>NW_027286867.1:0-210000 GCF_022747635.1 Hetaerina americana
GATGGTATCACGTTAAAAACTCTATTGAGGAAGGCAATGGGAAACGACATCAATTATCATTCCCAAGATTAACAAGTTGGACTATACTGAGATTTTGAGTCCTGGCAACTATGGGGCTCGGCCCAATCGGCCGTGTGTCGTACCCGGCAGCGGGGGAGGCAAGGCTTCCGCGGTCGTCATCCCACGAAACCCTTGCAAGGGAAAACCAGCAGCAGCAGGACAGAAGACGCAGGAGAAGAAGACCAAATTAGTTAGAATAGGAACGTGGAATGTTAGGACAATCATGAGGACAAGGAAATTGGAGAATGTTAAGCGAGTGATGGAAAGGGGGAATATTGATATTTTAGGTCTATGCAAGGTGAGATGGAAAGATAGTGGGGATTACTGGAGTGATAAGTATAGAATAATATACAGCGGCGGCGACGAGAGCCAACGAGGGGTTGCTATAGTAATAAATGAAGAGGTAGGGAGAAGCGTAGTCAACATAGAGCAGGTAACAGATAGAATACTACTAGTAGAGATAAAAACAGAACCGACGAACTTGGTCATTATTCAGGTATACATGCAACCGAGCAACCAGAAGGCAGAGGAGGACGATAGGATATACGATCAGTTAGCGGACATAATCGCGTTTGAACCTGCAGGGAAACATTTGATAGTGATGGGGGATTGGAATGCGACGGTAGGCGAAGGAAGAGATGGTGATGAGGTCAGGGACTACGGTTTAGGCACAAGGAATGACCGCGGGGAGAAAGCAGTTAAGTTCTGCTGGAGACGGGCTGGTCACCACCAACACTTGGTTGAATACAGACAGACAGTACAAGACACCACAAAAGATGCAGGTATACATGGAAAATGCCAGGTGACTCAGAAAGGTATCAGCTAGATTATATCATGGTTAGACACAGGTTTAGGAACAGTGTGATAAATTTGCACAGCTTCCCGGGAGGAGATGCAGACTCTGAGATGTAGAAGCATTAAAAGGTTTGAAAAGGAAGGAATAGAAACAGGCGGTAAAGGATATAATGGAGGATGGTAAAGAGCTAAGTAATATTGAAGAAAATTGGGAAAGTATTAAGAACGGCTTGTCTAAAGCCGCAAAAGACACTATTGGAACCGTTAACGTTAAAAGGACTAGGAAACCATGGATCACGGATGAGATGATTACAAAGATGGATGAGCGGCGAAAATGAAAGAATCTAAATACAGAATTAGGCAAAATGAAGTACAAAGAATTAAACAATAAATTGAGACGGGCAACAAATAAAGCAAAAAAAGCATGGTGGAAGACGCAGTGCGATGATATGGAAAGTCTGCAAAGGAAGGGGGAAATCCGTGCGCTGTACAGCAAAGTTAAATCTTTATCGGGAAGTAAGAAAGGGAGATCAACGATAGCAGTTAGAGATAAGGCGGGTAAGATGATAGTTGACGCAAGAAATATCCAAGAGGGATGGAAAGAATACATAGAAGAACTGTATAGTGAAGAGCTTAGACCAAAAAAGTTAGACACAGAAAAGGAACATGACGTAGAAGAAGATAGTTTAGATCAAGGCATACTAAACAATGAGATAGGAAGGGCATTAAGGGAGATGAAACTAAATAAGGCCGTCGGGGTTGATAACATTCCCGCGAAAATTTTAATAGGCTTAGGAAAATGTGGGAGGAAGAGGCTTTATGGGCTGATCCGCAGTATTTATGAGGAAGGAATCTGGCCGGAAAACTATGTGAGATCAGTTTTAGTTCCTATTCCAAAGGAGGTAAAGGCTACATCATGTGAGGACTACAGGATGATAAGTTTGATATCCAACGCAGCTAAAGTTTTCGAAAAAGAGTTTGATAGATTGAATTGGGAAAAACTAATCAGTATTCTGCAGAAAATAGGAATAGATTGGAGGGAAAGGAGGCTAATCCGCAACCTGTACATGTTTCAGGATGCTCAGGTACCAGTGGGAAACGGGGAGTCCGTTTGGGCAGTGTTAGGAAGAGGTGTAAGGAAGGGTTGCCCACTATCACCATTGCTGTTCAACCTGTATGCAGAAGAAATGATTAAAGAGGCATAAGAAGAATTGGAGGTAGAAATGAAGGTGGGTGGGGAATTCGTAAAATCAGTTAGGTTTCCTGATGACCAAGCTTTAATTTGTCAGTCAGCCAAGAGCATGAGGCACTCCATAGTGAATCGGAAATCCAGTAGGACAGATATGGGATGAGAAACAAAATTAATAAAACAAAGGTTGTGCAATTTTCTAGAAAGAAAAAAGCTAAGCTAAACATTAAAAAAGGAGGGCAAAAACTAGAGCAGGTAGAACAGTTTACATACCTCGGTAGTGTTTTGGACCAATACGGTCAAAATAGTAGGGACGTATGGAGAAGAATTATGCTAGGCACAGAGGCTTTCATAAGGAGGAGAGAGTTAATGAATGGCACGTTGAGTAAGGATATTAAAAAAAGACTCGGGAAACTTTTGATATGGTGCAGAGTTATATACGGAAATGTGGTCATTGAAGCAGGAGGATAGTCGTGGACTGGAGGCTTTTGACATGTGGGTGTGGAGAAAATGGAGAAGGTGAAATGGACCGAGAAGAAAACCAATGAGAAAGTACTTGGTATGGTGGGTGAAGAGAGGGGTTGGTTGGGAGAAATCCTATTGAGGCAGTAAAAATGGTCAGTACTCAGAGCTGAAGAGGGACCTGATGTAGAGGAGAATGCGGGATTTTAAGTTTTGTTTGGAGTAATAAAAGATTTATTAGGTATGATATAGATATGGTACTGTGATATAGAAATGATGATTATGAAACACGGGGTAAATGTGAATTATTTGACTTTAAAAAGTTAACTAACAAATCATCATCAACATCAGTATAACAATCCTAAGATTGGTTTACTGCAGGCCCTCCATTCTTTGCTATTAAGCATCATTTCCCTTTGATAGGTTTGCTGTTTTACGTTCTTCTTAATTTGCCCTTCGATGTACTGGTATTTTGGCCATCCTTGCGGGATCCTTTTTGCTATTCCATGGCTCTGATCCATAGAATGCAATGCTCCACACAAACGTTTTGACCATCTGCTTCCTTGTTTGCAATCTTATATTCTTTGAACATAGTAATAGTCTTTTCTCAATGAATGTTCTCTTTGCCTGGGCTATTCTTTGGTTAACGTCGGTCGAACTTCTTCCATCCCATGTTACTATATTACTGCCCAACAAGTAGATGAAAGAAGGATTCCACTTGGTCCAGTTTCACTCCTCAATTTGCGATATCTGGATTAAGCTTCTTCTCTTCCACGCGCACAAGGATTTTGTTTTCTTCTTGTTGTGCTCATATTATATTCCCCAAGTAGGTGGTCCATAATAATCAGATTTGCTTTCAGGTCCTCTTGCTTTTTCGTCACTCCTGCCATTTCATCTGCAAACCGGAGCATGTTGATTGCTTCGTCATTTATCCTTGGCTCCTTTGACGCCCAATTTTTGTGTTTCCTTCAATTTGTGTCTTCCATAGATGCATGTGTTGAATATTGCTGGCGAGAGGTTGCATCCTTGAACTTTGTTAAATCAGGTTTCTATTTTCCTTCTGTTTCTCATTTTCATGGTAGTTACCTCATTAATGTACATTAAACTAGCTATTCAGTGAACATAAATAATGTGCACCATATATTTTTTGTCAAACTTCTCATCAGCTTCAATGGTTTGGTTCAGCCTGGATACGACTGATGACATTCTGATGCTTCGATAGAATCTGGGAAGAATGAAGTTAAGGCCGTCAGCATGAGGACTCGAGTTTGTGGTGGGTTTGTGAAGGAAATAAGTGGCAAATTTCTTGTTTGCATTGTTTGATTTGAATGGCAATTTCGACAAATGACAATCACAAAGCAACGCATTTGTTGAGGCCATTATGTCCCTGGCTCAGCAGTCAGACACTCAAAGGCACCTAGAAATGGCATTCGTGAATTTTTATGAAAAAGTTTGTGATACAATTTCACGTGCCAAATGCCATACTTAAGGAAATAGCATCGGACACCTTTGTTAAGGAATATCCCCGTGGGATTTTTACATAGTTAAAAGGCTAAAGATAAGAAAAATCTTAAATACATATATATGAAATAAGGTACGATTCAGAGCCACTAAAAGACAGGCTAAAAGGCAGGTTTCATATTAATAATTTACGTTTAAATTCTAACAAAACTCAGCATATTGTATGCAGTTATAGTATATAAAAATGTACTGATGTTGAAAATTCTAAAATACTAGGAATTAATATAATTAGAAAACTTGACAGGGAGACTCACATCAGTCAGATCTGTAATGAACTGATTAAAGCTCAACTTTCTCATTTCAAATGAGTATCGTTTAACACTTGACCATGTCTTCTTTCGATGTCATTTGAATTACAGTGATGAGTTATGGGGTCATTTCCCAAAACATATCATGCGAATCTTGCTACTACACAAGAGAGATTTTTGCTCCCTTGCTAATACACCGCAACGTGATTTCTGCAGACCATTTTTAATTAGCAGTGGAGTCATGATTATACACCATGAGGGGTAGAGCAAATCTAAATAATACTATTTTTTGTGGAATTTCATCAACTTACAGCGCATTTCATATTGTGGACATTCAAATGTAAAACTGTATGTTTTTTTACACTGTTATTGTAACACTGATTGTTTCTTGAGAGATGACTAAGGTGGAAATGAAATCCTATGAGTTTGGTGCATTCATCAAAATAAATCCAAGAACGTCTTATTAAAACTGCTAATTCTTCAAGGAAATTTGACAGAAATTATGATGGCTGCCATTTTATTATGTTTGCACATTTTGGTCTACTTAATTCTCCATAATCAAAGGACAATTGATGCATGATCGTTCATCATACTTAATGAGAATTTAACAGTTTAAATGAGCGTGCCATTATATTGGTGATGTAAACAATTTTTTAATTATTGTACACAAACACTCAAATTCAAGGAGACTTCTTATTGTCTTACATTGCTCCAATATTTAATTAAATTTTGTTTCCATTGATTCTGAATTTGCATAAAAATAAAGCCCGTCTAAATGCATAGTGTACTCAATTAAACTGCATATAATCAACCATTATCGTTGTCCGGTGAAAGTGAGTACATTAAATGCATTTGAAATATAAATGTCACACTTGTATCCTTAAATAATGGCATTTTCAAGAATAGAAGCAATGCCAATCGAACAGAATGTAGAAGAAGAAATGAATTCAGGTCACAATC
Organism: Hetaerina americana; assembly: GCF_022747635.1. Taxonomy (NCBI): domain Eukaryota; kingdom Metazoa; phylum Arthropoda; class Insecta; order Odonata; family Calopterygidae; genus Hetaerina; species Hetaerina americana. Next base: position 5,236 of record NW_027286867.1, read on the forward strand.
ACCATAATTAAAAAGGAGTATTTCACAACAGCAAGGGATTTGTGGCGTTAATAGGTGTATTTGCGAATTGATTCAGCATATTAAATAAATAGGTCCCTCACCACAGAACACAATAAAAATCTAAATTTGCGTTAACTACTTAAATATCGAATCTTCCTATTTATAACCATTGTATTTTAACAATCCATTTTGAATGATTTTGACTCAATGTATCGTTTGATCATTGCGCATGTGAAATAATACTATTTTCTAAACATTATTGACGATGTTTATAGCTGTCGTTTCACACTTGACTCCCGTTCAATTCTACCAAAAACATACAATCTTAACTACTTCAGAAAGGAACATTTACAAATATATTTTCTACAGAGAATGATACTGCAGTCAATTCCAGCAGAGCCCAAAGCAATTAAAACATGACTATCTCAGCAGCAAGTATTATTGTTGTGTATGTAATTAGGTGTTCTCCAAATTTAAAAGGCATATATCTCACAAAAGATCTCACCCGTCCATTCTTTCCAAAATACATTCACTAAGATTAGCAACCTGAATCAGCATATCCTTGTTTACGCAAATGAGAAGCCATACCGTTAAGAATTTGCTCCATGTCATTCAGTTGGAAAGGAAAGCCTATGGTTTGTGAGTGTGTAAAGAATGCTGTTTCTGAAGTACGCAATTATGTTTGTTTTGATTCGTTCATTTGGTGACGCTGTTGCCGTGGCAACAGTAACAAACAAGTGAAGAATGAAAGGTTTCGAATTAGATTGAGAATAAGATCTAATTTTAAAGAGAAATAATGTATGCTCTATGGATACTATATTTTCGTTTATTAGGTATAAAGATCAAATACTGAAAAGGAAAATCAAATTATTGGACATGTGCGGAGACATACAAACGTTTGACTTTCCTTTCTCCACAAATATATAATGGCAATTGAAGATGTTTTTCTTTCTTGCAAGCAACAAAGTCGTTTCATGATGTATCCGGGCTTCGTGTTGGTAATATAATAAATAAATGAATGAATAAATTTACCATACATGGGAAGGAGTGTATAAAATACATAAAATATGTAATTATATTTAAGAATGCGAACCATTGCCTATTAGTGTACACGCCTGGGCTATCTTTCCAGCAATGCAAGTTAATATCTTGTAGTTTCATTGTGGTTCTTTTTCTTCTTAGTTTCCAAATTTCCGCGTGCTTTGATGGCACTGAAGGTGATGACGCATCGATGTTGCTGACGACCCATCGTCAGCAACATCGATGCACCAACCAACAAGCTAGCGCAATTTGTTGCGCATGCTCTTCAACTCTTCGCCAGAAAAACTGACTTTTTTGCTAAAACTTCCATGGATTTCATTCACATTATTCGGAATGCTGAAGTCCAAGAAGTCAAGATGCTGGTGACCTTTGATGTAATCTCCTTGTTCACAAATACGCCCATTGATGACTCCATGCTACTCATCAAAAACCTCACCTCACTGGGATTAGCTAAGGATTAACTTGGACCTCGCAAATTCTGCCTCCGGAACTCATGCTTCCTTTAAAATGATAAGCACATTGAACATCATTAAAGTGCAGCCATTTGATCACCCCTCTCTTCCGTCCTAACCAACATTTTCATTGAGATCTCGCAGCTGAAGGCAATGATCTTACCCAAAGAAACAAACCCGTAGTAATAGTGGTTCTCTTTGCACCACTTTTTACAACATTTAAAACCTCAATCCAATTTTGATAAATACATCAATGTATAAAAAAACACATAAATAGTAAAAACAAAATTATTTAAAAATAAAGAAACGGAAATTCAAGTTGTCCGTTCAGGGCAGTTTCCTTTAAAAACTCGGAAACCTTACCTGAAAAGTTGGGGTCCTCCCCTAAACTATTGCTTAAATGACCTCTTATTTTAAAAAAGGTATCTGGCCTTTTATAATTTATATCTGAGTCACAATCAGGTGCAAGTTACAAACATTGCAGCAAGGTTATACTTTTGTCTCCATGAAGAGTGTGTGAGGGCTAAGTGCCCTATTCATAGGCGCGTGATCCTGACCTCTTTCCTCTGAATGTTCCAGATGGAAGAGGGCGCTGTCAAAACAACCAAATTTATGGCCTTAAGTTCCTTGTTTTGCAAGAATCACCAAGCTTCCTTCCACTGGTTCAGAACCAAATTTCGCAAGGCAGCCCCGACGTCCACCACAGGAAGCAATGCTGAGTCTGATTTGAGATTGATCAGGGCTTCCTTTGCTGCTTTGCCAGCTTTTTCAATGCCTGGTATTCCCACATGACCAGCAGTCCGTATAGAGGATACCTACTTCCCCTTTATCTGAAGGGACCACAGGGCATAATAGATCTCCTGAACCATCAGGTCATTGATGATAAGACTGATATGGATTACAGGAAAATCAATGAGTGCGAACAGATGAAAGAAGAGCCATTACATTCTCTTATGTCTTTTAGGGCCCTTTTGATAGCTGACAGTTTGGCTGTGAACCCCTCAATCATCTCTTAACTCTCCCCCAACCTCCGATCAACACCCTCCGCCACCCTCTGGACTACACTCTCCCTCAATCAATGACCAATCATCAACCGCAAATATAAGAACTGCTCTATTGAGCATAATTACGAAACCTCACTCTCCTACTGACAGTAAAACCCTTATTAGCATCATCACCAATGACCTTTTACCAGCCCTTCTTCAACTTGTAAATGGTGCCCAATTAACAAATAAACAACCACTTCCTTAAAGTTTTACAATGGAACTAAATGGCATAAAAAACAAAAAACAAGAGCTAAACCTCCTAATAACCAATTTTTATCCAGACATCATCCTTCTTCAAGAAACCAAACTTAATAATAGCCAAACATTTAATTGTCCAAATTACTCTATAATCAGAAGAGATAGAGCCAATGATCCTGGTTGCGGGGTCATGATCCTATCCAAAACTAACCTACTCTTCACATAACTTCAACCCCCACCCACCCAAAAACTGGAACTCGCTGGAATAGCAATAAAAGGAGTTACTGGGACCCTTAACATTTGGTCAGCCTACTTTTCACCTTCATCCTCAAAGTCAGACGCCCCTGGCTTATCAGCACTGTCATCCCTATTGCACCCAAAGCTCATAACAGGTGGTGAGTTAAACGCCAAACATTCTGCCTGGGGTTGAAAAACCTTTACAACACGAGGGTGAGCCCTTCATAAGCTCCTAGTTACCAAAAATATCGCAATTCACTCACCGCCTTTACCTACCCCCTTCCATCATCACCCCCACTCCTCCGATATCCTGGATGTAGTTCTATTATCCGCAGATATCGCATTCCAAATCCTTAACCTAGATAATTCAGCCTCGGACCACTGCCCCATATTTTACTGCATTCCTACCCTCCTTCATACAACCAGAACTAACTAGAAGAGTTAACTTGAAACTATTTAAAGAAAACTGCTTGGCCATTAACCTTGTCCCATCTCCTGCTAGCACTCCAGACAGCATAGAGAAAGCGGCTCAAGATTTTACAAGCACCTTCACCAAAATCATTCATCGCTCTTGCTACCCTCCTTCTCCGGCCTCCATCGCTGGTGCCACACTACATCAAGATATTTTGCGCATAACTTCCCTTAGAAACAAGGCCAGAGCCCTCAGGGCAACGCACTCATCTCCGCCAAGATAAAATCGGCTTCTGTGCATTTCGAAACCTTGTAACATCCAAAACTAGAACACATTGGGAAAAAACTTGGCAAGAGAAAATAAGTTCATTCTCACATAACGACAATTCGGTTTGGACCCTAGCCCACTGTCTGCGAAGGAAAAAGGTACCCATCCCGCCAATACCACATAATGGGAGATCACTATACGATGACTGCGAAAAAGCAAATACCTCTGCCGACTCCCTCGATTGCATTTTAAAAAACCATAATACATCCTCGTTGGATTCAGAAGCGTTGAACAGCGTTGAACAGCATCTCTTGCCTGTCACTTTACCTATTCCACATATTCCCGGAAATTACTCCTCAAGAACTTTACTCCATTTGTCGCGTGGACATAGTAGGATTGGGTTCGTGGAATCAAAGAGGGGCTTTCATTGCAATACATTTATTGGACTTACTACACAAGGAGTCCGGCCCGGAAGGAAAGAGGAAGCGTAGAGACAACAGCCGGTTCGGCTTCCGTAAGAGATTTCCACAACCTTTAGTGTCTTCAGTCACTGCTCTGCTTTGCTTATAGAGCAGTTTCTTGCAAGGGCTCTTGCGTAGCCCTTACACTGCCCCTTTCCAGTCTCTAAGGCTACTAAAGCGAGAAGAATTCTTCTGCGTTGTCAGTCGTTTGATTTATTCCCGCTTCGAGCAGCCTTGGCTTCTTCTTTGCCGGAAGGGTGTCTTGCTCGTCTTGGGATGATATGGGGCGCTAGTAGCGGTCCCATGGCCAGACCCTTTTGTCGCCAACCCGGAGAATTACTTTTACTTCCGCTTCTGCCGCTTTTATGAAGAATTTTCCAGATATTCTAGGCAGAAGGACGTCCAGGGTTTCCAGCTTTCCGTCCTCGTGCATCTCGGAAACGCGTGCGTAACGACCGCGTGCCATGATGTCACGAAGAGCAGAATTCAGCACCACCTGAATTTGAGCGAGACTCGTTCGCGACACTCCTGACCATACCGGAGCAGCGTACGTGATGACAGGCAGCACGCACGCTTGGTACAGTCTACGCTTCGTGTCCATACTCAGGACCGGCGGGCGGATAATCGGCCGGAACCGATTAAGCGCCGCGAATGCCTTTCTACGTACACGAAGCGCTTGGGCGTTGCAAAGGAGTTTCCGGTCCATCAGCACTCCGAGGTAGGTAACTTCGGATTCCCGCGGTAGGGCGACTCCATTCACAGTTAGGTTCACTCCTGGCGGCCGACCATTTTCCGGATGGAAGATGATCGCTTTCGTCTTCTGTGCGTTAACAGCAAAGCGCCATCGGCGGTACCATTCTAGGAGATCCGCCAAGCGCTCTTCAGTCTTAGCACCGCGGTCACTTTCTGCCAGGAGCAGCACAGGAGGGCCGTATCGTCGTCATAGAGAGACAGGATCTCGAGGTTTCCCCGTGGAGTTGGAATGTCGTGGGAGTAGATATTGTAAAGCAGTGGTCCGAGGACTGATCCCTGGGGCACGCCGGCGGAGATCCGACGCACCATTGAATTCGCCCCGAGCCATTGCACGGTGAATGTCCTGCCTCTCAAATAGGAGTGAACCATCCGAACAATCCAAGGTGGGAAATGGAGTCGTCTCATCTTCAACAAGAGAGCCGGATGCCAGACGCAATAGAACGCCTTACTGACGTCGAAGAAGACCCCAGCAACCGCCATATTCCTGTTGAAGCTGTCCGTGATGAAATCCGCCGTTCGCACCAGCTAATGGACTGTGGAATGCCGCGCACGGAAACCAAACTGCTCCTCCGGGAGGATGTCATTCTCCCGGACGAAATCAGTCAGCGGCCGTTGCAGCAGCCGCTCGAATATCTTACCGAAGCCGTCGAGCAAGGAGATAGGCCGGAATTCTCCGGGACCCATCTCCAATTTCTGCGACTTTGGCAGGCAGACGATTATCGCTCTTCTCCAAGTGGTCGGGAAGTAGAAAATCCTGACACAGCCATTAAGGAGCTTTGTCAGCGTCCTCACCGCCGCCTTTGGAAGCTCCCGAATGACCACATTGGGAATGTTTTCGCTTCCCGGGGCCTTCCTCGTGCGAAGGCGACGTATTGCCTCTTTGACGTCCTTCTCGTCGAATCTCGGAATTTCCAAGGCGTCTTTCAGATCGGCGTCTCCGGCTCTTTCAAACGCCTCATTTTCTTCTTCAATCTCGGCAGAAGCGGAATTCCCAGGATTGGGTGAAAAGCTGCAGACCAAGTGATCAGCGAGCAGTTCCGCCTTCTACATGGGAGATCGTGCCTCCCTGTCTCCGTCGGTAATAATCGGGTCCAGTCTTTGAGGGGCCCGCAGCCTCCGGCATATCTTCCACACCGACGGCAGGTCCTCGTTGCCGTCTTCCAAAAGGAACTCCTCCCGCAGGTGCGCCTCCCAGTGGTCCGATCGCACCTCCCGGAGGGCATCCTGTACCGCGTTGGCCGAATGTGCGTCTCATTGACAGCGGCGACTATGGCTCCCTTCTCCTGGAGGAACGCCCGTAATTCCTCGCGTCGGCGAAGAATTCCGTTGGCGTTCCATTGCGCAAGCAGGACGGGTCGTTCAGCCATGGTTGGTTGAATTTCCGATCCTTCTGCGCACCAGCTCTTCCAGGAGTGAGAGGAGAAGTTTGCCCTGCGTCGAGGTGACGAGTTTCTTCAAGGTGCATGCAATAACGGCAATGGTCTGCCATAATTCCTGGTCCTCTCTGTCTGGTGTCAGCGAGGACTCTGCGGAAACTGGAGACTTATCAGTTGATGTCCCCTCTCTCCGTTTTTCCTGTTTCTGGCTTGGTTTTTCGCCTTCTTCACTTGCCGTTCGGAGGGTGTTCCCAAGCGCCCTCTGGGTTGGCTTCGTAATGGCTATTCCTTCTTCCCCGGTGGTGTTCGGGGATTTCTTCTTCTGCTTCTTTTTTTTCTTCTTCCCTTCGGAAGAAAAAGGAAGGGTCGCTTCTTTCGGAGGGAGGCTGTCGGGGGCTGACAAGTTCCCCTTGTTGGCCTCTCCTACGGCTGGCGCTGGTGGTGGTTCTCGGACCGCCTCAGAATCCCTGGGTGGATCTGTGATATCCACCTCCATGCTCCCCTCTTCTCCGGAGAGAGCCTGAACCTTGTCCTGAGAAGGGCCCTTCAGGATTGCTCCGTAGGTTGTAGCGTGATCGACTTGTCGGAATGGTTTTTGTCCCGGTTCCGATGCCGGTTTTTTGGACGCCTGCTTCCCTGGCGCTGGCTTGCGTGTGTTCGCCGCTCAGCCTCCTGAAAGGCGGGACACCGGCGAGAGACGGCCGCATGAGGTCCTCCGCAGTTCGCTCAGATGGCATCTTCTCCTCTTCCTCGGGAGCATTCCTTGACTGCGTGTGCTCCAGCACAGCGCAGGCAGCGTTTCGCACACCAGCAAGCTATGCCGATGTGTCCAAACCGCATGCAGTTGCTGCAGTGGAGTTGACCTCTGTCTCCACGGTAACGCTCCACAGTGACGTAGCGGTGGCAGAGCTGGCGGATGTCCCCGGGGGCGATGGCCGATGGAGTCTTTACCACGTTCGCTACGTGGCGATCTATGGGGACCGGTTTTCCCACCTCCGTGACCGTAAGCCGACGTACGCTACGAATTTCGTATCCGAGGGATCTGAGTCCCTTGATACCATTTCGAGTGCTATCCATCGAGAGATACCCTTGATGAAAAGCTTCATCCCTTGCACCCTTTCAATTGGCTGCGAGTGGTGTTAGATTTTCTTGCTCTGCAGCAAGGAGAGTGCCTTTTCATGCCCCTCTCTGTTGAAGGTGATGATCTGGATTAAAGCTCTTCGAACTTCAAAACCGAAAGCATCACCTATGTCGCCCGACAGCTGGTCAATCAGTCCCTGTACGTCGGCGACCCCATAGGCGACGATAGGCGGTGGTCGCAGCGTCCTAGGTGCCGGTGCCGGTAGAGGTGTGGCTTCCGGGACGGCTGCGTCGTTCGTCAGAAGCGGTTTCCTTTTCTTCCTCTTGGAAGAAACCAAGGTAAATCCGTCGTCGCCTTCCCCCTCCTCTGTGCTCAGCGCACGCTCCGCCCTATCGTCTCCTTGAAGATTCGGCATCCGCGTAACCGCGGAATCTTCTGGCTTCTGGTTCCTTCCAGATGCCTTCTTTCGCTTGACGCCGCCTGCGGTGTCCTTCACCACCTGGCCCTGTACAGGGCCGAGGTCTGCTGTTGCCTCCGTTGTCCCGCTTCGGGCCTTCGTCTCCTCCAAGCACTGCGACGGGCTGAGAGCCAAGGCTTCAACACCTGATGATGAATTTGCCGAAGGCTTAGATACCACCGGCAAAACAGCTGGAGGTTCTTTGCCTTGCGGACGATTATTCCCACGCTGTGTAATTCTCTTCGTGGACATGAAGTCTCCGAAGGAGTAGGCACGACGGTGCGTCTTCCTCCTCACCTGGACCACCGGAAAAGCAGAGTTGCTAGAGGACATCCGAAGAAGGTAGTAGGCTCTCGTCTGATGTCTCCTTGATTCTGGCAATCAAGTTGGGGCGCTCGGGGTTTATATATGAATTCCCAGGTACAAAGACCGGGCGCTGAATTCCGTATCATTAGCGGTAGGGGAAAGAGCAGGTTATCCTCGGTAGGGGGTGACTGTGTCCAGCCACTGTTCACCAAATTTGCTATCGCGGATTTTGCGAAAAGGACACTAGCTCGCATGAGTCCTTCTAGATGTCCGAGCATCATGTCCCCGCGACATTGTGTATTGAGACTGCCATCTACTTGGCTTTTCCGAAACATTAGAACTAGCATCATGTCCCCGCGACATCACCCCGGCTTTGAAATCAAACTGTGAGCCCCATAGAAGTCAACCTTGCTTTCTCCGCTGTTGTCTCTACGCTTCCACTTTCCTTCCGGGCCGGACTCCTTGTGTAGTAAGTCCAATAAATGTATAGCAATGAAAGCCCCTCTTTGATTCCACGAACCCAACCCTACTATGTCCACGTGACATATTGGTGTCAGGTGTGGGGTGGCGGAGTCTTGGAGCGGCTTATTTAAATGCAACTTGCCTTCCGTCCATCATGCTTCATTCGTTTGATTGAATTTCGATTTAAGAAGTAGTTACGCGTAATGCCAAAAGAAAATGCCACCCTCAGTGTCTAAAAAATAAATAGTTATACTTAAATGCATGCTCCTCCACTAACCTTATGTGTTTTGTTATAATAACCTATTCTTTCCGCATGACATCATTCGTGTTCTGTTCATCTGTTTTTAAGTTTCCCTTTCAGTCCCTCTTCCCTCCCGGCAGGGGGAAATTCCTGCTACCTGCAACGTTGGGTCGAATTCCCTTCCTTTTACTGTCTCTTTGGGGGGTTGAGTGTTTTGTGGTGCATTTTCATGTGGTAGTGATGTTTCACATTCTTGCTTGCTGTGTCCTGGCTTGCGTGTTTTAGGATGGCTTTCGTGCTGTATCCTGGGGTGCAGTTTTTTGTTGTTTTGCGGTGTATGTGTTTGCATGAGTATTGGATGGAGGGAGTTTTGCATGAGTGTGTGCGCTGCTGGGTGTAATTTTTCGTGTTGTTTTTTGCATGTGGTATTTTTCGTTTTTACGGTTGGTGACCTAACACCCCCCGCCACACGCCCTTGCGGCGGCTTGCGGGGTATTATGTAGATGTAGATGTGGATGAAACTAACCCCATTTTTTTATTAACGAGAATCGGTTATATTGCTAACATATGGCGAATGAATTTTGTCCTAGCCGTATTGTCTTTAAATAATAATGGATTTCGGTGGCAAGGGCACGTATGGGCGCTTTGGCGAATCTCTGCCTTGGAAGCGTGATTTATCTCCAAACAATACGAACTTAATTGATTTTACTTCCGCTGTTAATATGATAGAAAGCGCCCGTTTCCCCTCCGACGATGCAACAAACATTTTCAGCACATCACATTCATTTAATTCCGAGTGTTAACGGTGATGGGGACGTAAGCATCGAGGAACAATCTTAAGTTAGTGAGTCATCTTAGCGGGTGGAGTGAGAATCAGACCTTCAGCGTAGCACGGCTGCGTCTGAGCGGTACCGCTGCCGAATTCATTAAGTCAAATCCTCATGTTATTGAGTCTTATGAACTTTTTTCTAAACTAATGAAAAAGCGCTTCATTCCCAAAATTTCACTCGTCTCCGTTGAAAGAATGTTCACAAGCTGTTTGCAACGCCCCTTGGAAAGCGTGAACGAGTATTCTTCCCGTCTCAGGGAATTGGGACGAAAACTAAGAGATGCTTTTCTAGACCCAGACTCACAAGCGACAGGAATTATGCTCGAGAACCGCCTCCTCTCACAGTTCTTGGTCGGACTTAGGGAAAAATTGGGCGATTCGTGCTAGTGCGCAATCCAAGAACCATGCAAGAGGCTGAGGAATTTGCTAACCTAGAGGAATTCAATGCTCGTAATTACTCAGGCGTTAGGGAAGTAAACTTCTTGCAGAACCATGACTTTGGTACGCCCGTGCGCAGTCCTAACGTGAAGACACCGACAACCTTTCCGTACAGTGACCCGACACGATATTTCACAACGAGTCATGTTCAACCCCATCTCGAGCCAATCTTAAACCCCACTGTGAGCCCTAGTCTTTCGGATCAAGTGTACGTAATCCAGGCAAATGTACACCCGAAGCCTCCACAGTCTACACTGCCGGTGGGTGGAGGGAACGTAACTAATGCGCCTCGGACTTCTAATTACTGTAAAAAGGTGGGACTCATCGCGCGCTATTGCCGTACAAAACCCCGCGCATTTTATAACTGTGGGGAAGGGAGCCATGTCAGTATCATTCTCTGCCTGGCTTCTGCCGAGAACAGACGTGCTCGAGCTCGCTCCCTAGAACCGGTTCGACCCTGCCTGAGACTACCTGCGTGCCTGCTGTTACTTTTGTGTTTGTTCTTCCCTAGTGAAGTGTAGTTTAGTGTTAGCTTTAATTTTGTGAAATAGTTAGTTTATTTAGTTTTTGTGCTGTTTATTATTAGTTTTTAATAGTTTGGTGGTATTCCTAGTGGGTACTCTTAGTGGCTTGCGGTGGTTTTTGTCCGTCGAATCTAATTGGTTATCGGTGAGTGTTTTATTTTCTTTACCATCTTTTTTCTTTCCTTTCTTTACTTACTTACAAAGCGTAACTTATTGATTGAGCTAAATTTAACTAACCCCTCTAAGAAATTTTAGCCTATACATTTTAGCGTATATCGTATAGTGTATACAGGTTAGCTTTTGTTGGGAACTAAGTAGTTTAATTAGGATGGCTTCATCTAGGTCCCCTGTTGCCATGCTCGAAGGCACTGGCGAATGCGCGGCTTTAAGGGCCCGTATCGTCATGCTGGAGAGAATGGTGCGGGAGCTTCGATCGGAGATCGCCGGCCGGAGGGCTCCCCTCGGGAGAGATGGTGCTCGGGGTGGGAATACGAAAACCCGCCACGCCCATATGGGTGCACGGATTCGTCCGAATGCTACACGTGGCTGGGCGATTAGAGACCTACCCCGTGTCCCATCTCCCAACGAGGGAGTGTCTCACGTCCGTAGGTCAGACGAATGGAGGGTTGTCTCTCGAGGCAAGGGGAAGGTAACGCTGCGGCGTGGATTGGACTCTGCGGAGGCAGATACCATCCCCGTCTCCAAAAGGTACCAGGTGTTGTCGGATGACAGCACCACCGTACCTGCAGCCCCTACCCCTACTCCGAGGGCACTGCCTAGGGTAAGACGACAGGGAACGGGAAGGGAGGGAATTGTAGTAATAGGTAGCTCGAATGTCCGTCGTGTAATGGTCCCATTGAGGGAAAGGGCGCGCCGCGTAGGCGCCGATCAACGGGTGACCGCCTGGTGTATACCAGGCGGAGGAGTCCCTCAGGTGACGAAGGCGATCGAGGTGGTGGTCAAAGGCACGAAGTGCTCTAGGCTGCAGGTCGTGGCCCATGTGGGCACCAACGACGTCACGGAACATGGATCCGAGGAGGTCCTCCGTTCCCTTAGGGAACTGAGCTCCGAGGTGAAGCGCGTCAAGGGCGTCGAGGGGGTTCGGCTGGGACTAACAGTCTGCAGCATCGTTCCGAGGGAGGATCGCGGGTCTCTGGTTTGGAGCCGAGTGGAAGGCATAAACCAGAGACTATCGAGATTCTGCTCGGACATAGGAGCCTCCTTCGTCGACCTCAGACCAACCCTCCGATCTTGCAGGACTCCCCTTAACCGATCTGGGGTCAATTACACGGCGGAAGCGGCGAGTAAGGTAGCGGATAGGATACTCGACCACTGTAGGCCTTTTTTAGGATAGAGGGCAGGTCACTTAGTGGGTCAATAACACCTGGGGATAGCGCGTATAATATTATTAATAAAAATATAAAAGTCATTGACAACACTGGCATTGATTTAGAAAGACATGTGACACGCACTTCCCCACAAAAGCGTCCTAAATTACAGTCAGGCACTAATAAGGACGTTATTCAACATCAAAATAATTTAACTATACTTGTTATAAATTGCAGAAGCCTCAAGAACAAATCAGCAGATCTAGAACACATAATCCAAACTCATTCCGCTGATATAGTATTAGGCACAGAGAGTTGGCTGTGCAATGATATTAATGACCAAGAAATTTTCCCAATAGATTTCAAAGTTTACCGACACGATAGAGATACAAGACCCGGAGGAGGGGTTTTCGTGGCAGTTAAAAGTCATTTTGAAAGCAGGCAAGTTTCATTTGAAAATAATAACATAGAAAGTGTTTGGTGCACCTTAATACGGACCAATCAACCCAACATAAATTTATGCTCTTTCTACAGACCTCCAGACTCAGATTTGAAAACACTTCACACCCTCAACGATCAAATTCACAAGTTTACACGTAAATATAATAACAGCATAAACATAATTGGTGGCGACTTTAACCTCCCTGGTATAGATTGGGACAGCAATATCGTTAAATCTGGGACCCGCGATCGCGAATCTTGCAATTCCATGATAAAATTGGTTCAAAGAAACTCCCTTCATCAAGCAGTACGCATGCCCACCCATGGAAAAAACATATTGGATCTATTTCTTACAAACACGCCGGAACGTATTATTAGAGTATCAACTGATGAGGGCTTGAGTGACCATAAAGCAATTAATGTCCATTTGGACATAGCAATAAAAAAGATTGTTAAACCAAAAAGAAAATTTATAATTACCATAAAGCAGACTTTGAATCTTTTGCCAATCAATTAAACTCTTCACTACCCGAGTTCAAAACCCGCTTAAGTCATGTCAACGTGGAAGAAACTTGGACAGAATTTGTCAATATCATGCAAAAAGGAATCGTAGATTTCATACCTATAAAATACGTTAAAGCAAATCGCGACCCTAGGTGGTACAATAAAGACGTTAGAAAAGCCCTTCGAAAGCAGAGAATGCTACACTCTAGGGTAAAGAGGGCAGGCGTGAACACATCATCTCCTGAGAATAAACAATTATGGGACACATATAGATCCTCTAAAATTGAAACCAAAAAACAATTACGTAGCGCCTTACTTGAATTTAAACGCAAAGTACTTTGCGAGCACTTGGACACTGACCCCAAAGCTTTCTGGTCATATGTTAGGGAAGTAAATGGGATTAAACAAATCGTGGCTTGCTTAAGGGATTGTAGCAATGTAATTCATACAGACAGCGAGGTTAAAGCTAACATCTTAAATTCATTCTTCCAAAGCGTTTTCTCGAATGATGTTGCCACCGCATATCTCCAAGAAACAATACATACTCAACCCATGGAAAAAATAACAGTGGACCAACAAGGAATTCTAAAATTACTTAATGAGATTAAACCCAACAAATCCCCGGGTCCCGAAAATATACCAGCTAGGGTGATTAAACATTTAGCTCCAAACATTGCCCCGTACCTTGAATTTATATTTAACAAATCCCTCACAGAGTGCAAAGTACCTAAGATTTGGAAAACCGCGCAAATAACGCCTATTTTTAAAAGTGGTGACAGGGAGGATCCCAGTAATTACAGACCTATATCTCTCACTTCTATCTGTTGTAAAATCTTAGAGCACATAATTGTCAGTTCAATAATGAGACACCTTGACAATATTAACTTTTTAATTGACAATCAACACGGATTCAGGAAAACCCGCTCCTGCGAAACCCAACTAGGATTATTTACACATGATTTACTTGTATCTGGTAAGAGAGGTAGGCAAGTGGATGCCATCTTCTTAGATTTTCAAAAGGCATTTGATAAAGTCCCACATGGTAAACTCATTCATAAATTAAAGGTCGCGGGTATAAACAAGGGCGCCATAAGTTGGGTTAAAGATTTTTTTTCAGAGCGGGAACAGAGGGTAGTCCTTGATGGCGCTAGTTCCGACAGCGTTCGAGTCACGTCGGGGGTACCTCAGGGAAGTGTGATCGGGCCGTTACTTTTCTTGATTTTTGTTAACGATTTGAACCGCGAAGTGAAAAGTAAAATTAGGATATTCGCGGATGACACGGTGATCTATCGGGAGATATCTGGGGATGAGGATCGTTTTATTCTAGCGCAGGATTTAGATTGCATTACTAAATGGTGTTCTAACTGGGGATTGACTCTAAATTATAATAAATGTTCCGTGGTAAATTTCTTTAAAAGATCAACGGGATTTGCTTACAAATTAGCTGGAGGTGACCTAGCAGTAGTTGATACGGTAAAATACCTAGGTGTCACATTCACTAAAGACTTAACTTGGGGGACTCACATACGTAAAGTCTGCGGTCAAGCAAATAAAAAATTGGGATTCATTAGACGCATTGTCGGCAAAAGTGACTCAAAGGTCAAGGAACGTTGTTACCATGCTCTTGTAAGGCCTCATTTAGAATACGCATGCAGCGTGTGGGACCCGAGTGAAAAAGGTCTCATTCGGGAAATTGAGAAGGTTCAACGCCGGGCAGCCCGTTTTGTAAAAAATTCCTACGATAAAACGCAAAGCGTTACCGAAATGCTCATGGATTTGGGGTGGGAATCATTAGAAGAGAGACGATTCAATGCAAGACTGAAATTATTAAATAAATTCAGATCCGCATGTTTCAGCACCGAGGTCTCGCAGATTATTCGTACTCCTACATACATTGGTCGCTTGGATCATGCATATAAAATTCGGGAAATAGATGCCAGGACTAGCCGACTCAAGGACTCCTTCTTCCCACGGACAATACGGGATAGCAACTATAGAATTATAGATAGTAAAAATTCCACTTGCCACCCTTCAGTGTCTAAAAAATAATTAGTTCTACTTAAATGCATGCTCCTCCACTAACCTTATGTGTTTTGTTATAATAACCCAATCTTTCCGAATGACCTCATTCGTGTTCTGTTCATCTGTTTTTAAGTTTCCCTTTCAATCCCTCGTCCCTCTCCGCGGGGGGAAATTCCTGCTACCTGCAACGTTGGGTCGAATTCCCTTCCTTTTACTGTCTCTTTGGGGGGTTGAGTGTTTTGTGGTGCATTTTCATGTGGTAGTGATGTTTCACATTCTTGCTTGTTGTGTCCTGGCTTGCGTGTTTTAGGATGGCTTTCGTGCTGTATCCTGGGGTGCAGTTTTTTGTTGTTTGGCGGTGTATGTGTTTGCATGAGTATTGGATGGAGGGAGTTTTGCATGAGTGTGTGCGCTGCTGGGGTGTAATTTTCCGTGTTGTTTTTTGCATGTGGTATTTTTCGTTTTTACGGTTGGTGACCTAACACCCCCCGCCACACGCCCTTGCGGCAGCTTGCGGGGTATTATGTAGATGTAGATGTAGATGTCAGTAAAGATTGCCCTCTGATGATTTGCGGCGTGTGCAAGCAAGCGGGCCATCACCCGATAGATTGTCCCACCCCCACCCAAAAGCGAGATCAGGGAAACGCGGCCACCCCGGCCGGCAGGTCGGGGACGAATTAGTGCTCGTCGTAGCACAGAAGTCGGCTTGACGGTCTCGGTTACAGTACTAGGTAGAGTGTATTCCTTTTTAGTGGATACCGGTGCCGCTGTGAGTATTATGCAGAGTACAAGTTTCCCTTTTGGAAACCTAAAAATTGACGACTATTCCTCCCCTGTGAGAAGTGCCTCCGGCCATGCGCTCGCCACACTAGGGCAATGCAACATACCTTTCATTATCGATGGAGAAGTTTACCCTCCCGATACATTGATTGCAAATCTAGGGAAAGTACCGTATGACGGTATCCTCGGACTAGACTTCATTGTAAAATACGGAAGTAGCATTTCGAGCGGAGAAGGTAAAATGAAAATAACAGAAGGGCACGAAACCATGTTAAAATCAGGTTACTCAAAACAGAAAATGTCCGCTGTATTTTTAGAGGACATAATTTCAACTGATGATATCCAAGCAGTGCCTAAAACACAGAGTAATGAATCTTTCAAAGAGGATAACGCCAGCAGAAGCTCAAAGGATTAAGTGAATGATGGACTCGTGGCTGTTGATGATTTGCTTAATATTAATTGGGAAGAGTTGAGTGATGATATATTAGTGCCGTCAGGAATCGAAGTCACAAGCACCGGTTTGCTTGGGGACATTTTTGGGGATACTGAAGATGTCTTGGTTGAGGCCACTCACTCTAGCGGGACAGAAGGACGAGTAACCTGTACGCGAGAAATTTTTAATGGAGCAAATCTAACTGTTGGGCAGAAAGGCGAATGTAAAACGTCAGTTGTTGAAAGCGATCCATCCGTAGTCCATGCAGAAAGTAATTGCGGGACAGAAGGACGAGTAACCTGCACGCAAGAGAAAGCGTCGCATGAAGCTACATTTGTTGATACAATTAAAATTCCTCCACGCTCGGTTATGTTGACGAGTACAAAGATTCAGGACTATTATGGCGAGGATATCATTATTCAGGGAAGGGAGGGAGATGTATTAATACTTCCAGTTCTAGCAACCGTCTCCCCCGATGGTGTAATACCTTTGTTGTTGTGTAACACACGGCCCGAACAAAAGATGTTAAGAAAAGGGTCCTTATACAGTTTCAACATTTTTTCAGAAAGTCATGAATTACTAGCTGTAAATTCGATTGAAACAGAAACCCCAGAAATGTGGCCCGAGCACCACTCCACCGCTGAGTTACTGTCACTATTCTCGTTTTCTGATACTCCAAATGAAGCGACTGACTCTTTAAAGCAACTTTTACTAGAGTATGCAGATATTTTTATCCACGGGGATATTAAATTGGGATGCACAACCTGGTACAGCATACCATAGATGTGGGAGATTCCAAACCAATTAAAAAGTCTCTATATCGCGTCCCTCATTCTCAAAGAGAAGCTCTTAAGGAGTCCATCGGGGATATGCTTGAACAGGGAGTCATATCTCCATCTACCAGTCCATGGTCTGCTCCTCTGATTCTAGTAAAGAAAAAGCATGTTCCAGGAGAACCTGTCAAGTATTGGCCTTGCATTGACTATCGCGCTCTGAACGCCGTCGCTAGAAAGAAAGTATTTCCACTGCCAAATATGGACGAAATATTCGATCAGTTAGGAGGGACAAAATATTTCAGTTGCCTAGATTTATCTAAAGGTTACTGGCAAGTTGAAGTAGACGAAAAAAACAGGGCACAAACCGCTTTTAGCACTCCAGACGGGCACTACGAGTGCAACAGGATGGCATTCGGCCTTTCGAACGCGCCTTCCACATTCATGCGTCTTATGACAACCGTACTAGATGGAATGATCAATCGAGGAGTTTTGTTCCATCTCGACGACATATTACGGCATGATGAGAGCATGGAAAAACACATACTAGGCTTGAGAGAAATTTTTTCAAGACTGAGGAAAGCGAATTTGAAACTGAAACCACAAAAATGTGAATTCTTACAAACACGAGTGATATTCCTCGGTCACGTCGTTTCCGCTAATGGGTTGGAACACGATGAAGAAAAAATACATGCAATAAGCAGTTTTCCAGCACCACGTAACGTTAAGCAACTGCAATCGTTCCTTGGGTTAGTGGGATATTACAGGAAATTTATTTTGCATTTTGCTCAATTTTGGAGTCCTCTTACCTCGCTAACAAGGAAGGATACGGAGTTTATTTGGGAAAGAGAGCAACAAGAATCTTTTGAAAAATTAAGGGCTTGTCTCACGAGTCAACCCGTATTGCGATTCCCTGACTTTTCGAAAGAATTCATTTTGACCACTGACGCTTCTTCCGTGGCGATTGGAGGAGTGCTGTAGCAGAATTTTGAAGATGGCGAGCATATGATAGCATGCGCCAGCAAGCAGTTGACACAGCAGCAAAAAGCATACTCCGCCACTGAACTTGAGTGTTTGGCGGTCGTACATATGATTAGAAAGTTCAGAGTATATCTTTTAGGCCGTCCGTTCACTTTAATCACTGATCATAGCCCGCTCCGATGGCTACTTGCCCTTTCCGAGCCGAAACCCAGACTGGCTAGGTGGATAATGGAGCTCACCGAATACTCGTTTACAATAAAGTACAAAGCAGGAAAAGATATTCCGCACGTAGACGCTCTCTCCCGCGCAGTGAACCCAATAGTAAATGCCCTCCATCAAGACACGGAATACGAGCCAGTTTGGGATAAAACCAAGATTGCGCAAGAACAGTCAATTTGTCCGGAACTTCGACCACTGCGTACGCTAGCGGAAGAACGAAACCCCAACTATCTCTTAGACGAGCATGGAGTACTCTGTAAAATCCACGTTAAGACCCCCGATCCACTATACACCATCTGTGCACCCGTAAGCATGAGAGATTACATATTACAAAGATGCCATGACAGCCCCTTAGCAGGACATCTAGGAATAGAAAAAACATTAAATATTGTGCAAAGACATTTTAATTGGCCCGGGCTGTACGTCGACACTCGAAATTACGTTAGTAATTGCGTAAGCTGCAAGAAACGAAAAGGAAGAAAGGAAAGAATACCTATTCAACCTGTCACCGAAGCGTCATATCCGTTCGAGAAAATTGCTTTGGATATAATTGGTCCATTAAAAGTATCCAATAGAGGCAATCGCTACATACTATCATGTCAAGATTATCTTACGAGGTATCTTGAGGCCATACCTATCATCGATCAATCCGCAGAAACTGTAGCTCGAGCCTTCGTAGAGCAGATCATTTGCCGTCATGGGGTGCCAGCCACCCTTCTCACTGACAGAGGTGCCAATTTCACATCACAGCTTATGAGGCGAATTTGTGATCTATTGAAAGTAAAGACAATTTTTACCTCCCCTTACAATCCCGCTTCCAATGGTAGGCTGGAGAGGGCGCACCAATCTTTTGCCGCCGTTATTTCTCACTATGTCAACCAAGACCACTCGGATTGGAACGATCAACTAAATTTTGCAATATTTGTGTACAGAAATAGCAAACGTCGAATCACAGAGCAAACTCCTGCTTACCTTTTATATGGGAGGGAATTGGATATGCCTTGGGATATTGTCTTACGACCCCTCCTACCGTGTTACACGGAGGTACCCCCGTACGATCACGTTTTGCAACGCCGGCTCCAAATCGCGCGCGCGCAAGCGGCAAAGAATAACCAGCGTAACATACAAAATGAGCATTTTAAATACAATAGGAACTTACGGTTGCCGCCTATTCTTAACGGGCAACTCGTGTTGCTGCGCACGATGATTCGGCTATGTTGCGCTTGTTGCGACAGTGTGTTATATTCCTGACTCAACTTCGGACGAGGGCTCAACCTAGGTTACGTTCATTGTGACCGCGTCCACCCTGCCATACTCCTTTCCTTTCCGACGGACGAGGGCTCTGCCTAGGTTATGTGTTTCGTGACCGCGTCCACCCTCTATATACCGTGTCTCAGGTAATTTTCTGCCACTTTAATTCTGTCCGCCCTCGTGTTGGTTTACTGAGGGTCTAGCCATCCATAATTTGCTTATACTTATGTAAATGGTGCATTATGACTGATGTTGGGTAATATACGGCTGCTTTGGTGATACTCGGTGTAGTTACTCTGACCTTCCCCGATACCGTTTGTGTCGCACCATAGAAACCCCCGTTGCGACATATTGGTGTTTGGTGAGGGGTTGCGCGGTTGGACTAGTGATTTATTCAGTGTATGCGACAGTGTCTCATTGATTATCATGTGCCCGTGTACCTCTTTAAATCGGAAGTTCCGTATTTTCTCGGACAGGTGGGATATGCTAATCTGTGCATAGCTAGCGAATGATTATTTTAAGACACGTGCTATAACCTCATCGCGATTCTCTGCGCGCAATTAAACTAAGGGTCACTTCGTCAGGAACCATCAATTAGCCCATTCAGCGCCCACCATGGGTATCGGATACACTCGGAGTATGAAAAAATAAATTAAATAAGCACAGTCAAATTTTAATGTAATTAGCATTGGGTTGAATTTCGCGATGGATGGCCTTAACCCTCATAGACTGGGGAACCCTAACCCTTTTCTCGATTATCACGAAACCGCAATTGGATTGAAATTCGGCAGTGCACTCAACTTCACACCTTTGGTTAATGTGTTAGAACAGCCGGGAAGTAGCGCGAGTCCGCAAAATGGTTGCGGAGAAGCAGCGCAAACCGCCGCTATTGGCAGCCAGATTCATTTAATTCCAACGTTTAGCGGGGAAGATGAGATTGGGGTTGGCAAATTTTTGGAAAGCGTTCGTATTGTAAGTCATCTTAGTAGTTGGAATTGAAGCACAGACCTTAGGAGTCGCTCAACTTCGGCTTGGAGGAACCGCCGCGGATTTTGTCTCTGCAAATCATCACATATTAGGTTCATACGCGGACTTTTCCATTAATCTCAAAAGGAGATTTTCCCTAAAGGCATCTCCAATCATGTTAGAAAAAACATTTAACACTTGCGTACTAAAACCGCTGGAGAGCGTCGCAGAATTTCTAACCAGATTGCGCCATGTCGCCCGTAGGCTACGCGAGTCATGGTGCGATATTGATTCAGAAACAGCGAAGAATTCAAGGTAGACTTCGTGTGCAATTTTTAATTGGGCTAAAGGAAGAGATTGGTAGGTTTGTGTTGGTTCGTAATCCAACAAACTTGATTGAGACAGAAGGGTTCGCAAGCGTTGAAGAAGCTAGCGTCAGAAATTACGCCGTCAACAGAGACGTAAATTCACCACAACAGTCTCATGCGTGGTTGTGTCAGTAACCCCCTAGGTGGCCGCCATCTCCAAATATAACGCCTTCGTAGGGTATGAACGCGAATCCGCCAAATGTTGCAGGTTGGCAGTTTCCCGTGGAACAAATGAACGCCGCACAGGCTCTCGGAAGGGGTTTCAATGTAAGACTGGTTCCCCCGGTGCAAGTAGGGACACCGAAGGATAGATAATCACGGCGCACGCGTTTGCTTTCGCTGCGGTAAAACCGGTCGCATTGGTCGAGCGTGTAGAGAGAGGGAGAGGGGAACGAGGCCGTCTTTGTGTTTAAATTGTGGAAATGAAAATCATATGGCTAAAGATTGCCCGCTCCTGAAATGAGGCATTTGTCAAAGGACTGGCCATCTTCCCAGACGCTGCCCGAGGCGCGAAAATCCCTTCGTGGCGGGAAACGCCGATCTCCCGACTGGGAGGTCGGGACAGATTTAATTCTAGTGGTAACTCAAGAAGCAGGATGGACAATAGTAGTTAATAATTTAAGAAAGATAACAATTTTCTAGTGGAAACGAGAGCAGCCGTTACCATCATTGATAGTAAAAAATTTCCTTTTGGCCAATTAAGGAATTCTGATTACAATTCTCGGGTGAGAAGCGCGTCAGGTCATCCCTTGCCAATCATCGGAGAGAGTTCGTGCAATTTTTGATTGATCATAAATTATATCCCCATGACATCTTAGTAGTGGATTTGGGGGAAACGAACTATGACGGTCTTCTAGGCCTTGATTTTATGAATTCCAAAGAAACTGCGGGAGATGCCGCAACAGTAACTTTTAACGGAGTCATCCGCTAATGTGCATTTCAATGCAACAATTTCAGAGTGTAAAAATCATTCGCCTTGACTGGGATTCGAACCCAGATCCTTCAATATCCGGTCGAGTGCTGTTGTTCCCTTAAAAGCCCCAAAATTTCAGAGTTTAAGAGGACGCCTCGGTAGCTTAAGTGGCTAAAGCACTCCACCGGATATTGCGGGATCTGGGTTTGGATCCCAGTCAAGGCGAATGATTTAAACACTCTGAAATTGTTGCCTTGATTTTATGGTTTGTTACGGGAAAAGTATATCGTTCAATAAACGGAAAATAAGAATGGGTGAGGGACACGAGACATACCTTAAATCTAATTGCGTAACATCGCAGATGAACGAGCCCATAGGCGCCCATGAAATTGGAGTTTCCGAAGAGGTCAAGGCGTTTGATTCTTTCATTTATGGTATAATTAATGGCAATGATTCGCAAATGGCCACGTATAATTTAGCATCCCTTGAGGAAAAAACGATAAGCGACACTAAAAACCAAAGTGCTTTTCCGGCAGAGATAATGAAATGTAACTCGCGAATAAACGGCAGTATGGAGGGAATTTGTTTTCAAGTAACGACGGAGGAATCGACAGAAGGGAATAAGGATAACGGATCTCTAAATAAGGATTCACAGAAATTAGCAGAGGTGGCGAAGGCCGAAAGAGTCATAGAGAGGTTGCCACCCGCGTCGCAAGCAAGCTGCACCGCTAGGGACGAAGTTAATGGCGATGTCTTCGAGGTTTCCACCGACTCCCGGTTTGGGATAAAGAAGTCGGGTGATGATTTTGTTTTTTCGCCAGTAAGAGAGGATAGATTTGTTGTCCCCTTGTGCGATGGCAAAGTTCGCGAAACTCAGACCGGCGCTAGTAATGGGATTGGCCGATCAAGCAAAACTGTATCAGAGGACTCTATTAGAGTAGCGCCGTTATCCGTTGTGTTGTCGAAGATAAAGAGTCAGATGGTTGAAGGCAAAGAAGTGCGAGTCTTTGGAAGCGAGAGAGATTTATTAATTCTGCCGAGCATTGCTTCGGTGTCACCTGTAGGCAATGTCCCCATATTACTTTGTAACATTCGTAGCAGCGAACAAAAGGTAAAAAGGGGATATGTAGTTGAGGTGGCGCCATTCCGGGAGGAAGTTCAGGCACCCCTCACTAACTGGGTAGACGCTGAGGACGAAAACTTCTGGCCAGATCCTTCCGCGCGTAGGGGCACGTGTCCACTCTCTAAACATCATTTTTTAGGGATGCCGAGAGGAAGAGGCAGTTAATTCGCGTCCGAGAGTTAGGCCCTGATCGCGTGAAGGGGGTGGGACCGGCGCAATAAGAACGCACTGCGTCAATCGCTCGAATCAGTGAGAGTGCCTGGCTTGGATAGTATGTCACCACATCCCTTCCGGAGGCACTACCCTCTCGGCGGTAGTTGGAGTTGAAATCTCCGCCCAATATGGCCCTCCCCAAGAAAGAATACTGTTAGGGGAGAAGGAGTTCATTAAAATATGTTTCGCGCTCTGTCCTCGCGCGCTCACCGGAGGGAACGTAAAGGTTCGTGATATGGATACCATTCACGATAGCGAACGTTTTTCGGTCTGATGCGTGGCGGCGAACATGAGAGAACGAAATGCCATTTCGGACTAGGGTGGTGGCGAAATTGCCGAAAGCCTGAAAGATGTTTGTATCCCAGAGTATGTCCTCTTTTACCTCTTCAAGGAGGATTACATCAGCCCTGAGATCGCGGGGAAAACGTTGGACTGCACTTTTTAAAGCGTTATAAACACCAGCAATATTAAACGAAATAATATTAATTGGTGGAATGAGAGGACAGCTATGGGCACCGGACATCACTTACCAGAGTCCTGGTCTTGGCTTACGTCGCTTCGGTCCCCGCTCGAGCCCAAGCGACAAGAGCTTCGCCGCTTCCCAGGACGCTTCGTCCGACGGGCCGACGATCGAGGCCTCGAGTTGTCACTGCATACCTCCCCCTCGACCTAGTCCGAAGAAGAAGACCCAGCCGTGGTCTCTACGAAGAGCGGGTAACTCGGCAGCGTTCAACGGGGGGCATTCTTTTAGGCAGCACAGCTGGTGACCGGCCCAACCCAGGAGGTGGCCTCGGGGGGGCCGGGAGCGGACTGCAGGTCATCTGCCGAAGCGGCTCCGTCGGGAGAAATCGGAGGAGATAGATCGAATTGGTCCACCTCTAGAGGAGCCCTGGGAATATTGCGGACACCTTGGCTTTCCTCCACCTTGGCCTTCTTGGTTGCAACGGGCGCAGGTGCGGCGCTGACCCTCGTAGATGATGATGGCCCGGTTGCCGCCAATGGGGAGGTACGACAGGATATTTCTTTCCACCGTCATCCGCACCACTGTCGTACCTGTCAGCACGCGCGCCATTTGGTCGCCCTCCCACCTGTTCTCCCACGAGCGATGGATTTTTCCAAAACGTTGAAGCTCACTTGTTATATCTTCCAATGGGGTCTCCACGGGAAGACGAAGAACCCTGACATTACAAAGGCTACCAAAGGTCTCGTCAATGCTAATCGTCGTCCTCGGATCGTTAGGGATGGAAACGGTAGCTTTCGTGGGATATAATATAGAATCCTCTTCATAGTAGCTTCAGTTGCCAACTTCAGGGATACCAAATGGCGGTTATATCCAAATTAGATCGCCGCAATCTTTTCCGGTGTGAGGCCCAGTGACTCTAGTGTAAGGAGGTGGACCTCCAACGGAGCAGGGGCCTTCGCCTTATCGTCAATTTGCAAGGCGAGCGTATCCACGTGATGTTCGACCATTTTGAAACAAATCAAATTGAGCACGCCAGCGCGAAAAAATGGAGAGCGCACCGAAAGCACTCCAAGAAAGAAATAAACACTCGTGCGCACTCCCTCCCCGCTACACGCGACCGTTGGTAGCAAATAAAAATGAACCTGAGCTCTACACCAAGAGTCAAGGCCAGTCTTGATCCAGCAAACAGAACGAAAGCACGACCTTCCCGGCAGCAGAAGTCGAGAGTTAAACCGCACGCTTCTTGATGAACTAGGCGGTCAACCGCCGCTCGACACAAAACACGATCGGAACCTCGACTTCCGAGTTAGTCCGGCACCGCCGCTCTCCGAATCCCGGCGGCCGAAGCCTCGGACGCCGGCGAAATTGAGACACTCGGTGAACACAGGCAGGACATGCCTGTGCTCTGCTATCGAGGCCTCCTCTTAAACTCAGAAATTTTGAGGGTTTTAAAGGAACAAGATGTTGTGACGAAATACCGTACATACAATGCCACAGGTGTTCGTAGTCGTGTGCGGGATGCGCCACACGGTTAAAGAGCCAACTTTAAAACACTTATCTGTTTACACCTTGACAAATTCCAAATAAACTGCGGGAGATGCCGGATGTGTCCGTTAAAAGTTACTGTTGCGGCATCTCCCGCAGTTTCTTTGTCTCGTTTCGACTTTCAAATCATAGCATAAAAGCAGTGAGGCGACATATTTTGTCGTCGCGTTCATAGTTTTTTTTGATATTTTGATCTTTCTCATCTTTGGAATTGATTTCAATCGCCTGGCTCTAATCTTCTGCATACTTACGGTAGATATAGTAAAAATCATTTATGATTGAATGCATTCATTGGTCGTTACTATCAATTATTTACCGCATGATGGAGACTAATTTTTTTGCAAAATATAATTGAAATCGGTTCTTAACCCCTTAACATTTTCATTTTATAAATAAATATTCACATAACTTAAGACTGCTATTTTTTCATATTTATAATCACAGGTATGTGAAGCTATCTCTAAAATGACGATAAGTACAGATGAAATGGAAATTATAAAATAGAAAGGACCGATATATTATTCAACTAATAAAGTATTCCTGTTGGAATATATATATATATATATATATATATATATATATATATATATATATATATATATATATATATATATATATATATAACCCTCCCCGGACTACAATCTTGACGTGGTGGAATGGCTCGTGCGTTCCGATGACACCTAGAGCTGTGCTGGCGGGAGTAATATTAATTGCTCCTGGTAGGGTCACCAATGCCAGATAGGTCGAAGGTAAGGAGCCAGACGAAAGGTAGTCCACGCAGCGTCTGTTCCTCAGTGAGGCGGCTGCGATGGCGTCGGACCCAAGTGGGGCGGCCAAGAAGTCATGGTGTCACGTTAAACAAACCCTAAGGGTTAACCCTTGCAAGAGAAAACCGGCAGCAGCAGGACAGAAAACGCAGCAGGAGTAGACCAAATTAATTAGAATAGGAACGTGGAATGTTAGGACAATGATGAGGACAGGGAAAGCGGAGAATGATAACCGAGAGATGGAAAGGGGAAATATCGATATTTTAGGTCCATGCGAGGTAAGATGGAAATATAGCGGGAATTATTGGAGTGATAAGTATAGAATAATATACAGCGGCGGCGACGAGAGCCAACGAGGGGTTGCTATAGTAATAAATGAAGAGGTAGGGAGAAGCGTAGTCAACATAGAGCAGGTAACAGAATACTACTAGTAGAGATAAAAACAGAACCGACGAACTTGGTCATTATTCAGGTATACATGCAACCGAGCAACCAGAAGGCAGAGGAGGACGATAGGATATACGATCAGTTAGCGGACATAATCGCGTTTGAACCTGCAGGGAAACATTTGATAGTGATGGGGGATTGGAATGCGACGGTAGGCGAAGGAAGAGATGGTGATGAGGTCAGGGACTACGGTTTAGGCACAAGGAATGACCGCGGGGAGAAAGCAGTTAAGTTCTGCTGGAGACGGGCTAGTCACCACCAACACTTGGTTTAGACACCACAAAAGATGCAGGTATACATGGAAAATGCCAAGTGACTCAGAAAGGTATCAGCTAGATTATATCCTGGTTAGGCACAGGTTTAGCAACAGTGTGATAAATTCGCACAGCTTCCCGGGAGCGGATGCGGACTGAGACCACAATTTAGTTATTATGAACTGTAGCGTCCGTTTCGAAAAGATACAGCAGGGGCGGCGAGTTGGAAAATGGAATGTAGAAGCATTAAATGGTTTGAAAATGAAGGAATTGAAACAGGTGGTAGAGGAAATCATGGCGGATGATGAAAAGCTACGTACTATCAAGGAAAAATGGGAATGTATCAAGAAAGGGTTGTCTAAAGTTGCAAAAGACACTATTGGAATCGTTAACGCTAAAAGGGCCACGAAGCCATGGATCACGGATGAGATGATTACAAAGATGGATGACCGGCAAAAATAGAAGAATGTAAATACAAAATTAGGCAAAATGAAGTACAAAGAATTAAACAATAAATTGAGGCGGGCAACAAATAAAGCAAAGAAGCATGGTGGAAGACAGTGCGAGGATATGGAAAGTCTGCAGAGGAAGGGTAAAATCGGTGCGCTGTACAGCAAAGTTAACTCTTTATCGGGAAGTAAGAAAGAGAGATCAACGATCGCAGTTAGAGATAAGGTGGGTAAGGTAAAATTGGATGCAGGGAAGATCCAAGAGAGATGGATGGAATATAAGGAAGAACTGTAATAATAAAGAACTTAGACAAACAAAGTTAGACATAGAAGAGGAACATGACGTAGAGGAAGATAGCTTAGGTCCAGGCATACTAGACAATGAGATAGAAAGGGCATTAAGGGAGATGAAACTAAATGAGGCCATGGGGGTGGATAACATTCCCACCGAACTTTTAAAAGGCTTAGGAAAATGTGGGAGGAAGAGGCTTTATGGGCTGATCCGTAGTATTTATGAGGAGGGAATCTGGCCGGAAGACTTTGTGAGATCATTTTTAATTCCAATTCCAAAAAGGTTAGGGGAAAATCATGTGAGGACTACAGGATGATAGGTTTGATATCCCATGAAGCTAAAGTTGTTCTCAGGATTATAAACAAAAGGATAGAGAATAGGGCAAATGATTACTTAGGGGAGGATCAGTTTGGGTTTAGGAAGGGGAAAGATACGCGTGATGCCATTGCAGTAATGAGATTATTAATTGTGAGGAATATAGAACAGAACCAGGATGCATTTGCCTGTTTTGTAGCTTTCGAAAAAGCATTTGATAGAGTGAATTGAGAAAAACTAATGAGTATATTGCAGGAAATAGGAATAGATTGGCGGGACAGGAGGCTAATCCGCAACCTGTATATGTCTCTGAACACTCAGATGCGAGTGAGGAATTGGGAGTCCGGTTGAGCAGGGTTAGGAAGAGGTGTCAGACAGGGTTGCCCATTATCACCGTTACTGTTCAACCTATATGCCGAGGAAATGATGAAAGAGGCATGGGAAGAACTGGAGGTATGAATGAAGGTGGGTGGGGAATTTGTAAAATCAGTTAGGTTTGCCGATGACCAAGCTTTAGTTTGTCAGTTAGCCAAGGGCTTGCAAGCATTGCTTACTGAATTGGAAATTCAGTGCGACAGAATGGGATGAGAATCAATATTAATAAAACAAAGGTTAAGCGATTGTCTAGAAAGAAAAATGCTAAGCTAAACATTAAAATAGGAGGGCAAAAACCAGAGCAGATAGAAAGTTTACATACCTCGGTAGTTTTTTGGACCAACACGTTCAAAGTAGTAGGGACGTAAGAAGAAGAATCGTGCTAGGCAAAGAGGCTTTCACAAGGAGGGGCGAGTTGATGACAGGGACGTTGAGAAAGGATGTTAAAAAAAGACTCGTAAAAACACTGATATGGACCATAGCTATGTACGGTGCGGCGTGGAGAGGGGCTTGTTTGGAACAATCCTACAGAGGCAGGAAAAAAGGGTGAAGGGGGTATTTACCGGCATTGGGATATTGAGGACTGTGATAGAGGAGAGAATGTTAGACAAACAAGGAAATGGAAGGAGTAGGATAGGGAAGTTGGACGGGATGAAGGGAGGCAGAGAGCACTCAGAGATGAAGAGGGACTTGATGGAGTAGGATGCTGGATTTTGTGTTTTTTTATGAGACACAAAATGTTTTATTTAGTAGCTTTGTCCATCCAAAAACATACCTAAAAGGGTAGATTACATAATAATACTATATGTATATATTTATATATATATATATATACATAAATATATATAAACACATAAAAATACAGATGTAGATTTTTAAACCATAGGGACACAAAGAAAGGACACTCACTATATATTGTTTTGATGTTTCAATGGCTCTGCTGTTGTCCTCAGACTGGCCTTCTCGTGGAATAGCGGAGGGGACATGTGCGGGGGAGGGACGAGGGAGGGAGGGGTAAGGGACCAATGGGAAATGAACAAGGGGGTGGGAGGCAGGCATGTGATACATGCAGTGTGCTTGGTTCAGCACAACAACACGACCATTCTCATGGCCACAATAGACAATACATCTCTGTACACCTCCATTCCCAACAAAGAAGGCTGAGAAGCCCTGCAATATTAACTCTCCCTACGATCCACACAACACACCCCATCCACAGATTTGCTCATCAAACAGAGTAAAATTGTTCTCACCAAAAATGCTTTTCAATTCAACGAGAAAATATATTTACAAATAAAAGGCACTGCAATGGGAACACGTATGGCTCTTACATACGCCAATCTTTTTATGGGTAAACTAGAACATGACTTTCTGCAATAACAAACCCTCAAACCACTCTTCTGGGCCCACTATTTCAATGATATTTTCCTCCTTTGGTTCCTCAGACGCAAAAATTTATCTCCTTTTATTTCCTCTCTCAAATCCTCATTAGTATCATTCACTTCTTCCATACCCGACTCGAATATCACTTTCCTGTATATTAACATTCACCTCCAAAACAATACCTTTTATACCTCAGTCCACGTTAAACCAACTAGTAAGAACAGTAGCTTGATTTCGACAGCTGCCATCCACCTCATGCAAAGCGCTCCATCCCATTCTCTCTCAGTCTGATGCTTCCGTCTCTGAAACAACATCCCCTCCCAACAGAAGTACTTGTATCAGCTACATGACTCTCTGAGAAAATAGGGTACCCTGAATGCTACTGAACAGTAAAATCCTGACCCTCAACCAAATACACTCCCCTCATCAAACCAAACTGCCCAAAAAGCCCTAATATTATCACCACTTTCTTCCCCGGAACACACAAAATTAAACATTTAATCCGTGAACTCTTCACAATTATTAATGACAATCAGTCAACATCAATTTATTCTAACCTTGTCCCTCTGTTTTGTTTAAATGCCCATCAAACTTGCGAGACATTTTCAGGGTTTAGGAAGGGGAAGGATAGGTACTGTTTTGGAACATTTTAGAGCTGTTGGAAAATCTCCTGTCTCAAAACATAAATTGACTAACATTGCTAATGGTTCCGCAATGAGCACAATAATGTCCTTTATTAGGGAGTTAGAAAGACCATAAATATCCTTACTGTTGGATTTTTTAAATTTTTTAACAGTCGATATAATATCAAGGTGAGTACCAAAATTCCATTTAAAATTTAAATTATTCGGAGGAAGATTTTGCAGCATATTACCAATATTGGCAGCATCAACTTTTTGAGAGAACAAATTGTCTTCAACAGCTTTTAAAAAAAAATTATTTACAGCATCTGGGGTGAAAGGAAGATTTTCTTTTCCATTACCATGACCAACGTCTTGATTGATTATACTCCATGCTGCCTTTTGTTTATTTTTGCATTCAATATAAAATCCTTGTAAGCACTATTTTTTGAACACCTAACTAAATTATAATAATCTCTTTTGTATTTCAAGTAAGCCTCTTTGTCATGCTGGCCTCCACTGGTTTGGTATGAGTGGTAGTAACTAAGTAAATCATTTCTAAGAGCTAATAACTCCCCAGCATACCAGAGATTTTTTTTATTTTTAGTGGGGATAGAGTTTAGAATTTTTTTAGGAAAGCATTGCTCAAAAATGCCTAGGAAATTACCTAAAAAACTTGAAAAACATGTTTGTTCTACAGAGTCTGTGCAAAAACCATGCCAATCAATACAAGATAGAAGCAGTTGGAAACTCTCTAAACCTTCTATTGTTATGGGCCTCACGATTATGGTTTTACCTCTATTTGGATATATCTTTTGAGTTATTTGAGTATTAAAAGTGAAGCTTATGCCTTGATGGTCAGATAGGAGATAGTTAATAACACTTATACTGTACAGTTCAGGACCATAATTGGTAATTACATTATCTAGGCAGGCAGAAAGTCGAGTACGCTGTTTGTTTGCCCAGTATAAATTATAAGAAAGCAAAAGATTTTCAAGAACCTGACAATCACTAGTTTTTAGTGTTATGTCAATGTTGAGATCTCCACAAATTATGATATTGGCATTCAGAGTCAAGAATAGGGATAGTACTAGTTCCAGTTGATTGCAGAAGTGTTCAAAAACACCATTAGGGGAGCGATGCACAGAAGCAATGATCAAATTCAGGTCCTTCAATATGATCGCAGATATTTCAAAGTGCAATTCCAGACAGAATTTGTCCAAGTCAATTACCTTGAAGGGCATACCTTTAAGGACATAAATACAGGTACCACCGTTTTTTGCTACAGATCGGCAGTAGAATGATGCCCAGCCAAAATCACTAATGTTATACACATCAAATTCATTTTTTGCAATCCAGTTCTCATTGAGACATAGCACATTGTAGCCACCATGTTTGACTATTGCCTCTATCTCCGTTATCTTATTACGTAGACATCTCACATTTTGGCAAAATAAATTAATACTATCTAGTCAAAAGGACTTTGGTTTTGATATTCCCGTTTGGAGGGGGGTAACACGTTTCTCTAAGGAACACTTTTCCGTAGTGTTATCGGTGAGGCCCCTTGTTGCTGAGGTGGATACCGGCGCATCACTAGTTTTTAACTCGGCGTTCGGATTCACCACCGCGGCTGACCCTTCAGCAATATTCTCTGTCTCTTCATGAGTAGGGGTCAGTTTCCGCGGTTTTGGGGGGAAAAATTTCCCAACTTTCACTTCTACTGGCCAAATATCTTCTTTAAGAAGTTGATCCTTAAGGCTAATTGGCGCACAGAGTTTAAAAGAATTATAAACTTCACCAACTCTCAAACTTTCACATTTGAAGTCATTCCCAGGAAATATTCCGGACAGATGCTTCACAATGTCATCAGGCGTTGCATTGGACTGGACACGACCAACGTAGAAGAGAGTCTTGCGAGGAACTCCCACAAAATTGCACGTAACAGCAGGCTGCTTACAACTCCCAAAAACCGTATTTCGTTTGCGTTTGTTTCTCTTGTAATTGACCTTTTGAAAACCTTCCTCGTCAGTAACGATGGATTCGAAACTCATGGTGTTAAATTTTGCATTCCCATTTTTGGGGCTCAATTTGGAGTTGTCACTCACTATTGAGGCCTAATTGTTCATTGACTTCAGGTTTCAATTCCGTAGACAACGTTACAGCTTCCTTTGCAATTGGCTGCAAGGTAGTACTTTCCGTGGATCCGGTAGATTGGAGAGTTTGTAACTCCATTTTCAAATTTTCAATGTCGGCCGCCATATTGTAAATATTGGGCTTATTTACACGGCATAAAAACACTTCCAGTAAATGTCATGGCAGTCCAAGAGAGCTTTTAATGTTATATCACTTAAGCCGGAGCATTTATGGTGGCATACACCTGAGCAAATATTGCAACTAACGACCATATCACGTACTTCGACTCGTGTTTTACAAGAGCCACATCGTTGTACGGCCAAAGTTGACGCAATCTTGAACAACAATGCAGAGGAAATGAAGAGGAAATGATGAAAGAGGCATTGGAAGAACTGGAGGTAGGAATGAAAGTGGGCGGGGAATTGGTAAAATTAATTAGGTTTGCGGATGACCAAGCTTTAGTTGGTCAGCCAGCCAAGGGGTTGTAAGGATTCCTGAGTGAATTGGAAATTCAAGGCGACAGGTATGGGATGAAAATCAATATTAATAAAACAAAGGATATGCAATTTTCTAGAAAGAAAAATGCTAAGCTAAACATTAAAATAGGAGGGCAAAAACTAATGCAGGTAGAATAGTTGACGTATCTCTGAAGCATTTTGGACCAACACGGTCAAAGTAGTAGGGACGTATGGAGAAGAATTACGCTAGGCACAGAGGCTTTCATAAGGAGGAGAGAGTTGATTAATGGAACGTTGAGTAAGGATATTAAAAAAAGACTCGTGAAACTTTTGGTATGGTGCACAGTTATATAAGGAAATGTGGTCATTGAAGCAGGAGAATTGTCGTGGACTGGAGGCTTATGACATGTGGGTGTTAAGAAAATGGAGAAGGTGAAATGGACCGAGAAGAAAACCAATGAGAAAGTACTTGGTATGGTGGGTGAAGAGAGGTGTTGGTTGGGAGAAATCCTATTGAGGCAGTAAAAATGGATGAAGGGCATATTGACCGACAGGGGACTGTTCAAGATGGTAATAGAGGGGAGATTGTGAGGCAAGCAAGAAAAGGGAATTAACAGGATAAGAATGTTCCATTTAAGGATTTAAATTCCTTCTAGATTATTATTATTAGGAGTTAATTTCATTATTTCCTTGAAAATTGTATCTTAGCACAACAGTCTGATTGACCTAATTTCTCTTAAATTTTTAGTAGTTCTAAGGTTAATTTGTCCATAAAGACATTGCCTCATTCTGCTTCCAATAATAATTTCAATGCCCATATTTTCATGAAGAATTTCTAGTCTTTGAGCTATTTTTGTATCATCATGATACCTGATTTGCCCTGTAAAATTAAACCTACATATGTTTTATATCATTATTATGAATAAATGAATTCAGGTCAAAATCACCATAATTAAAAAGGAGTATTTCAAAACAGCAAGGGATTTGTGGCGTTAATAGGTGTATTTGCGAATTGATTAAGCATATTAAATAAAATGGTCCCTCACTACAGAACACAAACAAAATCTA
This sequence comes from Hetaerina americana, assembly GCF_022747635.1. Taxonomy (NCBI): domain Eukaryota; kingdom Metazoa; phylum Arthropoda; class Insecta; order Odonata; family Calopterygidae; genus Hetaerina; species Hetaerina americana. The sequence continues at coordinate 38,701 of NW_027286867.1, forward strand.
ATTTTAAGTTAACTACTTAAATATCGAATCTCCCTATTTATAACCATTGTATTTTAACAATCCATTTTCAATGATTTGGACTAAATGTATCGTTTGATCATTGCGCATGTGAAATAATACTATTTTCTAAACATTATTGACGATGTTTATAGCTGTCGTTTCACACTTGACTCCCGTTCAATTCTACCAAAAACATAGATCTTAACTACTTCAAAAAGGAACATTTAAGAAATGTATTTTCTACAGAGATTGATACTGCAGTCAATTCTAGCAGAGCCCAAAGCAATTAAAACATGACTATCTCAGCAGCAAGTATTATTGTTGTGTATGTAATTAGGTGTTCTCCAAATTTAAAAGGCATATATCTCACAAAAGATCTCACCCGTCCATTCTTTCCAAAATATATTCACTAAGATTAGCAACCTGAAACAGTATATCCTAGTTTACGCAAATGAGAAGCCATACCGTTAAGAATTTGCTCCATGTCATTCCGTTGGAAAGGAAAGCCTGTGGTCTGTGAGTGTGTAAATAATGCTGTTTCCGAAGTACGCAATAATGTTTGTTTTGGTTCGTCCATTTGGTGACACTGTTGCCGTGGCAACAGTAACAAACAAGTGAAGAATGAAATGTTTCGAATTAGATTGAGAATATGATCTAATTTTAAAGAGAAATAAAGTATGCTCTATGGACACTCTATTTTCGTTTATTAGGTATAAAGATCAAATACTGAAAAGGAAAATCAAATTATTGGACATGTGCGGAGACATACAAACGTTTGACTTTCCTTTCTCCACAAATATATAATGGCAATTGAAGATGTTTTTCTTTCTTGCAAGAGAGAAAGTCGTTCCATGATGTATCCGGGCTTCGAGTTGGTAATATAATAAATAAATGAATGAATAAATTAACCATACATGGGAAAGAGTGTATAAAATACATAAAATATGTAATTATATTTAAGAATGCGAACCATTGCCTTTATTGTACACGTCTGGGCTATCTTTCCAGCAATGCAAGTTAATGTTTTGTAGTTTCACTGTGGTTCTTTTTCTTCTTAGTTTCCAAATTTCCGCGTGCTTTGATGGCACTTAAAGGTGATGACGCATCGATGTTGCTGACGACCCATCGTCAGCAACATCAATGCACCAACCCACAAGCTAGCGCAATATGTTGCACATCCTCTTCAACTCTTCGCCAGAAAAACTGACTTTTTTGCTAAAACTACCATGGATTTCATTCACATTATTCGGAATGCTGAAATCCAAAAAGTCAACATGCTGGTGACCTCTGATGTCATCTCCTTGTTCACAAATACGCCCATTGATGACTCCATGCTACTCATCAAAAACCTCACCTCACAGGGATTAGCTAAGGATTAACCTGGACCTCGCAAATTCTGCCTCAGGAACTCATACTTCCGTTGGAATGATAAGCACATTGAACATGATGAATGTGCAGCCATGGGATCACCCCTCTCTTCCGTACTAACCAACATTTTCATTGAGATCTCTCAGCTGAAGGCAATGATCTTACCCAAAGAAACAAACCCGTAGTAATAGTGGTTCTCTTTGCACCACTTTTCAAAACATTTAAAACCTCAATCCAATTTTGATAAATACATTAATGCATAAAAAACATATGAATAGTTTAACAGTAATTATTTAAAAAAAAAGAAACGGAAAATCAAGTTGTCCGTTCAGGTCAGTTTCCTTTAAAAACCTGGAAACCTTACTTAAAAAGTTGGGGTCCTCCCCTAAACTATTGCTTAAATTACATCTTATTTTAAAACATTGCTTCAAGGTTGCACTTTTGTCTCCATGAAGAGTACGTGAGGGCTAAGTGCCCTATTCTCAGGCGCGGGACCTACCTCTTCCCCCTAAATGTTCCAGATGGAAGAGGGCCCTGTCAAAACAACCAAATTTATGGCCTTAAGTTCCTTGTTTGGCAAGAATCACCAAGCTTCCTTCCACTGGTTCAGAACCAAATTCCGCAAGGCAGCCCCGACGTCCAACACAGGAAGCAAAGCTGAGTCTGTTTTGTGATTGACCAGGGCTTCCTTTGCTGCTTTTCCAGCTTTTTCAATGCCTGGTATTCCCACATGACCAGCAGTCCATATAGAGGATACCTACTTCCCCTTTATCTGAAGGGACCACAGGGTATAATAGATCTCCTGAACCATCAGGTGCATTGATGACAAGACTGATATGGATTATAGGGAAATCAATGAGTGCAAACAGATAAGAGAAGAGCCATTACATTCTCTTATGTCTTTTAGGGCCCTCTTGATAGCTGACCGTTTGGCTGTGAACCCCTTAATCATCTCTTAACTCTCCCCCAACCTCCGATCAACACCCTCCGCCACCCTCTGGACAACACTCTCCCTCAATCAATGAGCAATCATCAACCGCAAATATAAGAACTGCTCTATTGAGCATAATTACGAAACTTCACTCTCCTACTGACAATAAAACCCTTATTAGCATCTTCACCAATGACCTTATACCAGCCCTTTTTCAACTTGTAAATGGTGCCTAATTCACAAATAAAGAACCACTTCCTTAAAGTTTTACAATGGAACTAAATGGCATAAAAAACAAAAAACAAGAGCTAAACCTCCTAATAACCAATCATTATCCAGACATGATCCTTCATCAAGAAACCAAAAATAATAATAGCCTAACATTTAATTGTCCAAGTTACTCTATAATCAGAAGAGATATAGCCAATGATCCTGGTTGTGGGGTCATGATCCTATCCAAAACTAACCAACTCTTCACATAACTTCAACCCCCACCCACCCAAAAACTGGAACTCGCTGGAATAGCAATAAAAGGAGTTACTGGGACCCTTAACATTTGGTCAGCCTACTTTCCACCTTCATCCTCAAAGTCAGACGCCCCTGGCTTATCAGCACTGTCATCCCTACTGCACCCAAATCTCATAAAAGGTGGGGAGTTAAACGCCAAACATTCTGCCTGGGGTTGCAAAACCACTATCACACGAGGGCGAGCCCTTCATAAGCTCCTGTTTACCAAAAATATTGCAATTCACTCCCCGCCTTTCCCTACCCATTTCCATCATCACCCCCACTCCTCCGATATCCTGGATGTAGTTCTATTATCCGCAGATATCGCATTCTAAATCCTTAACCTAGATAACTCAGCCTCGTACCACTGCCCAATATTTTACTGCGTTCCTACCCTCCTTCATACCACCAGAACCAACTAGAAGAGTTAACTGGAAACTATTTAAAGAAAACTGCTTGGCCATTAACCTTGTCCCATCTCCTGCTAGCACTCCAGACAGCATAGAGAAAGCTGCTCAAGATTTCACAAGCACCTTAACCAAAATCATTCATCGCTCTTGCTACCCTCCTTCTCCGGCCTCCATCGCTGGTGCCACACTACCTCCGGATATTTTGCACTTGATTTCACTTAGAAACAAGGCCAGAGCCCTCTGGCAACGCACTCATCTCTGCCAAGATAAAATTGGCTTCTGTGCACTTCGAAACCTTGTAACATCGAAAACTAGAACACATTGGGAAAAAACTTGGCATGAGAAAATAAGTTCACTCTCACTTAGAGATAATTCGGTATGGACCCTAGCCCGCTGTCTGCGAAGGAAAAAGGTACCCATCCCGCCAATACCACATAATGGGAGAGCACTATACGATGACAGCGACAAAGCAAATACCTCTGCCGACTCCTTCGAATGCATTTTTAAAAACCATAATACATCCTTGTTGGATTCAGAAGCGTTGATCAGCGTCTATGGCCTGTCACTTTGCCCATTCCACATATTCCTGGAAATTACTCCTCAAAAACTTTACTCCATTATGTCCCACTCCAAAACCAAGTCATCACCGGGACCCGATCAAATCTCCTACCTTCACCTGAAAAACCTTCCTAAATCTTTTATCAAACACCTACTCTCTATCCTCAACGCCTGTCTTTCCCAATCGTACTTCCCAAAGGCATTGAAAACAGCTAAGATAATACTCCTTCCAAAACCCGATAAAAATCCTTCTTATAACCTGAATTATAGACCCAGTTGCCTGCTCCCCTGCATGGGCAAACTTCTAGAAAAATGCATCTTAAACAGGCTACAAGAAGAAATCTCGGCCCTAGACTTGATCAGACCTGAGCAAACTGGCTTCCGCCGTCGCCATTCCATGACTCAGCAAATAACAAGATTGGTTGAACAGATCAGTTTCGGCTTCAACATCCACAAGCACACCCAAGTAGTCTTCTTTGATCTCAAAAGAGCTTTTGACAAGTTCTGGCAAACTGGTTTAATACATAAACTGCTTAAAACCACCATATCAGTATACCTAAATAAGACCATCCCCTCCTTTCTTTCAAACCGCATGTTCTTTTTAGCCCTTAACAATGCCAAATCAACTACCCGGTCCATATCTGCAGGCTTTCCTCAAGGATCAATTTTGTCACTCGTCCTATTCAACCTCTACATTAACCACCTCCCCTCTGACCCAAAAGCTACCTCTATGCGGATGACTCAGCTATAGCATCAACTTCCTTTGACCCAAATCATGCCGCAAAAAATGTCCAAGAACACCTTAAAAGCATAACAGAGTGGATGACCGATTGGAAACTAACCATAAACATCACAAAATGCGTTAACGTAAACTACGCCAGAAAATGGAAGAATCCTCACATCACTGCTATCCACTATGGCAGGGAAATAATCCCCCAGGCATCATCGGCTAAATTTCTTGGTGTACAAATGGACAGTAAACTCACTTGTCAAGCACACACTCAACAAGGCCAATTCAGCCGCTTTCTTATTCTATCCCCTCATAAAACGCACCAGTCCCCTTTGTCTTCTCACCAAGCAACTGTTATTTAAACCTATGATACACACCTTTCTGAAGGCTACCCAGCCTGGGGTTCAATAGCCGCAACCAAATTGAAGAAATTGACACGCTTCCAAAATAATACTCTACGAACCCTTGCTAATGACGACTGGTTTGTAAGAAACTCAGATATTCACACGGATCTAAAAATACCGGACCTTCCAACATATCTAAGCGACCTAGCCACGTCATTTCAACAAGAAATAGGAAATACTGGTAACCCATTATTAGAACCTTTATGAGATTACCCTGAAAATCCCCATTTCAGATACAATTGTGCTAAAGCAAGCATAAATGGGCAGTCATAATCTCCAAATATAATACTGTCACAAACTGCAATAAAATATACTCACTAGCTCAACTTCCCCCATAAACCGCTTATATCCTACAACCATTGATCAGCCTAGCTGGATATTGGTATAAAATGCACCTAACGGCACAGTCCATAAGCATCGATTGGTTGGTCGGTAGCAGGACCCCCATTCTTCTTTCGCATCAACAACGACCAATGAAAAAACGTGGAAAAAGTGAAAGAATTTGTTTACGATTTAATCAGCATAATCAATATATTCAGAGAGAAAACGATTGAAGATGTATGGCATGTCGCAATTGGCTCATTCTAATTAAATTTATTTTATATAGAATGTTTTGTGTATTAAAAGCGAGAGAAACGGCAACATTTCTTCATATTTTCGACATTTGAATTACAAACACAGCAGCAAATGAAAGTTGCTCAGGATCAGTCACACGCAAATGAAGTCATCGAGGATTTAGAATTATTAATTCATGTTGAAAAACAGGATGACGAAAGAACATGGGGATTAAAATGATATGACGTAGAAACTTAAGGCATGATTTACGAATTCTTTTAACCATATTTTTCTAACACACGAAAATCCCCTCCCGTTCATAAAATCACATGTCTGTTCTTAGCGGCTGTGACATGCTTGGAAATGGCACCTCGCTTCTATTCCAATCTTTTTGCTTGTTCCATCCCTTTTGGCACAACAAACTGCACACATACTACAAAGCTTTTCCTTCTTCTCTGTAGGTGGAATATACTTGGGAAATTGTAACTTACATAGAGGTTCAAGGATTTGGTTCTACTGAAGGCCTCCCACCCTCACATGTTATATCATATGCAATGTACCCCTCAGTTACATCTTCCACTAGTTTGATTCTAAATTCTGAACTTACCCCTTGGTCCACCACCCTTTCTCTGCAACAGAAATCCATTCCATGCGCCCTGGTCCAACAAGTGAAAAATGTTTGAAATATTTATTGCACCCCTTTTTTTATAATGGGGAAATTTTTCAGGTGCTGATCTTCCCTTTCTACTCCACTTATTGTATTATTGTACACAACAGCAACTTCTGGCTTTTATAGCACCATATCCTTTTCATTTATATTCCACAAATTCCGTATTATGTACTGTAAAGGTACAGAGACTTGACGGCCATCTTATCTTCCCAATTCATAGCAATCACTTTGCCTTGCTGGAGGGCAGTCAATTCCTCCTTTTTCAACTTCTATAGTCTATACGTCATCTAGTATTTCCTTCCTTTTAATTCTCAATGTCCCTTGTCTATCGGTTCCTTTCATAGCCAATAAATCAGCCAGCTCTGAGGAGGTGTAATAGTTGTCTGCAGTCAGGCAATAATCTTTGACCTAGCAGAGGTTTCATTACTGCTAGCACAATCTAAGGATGTATTAGGAAGATTGGTATATTCCACGTTCAATACTGACCATTTCCTGTATACCATAAACACAGTAATCAATGCTGGAAGGTCGCTTTATGGGTGAAGGTAGAGTTCACCCAGTACTTAGCTCTATACAGTCTGTGAAATTCACACATCAGGGTATTAAGGGGAGCCAGTTACTTTCACTGTGGCAGATAAGGTTTACCAGGAAGATTGGTACCAGAAAAAATCACATAGCTTGAGTGGAGCATCAGGTGCCCTGAGTGCCTCTCCTGGGGTTTGAACTCAGGACCCTCCAGTCAATAGTCCAATGCTCTACCCTCCTGGACTATCATGACCCACCTTTTTCCTGTAGAAATAATGATAAATAATAATAAATAAATAAATGATAATGAGACTTCTCATTGTCTTGAACTGTTCCCATATTTCATAGAAATCTGTTTTGATTGATTCTGAATTTTTTATGAAAATAAAGCCTATAAAAATAAATAAAATATACTCAATGAACCTGTATGGAATCAGTAATTATTAATTGGCTTTGAAATCGCGTGCATTTAAAACAATTGACTTATATATGTCATACATACTATATATTCTAAAATAAATGGCATTTCTAAGCCAATAGATGCCAATCAAATATAATGAAGATGAAGAAATGAATTCATTTTACAAACACTTTAATTAAAAAGGAGTGCTTCATAATATGGGATTTGTGGCACCCAATTGGGTAATTGCAAAATGGCTGTGGAAATAACTTAAGAAGCCCTATCTTCTACCGAGCGAGTATTAAATACAGTTTATTTTATGTTTAATTTTTCAATATTGAATCTTTCAATAAATTGTATTTTAAAAATCTACTTTGAATAATTTGTCTCAATGTATTGGTTGATCATGGAATACATTATTAAGTATTATTTTCAATTTATATTGACACTATTTACAGCTGTAGGTTGGCACTTGATTCCTGTTCAATTCCATCCAAAACATAGACCATAATTACTTCAAAAAGGAGCATTAACATATATATTTTCTACGCTTAGATGGATACTCCAGTCAATTCAAGCAGAGTTTATGATCAGAACAAATTAAAAGACAACTATCTCAGCAGCTGGTAATCTTGTCGTGAATGTAATTAGGTGTTTTCCAGAATTTAAAAGGTATATGTTTCATAAAAGATCTCACCAGTCCATTCTTTCCATGTGTGGCGTAAATAGGAAGAAGTTCAAATACACATAAATAACCTTAAAATAGACAATGAGACAGTTCACCTTAAAGAGGAGATGTATTCTTCCAAACAGTGCAATACAACTTTTGGCTACGGTTGATCCTTTAATGTCACCCATTAATTCACAATGCAATCAAATAATTTGTGCATTCTGAATCTGAGAATGAATTAAATATAGCCTTAATGAACGTGCATTGTGTATTTCTGAAGGTAAGCACAGTATGCTCAAAGGCATTAGCGATATGTGAAATTTAAAATGTGACAGAACAATCTAATACATTACTTGAGAATTAAGTTTGTTTGGTTTGAACATTTGGTGGCGACGTCACCATGGCAATAGTAACAAAGAAGTGAAGAACGAAAGGTTTCAAATTGGAGTTTGGATCCAGTCTTATATCATTAATGAAATACAGTATGCTCTTTAAAGTTATTTGCTCTTAATACATTCGTTTATAATGTAAAAATAGTAAAACAATGTTGTTTGAGAAAATATTTGATTTTAAAATAATTTCTATTCGGTTCAAATCATTAGAAGTCAGATTAATTAATATTTCAAACAACAGAGCTCATTATATTTGAACGAAATTCTAGATGGTAACTTTGGAAAAATTTATATCTATTGTCGCAAGTATGCGACATGGTACTCCTTCCCTGGCTCCTGCAAATGTCCCACGTGACCAAAGACAATGTTTCAAAAGTATTCCTCCCCTGACTCCTAAATTGGGTATAAAAGCCCTGGTCGCCGGGCAAAAAGCAGTCAGTTGGTTATCTGGCGGTGACCGGTAGGGCACGATGCTTCGGCTATGTTGCGCTTGTGTCGACAGTGTGTCATATTCCTGACTCAACTTCGGACGAGGGCTCAACCTAGGTTACGTTCATTGTGACCGCGTCCACCCTGCCATACTCCTTTCCTTTCCGACGGACGAGGGCTCTGCCTAGGTTAAATGTTTCGTGACCGCGTCCACCCTGTATATACCGTGTCCCAGGTAATTTTCTGCCACTTTAATTCTGTCCGCCCTCGTGTTGGTTTACTGAGGGTCTAGCCATCCATAATTTGCTTATACTTATGTAAATGGTGCATTATGACTGATGTTGGGTAATGTACGGCTGCTTTGGTGATACTCGGTGTAGTTACTCTGACCTTCCCCGATACCGTTTGTGTCGCACCATAGAAACCCCCGTTGCGACATATTGGTGTTTGGTGAGGGGTTGCGCGGTTGGACTAGTGATTTATTCAGTGTATGCGACAGTGTCTCATTGATTATCATGTGCCCGTGTACCTCTTTAAATCGGAAGTTCCGTATTTTCTCGGACAGGTGGGATATGCTAATCTGTGCATAGCTAGCGAATTATTATTTTAAGACACGTGCTATAACCTCATCGCGATTCTCTGCGCGCAATTAAACTAAGGGTCACTTCATCAGGAACCATTAATTAGCCCGAGAAGGGCCCACCATTGGTATCGGATACACAAGGAGTATGAAAAAATAAATTAATTAAGCTTTAGTTTGTCAGTCAGACAAGGGGTTGTAAGGATTGCTGAGTGAATTGGAGATTCAGTGGGACAGATACGGGATGAGAAAAAAATTAATAAAACAAAGGATATGCAATTTTCTAGAAAGAAAAAAGCTAAGCTAAACATTAAAATAGGAGGGCAAAAACTAATGCAGGTAGAATAGTTGACGTATCTCTGAAGCATTTTGGACCAACACGGTCAAAGTAGTAGAGACGTATGGAGAAGAATTACGCTAGGCACAGAGGCTTTCATAAGGAGGAGAGAGTTGATTAATGGAACGTTGAGTAAGGATATTAAAAAAAGACTCGTGAAACTTTTGATATGGTGCATAGTTATATAAGGAAATGTGGTCATTGAAGCAGGAGGATAGTCGTGGACTGGAGGCTTTTGACATGTGGGTGTGGAGAAAATGGAGAAGGTGAAATGGACCAAGAAGAAAACCAATGAGAAAGTACTTGGTATGGTGGGTGAAGAGAGGTGTTGGTTGGGAGAAATCCTATTGAAGCAGTAAAAATGGATAAAGGGCATATTGACCGACAGGGGACTGTTCAAGATGGTAATAGAGGGGAGAATGTGAGGCAAGCAAGAAAAGGGAAGGAACAGGATAGGGATGTTTCATTTAAGGAATCATGTTCCTTCTAGATTATTATTACTAGGAGTTAATTTCATTATTTCCTTGAAAATTGTATTGTAGCACAACAGTCTGATTGACCTAATTCCTCTTAAATTTTTAGTAGTTCTAAGGTTAATTTGTCCATAAAGACATTGCCTCATTCGGCTTCCAATAATAATTTCAATGCCCATATTTTCATGAAGAATTTCTAGTCTTTGAGCTATTTTTGTATCATCATGATACCTGATTTGCCCTGTAAAATTAAACCTACTTATGTTTTATATTATTATTATGCTTTTTGTGCAAAAAAATCAAAATCTAGAAGATGCAAAGGTACGATTCAGAGCCACTCAAAGACAGGCTAAGCAGGCAGGTTTCATATTAATCATTTACGTTTAAATACTAACAAAACTCAGCATATTGTATGCAGTTATGGTATATAAAAATGTACTGATGTTGAAAATTCTAAAATACTAGGAATTAATATAATTAGAAAACTTGACAGGGAGACTCACATCAGTCAGATCTGTAATGAACTGATTAAAGCTCAACTTTCCCATTTCAAATGAGTATCGTTTAACACTTGACCACGTCTTCTTTCCATGTCATTTGAATTACAGTGATGAGTTATGGGGTCATTTCCCAAAACATATCATACGAATCTTGCTACTACACAAGAGAGATTTTTGCTCCCTTGCTAATACACCGCAACGTGATTTCTGCAGACCATTTTTAATTAGCTGTGGAGTCATGATTGTACACCATGTGGGGTAGAGCAAATCTAAATAATACTATTTTCTGTGGAATTTCATCAACTTACAGCGCATTTCATATTGTGGACATTCAAATGTAAAACTATCTGTTTTTTTACACTGTTTTTGTAACACTGATTGTTTATTGAGAGATGAGTAAGGTGGAAATGAAATCCTATGAGTTTGGTGCATTCATCAAAATAAATCCAAGAACGCTACATTAAAACTGCTAATTCTTCAAGGAAATTTGACAGAATTTATGATGGGTGTCATTTTATTATGTTTGCACATTTTGGTTTACTAAATTCTCCATAATCAAAGGACAATTGATGCATGATCGTTCATCATACTTAATGAGAATTTAACAGTTTAAATGAGCGTGCCATTATATTGGTGATGTAAAACATTTTTTAATTATTGTACACAAACACTCAAATTCAAGGAGACTTCTTATTGTCTTACATTGCTCCAATATTTAATTAAATTTTGTTTCCATTGATTCTGAATTTGCATAAAAATAAAGCCCGTCTAAATGCATAGTGTACTCAATTAAACTGCATATAATCAACCATTATCGGTTTGCTGTGAAAGTGAGTACATTAAATGCATTTGAAATATAAAGGTCACACTTGTATCCTTAAATAATGGCATTTTCCAGAATAGAAGCAATGCCAATCGAACAGAATGTAGAAGAAGAAATGAATTCAGGTCACAATCACCATAATTAAAAAGGAGTATTTCACAACAGCAAGGGATTTGTGGCGTTAATAGGTGTATTTGCGAATTGATTAAGCATTTTAAATAAAATGGTCCCTCACTACAGAACACAAACAAAATCTAATTTTAAGTTAACTACTTAAATATCGAATCTCCCTATTTATAACCATTGTATTTTAACAATCCATTTTGAATGATTTGGACTCAATGTATCGTTTGATCATTGCGCATGTGAAATAATACTATTTTCTAAACATTATTGACGATATCCATTATTGAAATAGAAAGAAAGACTCGTACTTTTCCACAGATTTTATTATACGGCACGACGCGTTTCACCGACTTGCGGCATCATCTGGTACAAATTTGCAAAACAGACAGAGCAAGCATATATACCCTCAGAACAGAGTGATTGGTCCCCCTCATCAAAATGACAGTTAACCAGAATTATTTTAGTTTCAACCACACCCTTTACAGCCAAACGGATGGGTTAGCTATGGGTTCCCCACTGTCCCCCTTCCTAGCCGAAGTCTTCCTCAATTCTGTAGAAGAACATCTTTTTAATGCTGACAATCAGCATAACAAAAACGTGGGCTATTGGTTTCGTTACGTGGACGATATACTATGCCTATGGACCGGAACCAACCGACAGTTAGACTCCTTCCTTAATTTCCTAAACACTCTTCATCGGAATATCTCCTTCTCCATGGAAAAAGACGTCAACGGCACCATCAACTTCCTCGACTTGACAATCACAATTAGGGGTAATAGACACGAATTTGCAATTTATAGGAAACCCACATATACAGACCATATAATTTCTAATGATTCCGCACACCACTTTTCTCACAAACACACAGCCCTCCACTCCATGATCCACTGCCTCCTACACATCCCCCTTTCCCCCAAAAACTTCAAAATTGAACTCGTGAATATCACTAATATAGCTACCAACAATGGTTTCAACCCCAAACTAGTTGACACATTACTACGGAAAAAACAAAAAGCAATGGCCATAAAAAACATTTTCGTATCTCAGCCCGCAGTATCTAAAGATTTTAAGTGGTGCTCGATCCCGTTTCTGGGAGATCTTTCATATAGAATTTCCAACTGCCTACCCACCTCACTCAAAGCAGCCTTCTACTCACCCATAACCCTCTCCAAACTTCTAGCCAATGGAAAAGACACCCAGGATAGCCTTCTCAAATCAGGCATTTATAAACTGAAATGCGAGGATTGCAACAGCGTTTATGTCGGTCAGACCGGCAGGAATATCAAATTACGAGTCAAGGAACACGCTAGGTGTCACAAAAATCAGAATAACAACTCTCTCTTCGCCAAGCATTTACTAGAATTCGACCACAGCAGTGACTTTGTCCCAGAGATATTACACACACTCCCAAAAGGATTAAAAATGGACGCTCTCGAGCAATTAGAGATTAGAAGGCACTTGGTGAACCCCAACACGACACTTTGTAATGAGCAATTATTCCCATACCCCTCACCACTCCTCTCCGAGAAATTAGCCTGGAAATGGTCAAAACAATCCATCAACGCACCTGCGAGCCCCCACCCCCCTCAAATCCTTCCAACCCTCCCCGCCCCCACTCTGTCCTGAGGGTATATATGCTTGCTCTGTCTGTTTTGCAAATTTGTACCAGATGATGCCGCAAGTCGGTGAAACGCGTCGTGCCGTATAATAAAATCTGTGGAAAAGTACGAGTCTTTCTTTCTATTTCAATAATGGATATCAATTACTTCCACGAAGTGAAGCCTGAAACAATAGAATATATTATTGACGATGTTTATAGCTGTCGTTTGACACTTGACTCCCGTTCAATTCTACCAAAAACATACGATCTTAACTACTTCAAAAATGAACATTTCCAAATATATTTTCTATAGAGATTGATACTGCAGTCAATTCAAGCAGAGCCTAAAGCAATTAAAACATGACTATCTCAGCAGCAAGTATTATTGTTGTGCATGTAATTAGGTGTTCTCCAAATTTAAAAGCCACATATCTCACAAACTCACCCGTCCATTCTTTCCAAAATACATTCACTAATGCAACAATTTCAGAGCGTAAAAATCATTCGCCTTGACTGGGACTCGAACCCAGATCCCTCAATATCCGGTCGAGTGCTTTAGCCACTTAAGCTACCGAGGCGTCCTCTTAAACTCTGAAATTTTGGGGCTTTTAAAGGAACTAGATGTTATGACGAAATACCGTACATACAATGTCACATGCATTCGTAGTCGTGCGCGAGGCGCCACTGTCCACGAGGTTAAAAGCCAACTTTAAACACGTATGGTGTTTTCCCTTTGACAAATTCCAAAGAAACTGCGGGAGATGCCGCAACAGTAACTTATAACGGAGTCATCCGCTAATGTGCATTTAATGCAACAATTTCAGAGCGTAAAAATCATTCGCCTTGACTGGGACTCGAACCCAGATCCCTCAATATCCGGTCGAGTGCTTTAGCCACTTAAGCTACCGAGGCGTCCTCTTAAACTCTGAAATTTTGGGGCTTTTAAAGGAACTAGATGTTATGACGAAATACCGTACATACAATGTCACATGCATTCGTAGTCGTGCGCGAGGCGCCACTGTCCACGAGGTTAAAAGCCAACTTTAAACACGTATGGTGTTTTCCCTTTGACAAATTCCAAAGAAACTGCGGGAGATGCCGCAACATTGTTGCATTAAATGCACATTAGCGGATGACTCCGTTATAAGTTACTGTTGCGGCATCTCCCGCAGTTTCTTTGGAATTTGTCAAAGGGAAAACACCATACGTGTTTAAAGTTGGCTTTTAACCTCGTGGACAGTGGCGCCTCGCGCACGACTACGAATGCATGTGACATTGTATGTACGGTATTTCGTCATAACATCTAGTTCCTTTAAAAGCCCCAAAATTTCAGAGTTTAAGAGGACGCCTCGGTAGCTTAAGTGGCTAAAGCACTCGACCGGATATTGAGGGATCTGGGTTCGAGTCCCAGTCAAGGCGAATGATTTTTACGCTCTGAAATTGTTGCATTAAATGCACATTAGCGGATGACTCCGTTATAAGTTACTGTTGCGGCATCTCCCGCAGTTTCTTTGGAATTTGAACATTCACTAATATTAGCAACCTGAAACAGTATATCCTAGTTTACGCAAATGAGAAGCCATACCGTTAAGAATTTGCTCCATGTCATTCAGTTGGAAAGGATAGCCTGTGGTCTGTGAGTGGGTAAATAATGCTGTTTCCGAAGTACGCAATAATGTTTGTTTTGGTTCGTCCATTTGGTGACACTGTTGCCGTGGCAACAGTAACAAACAAGTGAAGAATGAAATGTTTCGAATTAGATTGAGAATATGATCTAATTTTAAAGAGAAATAAAGTATGCTCTATGGACACTATATTTTCGTTTATTAGGTATAAAGATTAAATACTGAAAAGGAATATCAAATTATTGGACATGTGCGGAGACATACAAACGTTTGACTTTCCTTTCTCCACAAATATATAATGGCAATTGAAGATGTTTTTCTTTCTTGCAAGAGAGAAAGTCGTTCCATGATGTATCCGGGCTTCGTGTTGGTAATATAATAAATAAATGAATGAATAAATTAACCATACATGGGAAAGAGTGTATAAAATACATAAAATATGTAATTATATTTAAGAATGCGAACCATTGCCTATTAGTGTAGACGCCTGGGCTATCTTTCCAGCAATGCAAGTAAATATCTTGTAGTTTCACTGTGGTTCTTTTTCTTCTTAGTTTCCAAATTTTGGCGTGATTTGATGGCACTTAAGATATTGACGCATCAATGTTCCTGACGACCCATCGTCAGCAACATCAATGCACCATCCCACAAGCTAGCGCAATATGTTGCACATGCTCTTCAACTCTTCGCCAGAAAAACTGATTTTTTGCTAAAAGTTCCATGGATTTCATTCACATTATTCGGAATGCTGAAATCCAAAAAGTCAACATGCTGGTGACCTCTGATGTCATCTCCTTGTTCACAAATACGCCCATTGATGACTCCATGCTACTCATCAAAAACCTCACCTCCCAGGGATTAGCTAAGGATTAACCTGGACCTCGCAAATTCTGCCTCAGGAACTCATACTTTCTTTGGAATGATAACCACATTGAACATGATGAAAGTGCAGCCATGGGATCACCCCTCTCTTCCGTAACCACCAACATTTTCATTGAGATCTCTCAGCTGAAGGAAATAGTCTTTTCCAAAGAAACCAACCCGTAGTAATAGTTGGGGTTTTTGGATGCATCAACCACTGTGGTTGTTTTTGCACCACTTTTTAAAACATTTAAAACCTCAATCCAATTTTGATAAATACGTCAATGCATAAAAAACATATAAATAGTTAAAAACAAAATTATTAAAAAAAAAAGAAACGGAAACTCAAGTTGTCCGCTCAGGTCAGTTTCCTTTAAAAACCTGGAAATCTTACTTAAAAAGTTGGGGTCCTCCCTTAAACTATTGCTTAAATTACCTCTTATTTTAAAAAAGGTATCTGGCCTTTTATAATTTATTCCCCGACGTCCACCACAGGAAGCAATGCTGAGTTGGTTTTGAGTTTGAGCAGGGCTTCCTTTGCTGCTTTGCCAGGTTTCTCAATGCCTGGTATTCCCACATGACCAGCAGTCCATATGGAGGATACCTACTTCCCCTTTATCTGAAGGGACCACAGGGTATAATAGATCTCCTGAACCATCAGGTGCATTGATGACAAGACCGATATGGATTATAGGGAGCTCAATGAGTGCGAACAGATGAAAGAAGAGCCATTACATTCTCTTAAGTCTTTTAGGGCCCTCTTGATAGCTGACAGTTTGGCTGTGAATATTCCTGCAAAACATGGTCTGTTATTCCCTCAGGACTACATTGTAGTGAGAGACCACCACGTGGACACATGCGGATTCTAACTTTGGTCCTCTCCTTTTACTAAGGGTCATTGGCCCTCTCAATAAAGCATTTAAAATATTTACATTACTCAATTTGGTTTTGTTTTTTCTGTCGAATATCATGTGTATCAATGTGGGTCAATTGTGACATGAGTACAACGTTTTTTATTGTGTTGTGACCACCTATTCAGCGTTGTAGAACATCTAATTTCCTTCTCAATAGCATGACAGTATTCTAATTGACACGTAGACATGTGCCGTATTCGTAATAAATCCTATGTATTAGGGTGTATAAATAGTTCTAGAATATTTGAGTAATAAATCTTTACTGAATGTATCCTGAGAGAATTGCATTGTTTCGATCTGTAATGTTTTCGCGAAACGTATCATTTTTGCGCGTTAAAACTGTTGTTATTTTGAAACAAGTGAATAGCGGAAATAAGACGTGCGTGTGTGTTTCGAGCCTAGTACTAATGAAGAACGACAGAGATTTCCGCGTAATTGTGCCAAAAGCATGCGTTTTGATATGTTCGTCTTTTGATTTGTTTATGTCATGTAGACCGATGTTTAAGGAATCTCTTAGTTTCAAAACTAAGTAACGGTAAATATAGCTTCGTGAAGCTGTTGAATTCCTTAATGTTAAACTCCCGTCATCAACTTGTCACTTCGGTAATATTCTTGGGTATTTATCAATGTACTTACCCGAAAAAGTACTTAATTAGTACTTGTAGTATTCACTTTTCAAGTTTAAGCTAAGATTCCGTTCTCTCTTCGTTATTTATCCAGTCGCCCCATTTACTACTGTGATTATTCGCATTGCGGTAAACTGTCCCCATATAATTGTTATTATTATCCGTTCTGCAGTGTCCAAGTGTAATCAAAGCACGCGGAAATTTGGAAACAAGGAAGATATCGAGCCAGAATGAAGCTACGAGGTATTAACTTGAATTGCTGGAAAGATAGCCCAGGCGTGTACACTAATAGGCAATGGTTCGCATTCTTAAATATAATTACATATTTTACGTATTTTATATACTCCTTCTCATGGTTATTTATGGCTGTGGCTTCTTATGGTTATTTATTCATTCACTTATTTATTAAATTATATTACCAAAACGAAGCCCAGATACATCATGAAATGACTTTCTTGCTTGCAAGAAAGGAAAACATCTTCAATTGCCTTTTTATATATGTGTGGAGAAAGGAAAGTCAAACGTTTGTATGTCTCCGCACATGTCCAATAATTTGATTTTCATTTTCAGTATTTGATCTTTATACCTAATAAACGAAAATATAGTATCCATAGCACATCTGCAATTGCCAGCATATATTTGTGGAGAAAGGAAAGTACCTTTGCTCTAAATCGCACCTTTGCATCTTTGTTCATTGTGTCCATAATGGACACTTCTTTTATTCAATCCCAACTCTTTTCTTTCCCTTTTTCTGGCTTACTTAACAATCTGCCCATCAATCACAGTCTTCAATATTCTCAAGATAACTCAAAAGCAATGGACAATAATCGTCCCATGTTGCGAATATAAATTCATTAATGCCGTTGGCTCAACTTTAGAATTGTTGAAACTTAAATTTTCACATTGAGTAAAAACGGAATAAAAATCAGGTGCATTAAAACTTCCTGAGTTAACTCTTAAGTCTCATGTTTATATTGTTTTGTTGGACGATTTTGACAAATGACTACTGCATATCAATTCGTTTGTCGATGCTATTTCAGGGATGCCATAATGCCATGGCATCTGCAGCCAGTCACTGAAATGGCATCAATGATACCTTTAAAGAAATAACTTCCGATGTCATTTCACAGAGCCAAGGACAGTTTATGGCTAAAAATATTGGACGATTTATAGTCAAGAAAAATTTTGATGCAGCACTATAATTTAGCTATTCTGCTCTTCGGAATAATAAATCTGTCCACTGTAGGGACATCCCGAGTCTTGATGAAACAATACTGTCGTTCTGCCCCCTAATAGTTGTGGTAATTATGTGTTCTACAGCTTTACCTGAAATTAATGTCAATTAGATTATCCTGTAATTGCTGCGTACTTTCCTGTGCCAACTAAACAAAGAGTTATGTTCCCAACTTCACAATCTTTGTGTAACTTGGCTCCGCCAAATATTTGATTGCCCTGTGAGTTTGTGAAAGTGCAAGTCTCCCCTGTTCACATAGATATCGGAGTACTTGAAGTAAAAATGCTTGAAGCACAAATGATGGAATCCAAAATTAGATCCGTTTTTTTGTTATTTAAAGGAAGACAATTTCCATGGCTTGGCGGCGTCTACCTGATTATCAAAAAAACACGTCAAGTAATTGTCACACATGAATTCTTGCTCCTATCTACGGTGTTGACGTACAAGTGGGGTTGGCAGTCGGCACCATGAAAGGAAATGCGCATACAGACGACACCGGTTTTTCCCGGGAAAGCATATTTTGTCTGCCTTAAACAACGAGATTAAGAATTTTCCCTTTGTTCTTTCCTGAGGAGTTTTATGCAGGGGGTGGGTACCAAAGAGGACCTTTGGAGGAATTGGGAACCTTTGGGGATTCCTTTGTTTCCCTCCCCCAGCCGTACGTGCTTAAAAAGGATAAAAAAAATCATTTCATTTCAAGAAAAGCTTTCATCCATTTTCTCCCCTCATCCAACTTTGTAATCATCTCATCCGTGATCCATGGTTTCCTAGTCCTTTTAGCGTTAACGATTCCAATAGTGCCTTTTGCGGCTTTCAATAACCCTTTCATGATAGTTTCCCATTTTTCTTCGATAGTACTTAGCCTATACTATCCTCCATGATTTCCTCTACCGCCTGTTGTTACTCCTTCCTTTTCAAACCATTTACTGCTTCTACATTCCATTTTCTAACTTGCCGCCCCTGCCTTATGTTTTTGAAACGCGCGCTACATTTCATAACAACTAAATTGTAGTCACAGTCCACATCCGCCCCCGGGTAGCTGTGCGAATTAACACACTGTTCCTAAACCTGTGTCTTACCAGGATATAATCTAGCTGATAACTTTCTGAGGCACCTGGCATTTTCCATGTATACCTTCATCTTTTGTGGTGTCTAAACCAAGTGTTGGTGATGACTATCCCCTGTCTCCTTCAGAACTCCAGTGGTTTCTCACCATGGTCATGCCTCGTGCCTAAACCGTAGTCCCCCACCTCATCACTATCTCTTCCTTCGCCTACCGTTGCATTCAAATCCGCCATCACTATCAAATGTTTCCCTGCAGGAACAGACGCGATTATGCCCTCTAACTGATGGTATATCCTATCGACATCTTCTTCCTTATGGTTGCTCGGTGGCATGTATACCTGAATAATAACCAAGTTCGTCGGTTCTGCTTTTATCTCTGCTAGTAATAATCTATCCGTTACTTGCTCTATGTTACTATGCTTCTTCCTACCTCTTCATTTAATATTATGGCAACCCCTCATGGCATCTTGTCCCTGCCGCTGTATATTATTTTATAATTATCACTCCAGTAATCCCCGCTATCCTTCCATCTCACGTCATATAGACCTAAAATATCTATTCTTCCATTTTCCATCTCTCGCTTAATATTCTCCAGTTTACCCGTCATAATCATTGTCCTAACATTCCACGTTCCTCCTGGCATGGGCTTGTGGAAGTATCATTCCCTCTCGAACACAAATTCGAAGGTTTGAGGTCTTTACATTAATCCAGTGTATTTTGAGGGGCGGAGGAAGTATGGAGACGTGTTCTAGTGTGTGTTATATGTCTACATGGCGAGATTAAACAGTGTGCTGTTATCAAATTTTTGCCTTCGCCTCCTCATCTTCCGAGGTGTATTGATTACCCATTGAGGTGTCTTTTGAGTTCAGAGGGAAAAAAACCAAAATTGCATGGCACAAGATCGCATAAGGGATCAAGGAGGATTTTGTTTCTTCTCTTTAAGTGAACCCATCGTGAACACAGATTTTACAATGTCCCAAATTTTCAATTATGAAGCCGACACGTACAACAGTATTTGTATTCTAAAAATATGGTTTGCGATATATGCTTTTGATATCAGTGATTCGCGTTTGGTCATTTTCAATCAAATCTTCAATGACGAGTTTGCAATGTTTATATTGCCTGTGGGTCAGTTATCGGAGGTCCGCTGCCGGTTTCATTGACCAATTATTGGCTTTTCCAGGCTCACAACCACGAAATTTTTCCACCCATCCATTAACAGGAGCTCTACATACAGCATCATCATCGTAATGAACAGCCTTTTAAAACGACGGTTGAATCTCAGTAGGAGTCACTTCTATAAGTTGCGCTGTTTAAATTCGCCATGCTGACATAGAGCAGGAACACGTCCCCTCGTCTCACCTATGGCCAGCATTGTCTCCATAAAGGGCCCTTAACCGATGATAAACCTCAATAGGAATCACTTTTCCAGCAGTTGAAAGTTTTACCAGAGCAAGGTTTAAATCGTGTTGACATAGCGCTAGAACAAATCTCCAAACTTCTGCTTCTCAAAATACACTTGATTAACGTGACAACCTCAAACCTGTGCAAATGTGTTAGAGGGGGAATGTTACTTCCACATGCCGCCAGACCAGGAGTGCTCCTGGAAGTCATTGTGTTTGTAGTACTAGGACACGTCTCTATACTTCCGCTTCTCAGAATACACTGGGTGAATGAAACGATTTAAAACTTGCGCATGCGTGTAGTGGAATAATGTTACTTTCACATGCCGAGACTAGGAGTGCTTCTGAAAGTCATTTTGTTCGTAGTACTAGGACACGTCTCCAAACTTCCGCTTCTCAAAATACCTTGGATGAATAAAACGATATCAGAACTGCGCATGCGTGTTGGAGGGTAATGTTACTTCCATATGCCAAGACAAAAAGTGCTTCTGAAGGACATTTTCTTTGCATTACAAGAACATGTCTCCATACTTCCCCTCCTCAAAATACACTGGTTGAATATAAATTACAACGACCTCAAACCTGGGCTGGCGTGTTTGGGCGAATGATACTTTCTGGTGCCCAGATCAGGAGTTATTCTAACCGTCATGTTTTTGTAATACTACAACCAGTCTCCATACTTCTGCTTCTCAAAAAACACTGGATGAATACTGCATAGACCTCAAATCTGCGCATGCGTAATGTGTGGGAATGTTACTTCCACGATTGAAGACCAAGAGTGCATCTACAGGTCATTCATTTTCCAGAATTAGAACACGTCTCCATACTTCCGCTTCTCAAAACCATCTGTAAGTATGCAACGACCTCAACCCTGGGCATGCGTGTTGGAGAGGAATGTTACTTCCATATGCCAAGACTAAAAGTGATTCTGAAGGGCATTTTGCTTGTAGTACTAGAACACATCTCCAAACTTCCGCTTCTCAAAATACACCAAATGAACGCAACGCTCTCATACCTTCGCATGCCTCGGAATGTTACTTCCAAGAGCCTAGAGACCAGGATTGCTTATGGAGGTCATTTTATTTTTTTACACTAGAACATGTCTCCATACTTCATCCGCTTCTCGAAATACACTGTATGAATAGTTTAACGACCTCACTCCTTAGCATGCCTGTTGAGAGGTAATGCAGCTTCCACATGTCTTCTGACCAGGAGTGCTTTTAGAGGTAATTTTGTTTGCATAGTCTACAAGCACGTGTGTGGATTTTGGTTTTCAGCCAAACCTCGTGCCTTCTATATTTATTTTTTTATATAATTCT
Source organism: Hetaerina americana (assembly GCF_022747635.1). Lineage (NCBI taxonomy): Eukaryota > Metazoa > Arthropoda > Insecta > Odonata > Calopterygidae > Hetaerina > Hetaerina americana. The sequence goes on from NW_027286867.1 coordinate 60,736, forward strand.
TTACACAGACGATTAATTCAGAATTTAAATAAAATAGGAAACTGGGCATTGAGAGGATGTGTAAAATCCCAGATATTATGAATAAAAAAGGGATTGGACCGAGGAGCTGGAAGTGATTGAATAATCATATAAAGTGACCACTATTCTCATGCATAATGTGATAGCGTGACTTAGTGATAACCGTACCGATCATTCAAAATACCGCATTTTTTTAATACGAAAATTTATTTAAACATTAATTAATAGGACTTGTATCATGTCAAATTTTAGGAACTCTAACATTTCTTCCTGTTGAATGTTAGTTAATGTGACACATTTAGATATAACTGTCTACTGAGCTGTGTGTTCAGAAAATAACGGGAAATGTTTTTTTTCGCGGATTTGGACAGTCCGATAGTCAAGATTTTGTTTTTATTATGTTGGTATGCATGCCCCTTTAAGAATTATGACATTTTCACCCGTGTTCAATTGTTTAATATTTGTCTATGTGGCAGACGCTAAGGTAGGACGGACGGTGAGATATTTATTTTTATATATATAACGATTGTACGGAAAATTTCACACGAGCGGCACAGAAATGGGCAAAAGGCTGGTCGAATGAAAGGTTGTGGGAATTGGCGTGTGAAGGGATAGGAAGAGAAGAGAGTGAGGCAGAATTGCAGGAGTACTGGTGATTATTCATTCGAATAGGTAAGGGGGTAATGCATTTGCCTCTGTCAAAGGAAGTGCAATGTTTGCATGAAGAAAGATAAATTGTTTTTTGATAGGCAATTAGTGTGGGAACGTGGTGAGGGGGCAATGAGAGAATGTAGGGAGGGGGGAGTAGACCTAATAAGAAGACGGGATTTACATCGGGGATGGTTGCAAGTTGGGGAAATATCAGGAAATTTGTCACGGGGGGGGGGGGTGCCGAAGGGTTGGTGGATCTAAGAAGGTTTTAGAGATTGGCGGGTCGTCTGTTTGCATGACATGGGCATTGGGGTAGTAAGGATGAGTTCGCGTCATTGTCCTGTCAAATAGGAGATCGTTCTTCAAGAAAGGTTTTCAGTCTGTGTGATCCGGGGAAATAGGTGGCGCAAAGGTTGAGTCCTGCGTCAGATGTGAGCTTGTTATTGTGTAGTGTGTGTGGTCGGGTGGAGTGGCGCATTTTATTTTTTTAGTAGCTTTTCTGGGTAACCGTATTTGAGGAGTGCAAGATGTAGATTGTCAAGGTATTTGTTGAGAGTGGCTGTTGTGTCGCCAACCACGCGACATTATTCTGGTGTCAGGTGTAGGGTCGCAGAGAAATTTTGAGTCTCGAACCCGTAATCTAAAACTTAATCCCCCAAGTGGTTCATTAACATTCCAAGATAATTTTTCAATTCCTCATCAAACTACTGGAATCTTATCCACTGATAATTTTGTTTTTTCCCGTTTGTGTATGTAGTTTGAACTTATTGCTCTGGCTAATGTAGTGTAGCCTGCATTCATTTTCATATTTCTGTGTCGCGTGCTACTGTTTACCGTCATGGCTATGCCTAGTTATTCCCCGCTAAACCATTTCTCTCCCCATTTTGAGTCGACTTCATTAAGGGGTTCCACTAACCTAGATGATTTCGATCCTTTTATGCACTAAATTGAGCCTGCCACCGCAGCCTCTCTTGCAGGGAATATTCCATTCACAAGCAACACATTGGGGAACCATGTCTATTTCATTCTGAATTTTAGCGGTGACGATGATGTGACGGTCGAAAAATTTTTAGAATGCTTAAATTCACGAGGCACCTTAGCTCTTGGAATGAAACTTATACTCTTTGCGTAACCCGTTTACACATGCATGGGCCGGCGGCAGAATATGCTTTGGCCAATCCTCACATTCTAAAGAGTCTGAAAAGTTATTCCAGAAACGTAAGAAGTTCTTAGCTCGCGTTTCCCTCCTCTCCCTAGAACGGATGTTTTCAAATTGCGTTCAACTACTGGCTTCAACAAAAGTTAATACAGTGCAGAACTCAAGAAGCGCTCGCTTTTTGCCCCAAAATAACACTGCCGGTAGTAAACCCGCCTCGTACGAAGCTCCTATGCGGCCGAATGCTACAGCTAACACCTCAAATACCGGATACGCTGCAAAATGCTTTTCCTGTGGGTGCGCGGGCCACATAGCTCGCGATTGTCGCTCTAAAACTCGAGCTTGTTTTAACTGCGGAGCAAGGAGACATATTTCCCGAGACTGTCCCCCGCTATGCATCGGAATATGTAAGAAAGTTGGCCACCTTCCAATTAATTGTCCAGAGCGATCAAACCGAATGGCCACGGGAAACGGGATGACCCCGACCTGCGGGTTGGGGAAGACCTCATCCTATCCATCACTCCAGTGAAAGGAATGACGATTAGCGTGCAGATTATAGGAAAATTACGTCACTTCCTTGTAGACACAGGCGCGGCGGTCACGATACTTCACGAAAGAGTGTTCCTTTTAGATACATTAGGAATAGCCCCGTACGACCGCGCGTGAGTGAGAAGCGCCTCAGGTCATGTATTGATGACAAACGGTCAGAGTGGCGTACCTTTCTGTGTAGACAATCGTGTTTACCCTCATGATGCTTTGGTAATAAATCTAGGGGACACACTCAATGAAGGCATATTTGGCTTGGATTTTATGGAAAAGTATCGTAGCTAGATTTATTTTGAGAACAAGACCATTAAATTTGAACCTGACCACATGATGTCTTTAGAATCCGTATGCAGTAAAGGTGGGGAAGTAGATTTCATTTCGTGCGAGAATCCCCCATTAGTACCCTGCGAAGAGGCCGACACGGTGCAACACTGTTTCATAAACTGAATGACTTCGTGGAGAATAGCGATGGGACGGGTTCAAGGAGTTCCCATTAGTCCGGCTACTTTTACGATGAGGAAAATGTGCTATAGAAAGTTGACCCTTCGGAGATTGAACCAATTTTTATAATATGTGCACCCAAAAATATGCGGAAATTCATTTTGACTCGTTGCCACGATAATCCCCTATCAGAAATCATCGCGGAATCGAGAAAATGGTGGAAATCGTCCAGCGACACTTCAACTGGAAAGGCTGTTATTCGGACACCCTCCAGTACGTTCAGCATTGCATCGAATGCCAAAAGAGCAAATTGCGCGTGAATAATATTTTATTACAGCAACTCGTTGAAGCCGCCTACCCAATTGAGTAATTAGTTTTGGATATTGGTGGACCACTACCCCTATCCCTCCGAGTTAACCGATATCATTTAACTCGCCAAGATTATTTCACAAGATATCATGAAGCCTTTACGATTCCAGATCAATCGGCCAAAACAGTAGCAGGATTTTTTGTCGAGCACATAATTTGCCGTCACGGTGTGCTTAAATATTTACTGGCAGACAGAGGTGAACTCCACTTCGGAACTAATGGAAAACGTTTGCAGGGAACTGAAAATAAAATCTATCTTCACTTCTCTCCATATAACCCCACCTCAAATGGTCGTCTAGGGCATGCACACCATTCCTTTGCTTCCGTGACTCCCCATTATGCAGCCCAAGACCACTCTGATTGGGACGAACAACTGGGCTTCGCATTGCTCACTTATCGAAACAGCAAGCACCAAGCAAGCACCAAGTGGTCAAGCACGGAAGTTAGTTTCCCGTTGGAGAGGACCCTCCAAAACAGTTAAAGTTAGAAGCCCGGTTACCGCAGACATAGAGGACCTGAAAGACGGAAGACGTCTCCTAGCTCATATGCGTAACCTTTTACCCTCACCGCCAGATAATCCCTTACCCCTGTTTTTAGGTGACGGCATGGCACCACCAGACGCCGAGCAACCTCCAGCATACCCCTCTCCAAAAGAACCCGCTCATGTCTCCTTATCAACATCCAACTTCGAAGGCCTTGAAGATTATATTGCAACTCCAAGTCCTCCTTCCAATCCCTCTTTCCCCAATAATCTCCGACCGTTACCTAGTAGAGAACTTTCCTCTAATCCTAAAATCCATTCTTAACCAGCAGACGGATTGAGACTGCCTGGAGCAATGGTACCCCAGAGGAGGAAATTAGTTGCCATTTTTGGAAGTGATGTTTCCGACTTGCAAGTGCGAGGACTCTCAGAGGCGGAGATGCAGTTTGGACGCCGATGCAGAATGGAGTATCCCATTCACCCCCGAGTATGCGCCCATCCCTGGAAAGGATCTGCACTTGGTGCCATCCCTGACCCAACCTTTGATGACCATGACCGCCTCCACATGGGAAGAAGATGCCCGATGCACGGAAGACGATGGACGCAATGTTGCTGTCGCGACCACAACCACCTGGCGGCCTCGACACCTGGAAGGACATCGATTGGCCCCTAATGCGCCCACCCAATTCAATGATGCGACAAGTTACCTGCAACAGTTACTCCCTTTCTATCCCAAGGTCCCTTGCCGCACTCCCTTAGCACCCAGGAAATTCCCCGAGAGCCAGGAAACCTCTCCACCACACCCACCGCAAGCACAATCGCAGGCAAAGAGCCGCAAACGCCGCCCGGAAACCGAAATTCAGAAGTGCCAATAACTGTGTTACTAGTATGCTAGTCCTTCAACTTTATGACCTACTTCTACGGCTGCATTGAGGAGTTAACGTGGTTCCTGGAGGAGAAGACTGGCTGGACAAGCAGACTCTGCATGCTCCTCCCTCTATTATTCCAGACGGTGTGTATAGTGCTCACGTGAATATTAGTGCAAGCTTTGAGGAAAGAGGAAAACAAAGACGGAGTGCTCCTTCATTTTAACCCTAGTCACATGTACTTATATTTTAATGTTTCCTGTCATTCTATGACTTTTTTTTACGAACCCTCAGGCTAAGAAAATGCCGACGTTACTGCATTAATGTAGTGTTACGAATTTCACAAGTGAACAATGTGAAGATAAATGTTTTTTTAATTATTATTTTTGTATGATTTTCATTCACTACTTTTGCCAATGTAATGTCATCCCCCAAAAGGCGCGATGCTATATAAGGCGAGACGCTCCTGGAGCAGGACCCCCCCAGTTCGTCAGCCCACTTGCCAAGGTGCGCTGTGAGTAAAACTCCTCCTCAATCCACTCAAGAGCCTAACCTATATACCAAACCCAAAATCCTACAATCAAGCGCTCTGCTCCTGCCGATTAGCCTTACCAAACGGTTTCCACCAAACGAAAGCCCAGAAACAAATCTGCCCAGCAAATCTCTCAAATTTCCACATGTAACCGCTTCACCTGCCTCTCCCCCTCCCCCTAGGATGACCAAAATGAGGAAACCCCATGTCAAGATGCAGACACTGAAGCTCAGCGCACTCCACCTCCTAAACCCCGTATCCCTCCCATTTTTCTCTGGGACATAACCAACTGGCAAATTAAATACAATGAAATCCGTCAAGCCTGCACAATTCCTCCTGTGGCAAATCTCATTCGCAATGAGATTCGAGTTCAATGCCAAACGATCTCCGACTTCAGAGCTGTCACTAAAAAACTCACCTCCATTAACTATGCACACTATACAGGTACGTACCAACTTCAATCAAACAAAAAGCCTCATTTTGTCCTTCGGGGAATACCCACAAATATCCCAAAAGAAGACATTGAAAAAGCTCTGGTGGACATTGGCTTCTCTGCGGAGAATACCTCTCAACTGCGTTCCACCCGACCAAACTGTTTTCAGAGTGCAGAAAGGGCGCCAACCCTAATGCCGAGCTCCCACGAATCGTCCCCATCCCTCTCCTGCCCTACCAAGTCCGACTCCAGGTCTCCTCCTGCTCTAAAGAATTTCTAGAGCTAAATTTGGTTCTCCACCTTAAGACTTCGGTGGAACCATACAGACCTCCACCTTAACCTCCACAGTGCCTAAGTTCCAAATGCAATGGGCACACCTACAAGACGTGCGGCCTCCCACCTCAATGCACCGAATGTGCTGGCATTCACCATTATAGAGAATGCCAGAAACACAAAACCTCCCCAGCCAAATGCATAAACTGTGGTGGTCCACACACAGCCAATTAAAAAGGTTGCATTTTTCACTGTGAACTTCTCTTCAAACTGTGCAACACTAGAGAAGCCCTACAACTACTTGGAGAAAAAGCTTGGCATGAGAAAATAAGTTCACTCTCACATAGGGATAATTTGGTATGGACCCTAGCCCGCTGTCTGTGAAGGAAAAAGGTACCCAGCCCGCCAATACCACATAATGGGAGAGCACTATACGATGACAGCAACAAAGCAAATACCTCTGCCGACTCCTTCGAATGCATTTTTAAAAACAATAATACATCCTTGTTGGATTCAGAAGCGTTGATCAGCGTCTCTGGCCTGTCACTTTGCCCATTCCACATATTCCTGGAAATTACTCCTCTAGAACTTTACTCCATTATGTCCCACTCCAAAACCAAGTCATCACCGGGACCCGATCAAATCTCATACCTTCACCTTAAAAACCTTCCTAAATCTTTTATCAAATAACTATCAAATCCCCTCCTTTCTTTTAAACCTTTTCTTTTAACGTTTTGATTGATTCTGAATTTTTTATGAAAATAAAGCCTATAAAAATAAATAAAATATACTCAATGAACCTGTATGGAATCAGTCATTATTAAATGGCTTTGAAATCGCGTGCATTTAAAACAATTGACTTTTATATGTCATAAATATATTCTAAAATAAATGGCATTTCTAAGCCAATAGATGCCAATCAAATATAATGAAGATGAAGAAATGAATTCATTTTACAAACACTTTAATTAAAAAGGAGTGCTTCATTAAATGGAATTTGTGGCACCCAATTGGGTAATTGCAAAATGGCTGTGGAAATAACTTAAGAAGCCCTATCATCTACCTAGCCTGTATTAAATACAGTTTATTTTATGTTTAATTTTTCAATATTGAATCTTTCAATAAATTGTATTTTAAAAATCCACTTTGAATAATTTGTCTCAATGTATTGGTTGATCATGGAATACATTATTAAGTATTATTTTCAAATTATATTGACACTATTTACAGCAGTAGGTTGGCACTTGATTCCTGTTCAATTCCATCCAAAACATAGACCATAATTACTTCAAAAAGGAGCAGTAACATATATATTTTCTACGCTTAGATGGATACTCCAGTCAATTCAAGCAGAGTTTATCATCAGAACAAATTAAAAGACAACTATCTCAGCAGCTGGTAATCTTGTCGTGAATGTAATTAGGTGTTTTCCAGAATTTAAAAGGTATATGTTTCATAAAAGATATCACCAGTCCATTCTTTCCATGTGTGGCGTAAATAGGAAGAAGTTCAAATACACATAAATAACCTTAAAATAGACAATGAGACAGTTCACCTCAAAGAGGAGATGTATTCTTCCAAAGAGTGCAATACAACTTTTGGCTACGGTAGATCCTTTTATGTCACCCATTAATTCACAATGCAATCAAATAATTTGTGCGTTCTGAATCTGAGAATAAATACCATATAGCCTTAATGAACGTGCATTGTGTATTTCTGAAGGTAAGCACAGTATGCTCAAAGGCATTAGCGATATGTGAAATTTAAAATGTGACAGAACAATCTAATATTTTACTTGAGAATTAAGTTTGTTTGGTTTGAACATTTGGTGGCGACGTCACCATGGCAATAGTAACAAAGAAGTGAAGAACGAAAGGTTTCAAATTGGAGTTTGGATCCAGTCTTATTTCATTAATGAAATACAGTATGCTCTTTACAGTTATATGCTCTTAATATTCTCGTTTATAATGTAAAAATAGTAAAACAATGTTGTTTGAGAAAATATTTGATTTTAAAATTATTTCTATTCGGTTCAAATCATTAGAAGTCAGATTAATTAATATTTCAAACAACAGAGCTCATTATACTTGAACGAAATTCTAGATGGTAACTTTGCAAAAATTTATATCTATTGTCGCAATATGCGACATGGTACTCCTTCCCTGGCTCCTCCGAATGTCCCACGTGACCAAAGACAATGTTTCAAAAGTATTCCTCCCCTGACTCCTAAATTGGGTATAAAAGCCCTGGTCGCCGGGCAAAAAGCAGTCAGTTGGTTATCTGGCGGTGACCGGTAGGGCACGATGCTTCGGCTATGTTGCGCTTGTGTCGACAGTGTGTCATATTCCTGACTCAACTTCGGACGAGGGCTCAACCTAGGTTAAGTTCGTTTGACCTCGTCCACCCTGCAATACTCCCTCCCTTTCCAACGGACGAGGGCTCCGCAAAAGTTATGCGTGTCGTGACCGCGTCCACCCTGCCATACTCCCTTCTTTTCCGACGGACGAGGGCTCTGCCTAGGTTATGTGTTTCGTGACCGCGTCCACCCTGCATTTACCCTGTCCAAGGTAATTTTCTGCCATTTGAATTCTGTCCGCCCTCGCGTTGGTTTACCGAGGGTCTAGCCATCCATAATTTGCTTATACTTATGTAAATGGTGCATTATGACTGATGTTGGGTAATATACGGCTGCTTTGGTGATACTCGGTGTAGTTACTCTGACCTTCCCCGATACCCTTTGTGTCGCACCATAGAAACCCCCGTTGTGACATATTGGTGTCAGGTGAGGGGTTGCACGGTTGGACTAGTGATTTATTCAGTGTATGCGACAGTGTCTCATAGATTATCATGTGCCCGTGTACCTCTTTAAATCGGAAGTTCCGAATTTTCTCGGACAGGTGGGATATGCTAATCTGTGCTGACCTAACGAATTATTATTTTAAGACACGTGCTATAACCTCATCGCGATTCTCTGCGCGCAATTAAACTAAGGGTCACTTCATCAGGAACCATGAATTAGCCCATTCAGAGCCCACCATGGGTATCGGATACACTCGGAGTATGAAAAAATAAATTAATTAAGCACAGTCAAATTTTAATGTAATTAGCATTGGGTTGAATTTCGCGATGGATGGCCTTAACCCTCATAGACTGGGGAACCCTACCCCTTTTCTCGATTATCACGAAACCGCAATTGGATTGAAATTCGGCAGTGCACTCAACTTCACACCTTTGGTTAATGTGTTAGAACAGCCGGGAAGTAGCGCGAGTCCGCAAAATGGTTGCGGAGAAGCAGCGCAAACCGCCGCTATTGACAGCCAGATTCATTTAATTCCAACGTTTAGCGGGGAAGTCGAGATTGGGGTTGGCAAATTTTTGGAAAGCGTTCGTATTGTAAGTCGTAGTAGTAAGTAGTAGTAGTAGGAGTTTTAAGGGGAGGCGATCGACAGCCAAGGTCATTTGCGCCATAGGGGATGGATTGGAAAGGATGAAGGGTGGAGAGAAACCCGGCGTCGGCATTAGCCTACTCTTAACGAAAGGCGCCAAGGGGTCCGCAGCTTAACGTCCCATCCGACGGACGGCGTACTCACTCAAAGTGCCCTCCACAAAGCACCTCAAGTAGGGATCGAGATACCTCTGAAAAATATTCAACACCGCCGGGATTTGAACCCGGGCCCTCTGGGTGGGAAGCCAGTACGCTAGCCCCCGCACCATCTCGATCCCGTATTGTAAGTCATCTTAGTAGTTGGAATGAAGCACATACCTTAAGAGTCGCTCAACTTCGGCTTGGAGGAACCGCCGCGGATTTTGTCTCTGCAAATCATCACATATTAGGTTCATACGCGGACTTTTCCATTAATCTCAAAAGGAGATTTTCCCTAAATGCATCTCCAATCATGTTAGAAAAAATATTTAACACTTGCGTACAAAAACCGCTGGAGAGCGTCGCAGAATTTCCAACCAGATTGCGCCATGTCGCCCGTAGGCTACGCGAGTCATGGTGCGATATTGATTCAGAAACAGCGAAGAATTCAAGGTAGACTTCGTGTGCAATTTTTAATTGGGCTGAAGGAAGAGATTGGTAGGTTTGTGTTGGTTCGTAATCCAACAAACTTGATTGAGACAGAAGGGTTCGCAAGCGTTTAAGAAGCTAGTGTCAGAAAATACGCCGTCAACAGAGACGTAAATTCACCACAACAGTCTCATGCGTGGTTGTGTCAGTAACCCCCTAGGTGGCCGCCATCTCCAAATATAACGCCTTGGTAGGGTATGAACGCGAATCCGCCAAATGTTGCAGGTTGGCAGTTTCCCGTGGAACAAATTAACGCCGCACAGGCTGTCGGAAGGGGTTTCAATGTAAGACTGGTTCCCCCGGTGCAAGTAGGGACACCGAAGGATAGATAATCACGGCGCACGCGTTTGCTTTCGCTGCGGTAAAACCGGTCACATTGGTCGAGCGTGTAGAGAGAGGGAGAGGGGAACGAGGCCATCTTTGTGTTTAAATTGTGGAAATGAAAATCATATGGCTAAAGATTGCCCGCTCTTGAAATGCGGCATTTGTCAAAGGACTGGCCATCTTCCCAGACGCTGCCCGAGGCGCGAAAATCCCTTCGTGGCGGGAAACGCCGATCTCCCGACTGGGAGGTCGGGACAGATTTAATTCTAGTGGTAACTCAAGAAGCAGGATGGACAATAGTAGTTAATAATTTAAGAAAGATAACAATTTTCTAGTGGAAACGAGAGCAGCCGTTACCATCATTGATAGTAAAAAATTTCCTTTTGGCCAATTAAGGAATTCTGATTACAATTCTCGGGTGAGAAGCGCGTCAGGTCATCCCTTGCCAATCATCGGAGAGAGTTCGTGCAATTTTTGATTGATCATAAATTATATCCCCATGACATCTTAGTAGTGGATTTGGGGGAAACGAACTATGACGGTCTTCTAGGCCATGATTTTATGAATTCCAAAGAAACTGCGGGAGATGCCGCAACAGTAACTTTTAACGGAGTCATCCGCTAATGTGCATTTCAATGCAACAATTTCAGAGTGTAAAAATCATTCGCCTTGACTGGGATTCGAACCCAGATCCTTCAATATCCGGTCGAGTGCTGTTGTTCCCTTAAAAGCCCCAAAATTTCAGAGTTTAAGAGGACGCCTCGGTAGCTTAAGTGGCTAAAGCACTCCACCGGATATTGCGGGATCTGGGTTTGGATCCCAGTCAAGGCGAATGATTTAAACACTCTGAAATTGTTGCCTTGATTTTATGGTTTGTTACGGGAAAAGTATATCGTTCAATAAACGGAAAATAAGAATGGGTGAGGGACACGAGACATACCTTAAATCTAATTGCGTAACATCGCAGATGAACGAGCCCATAGGCGCCCATGAAATTGGAGTTTCCGAAGAGGTCAAGGCGTTTGATTCTTTCATTTATGGTATAATTAATGGCAATGATTCGCAAATGGCCACGTATAATTTAGCATCCCTTGAGGAAAAAACGATAAGCGACACTAAAAACCAAAGTGCTTTTCCGGCAGAGATAATGAAATGTAACTCGCGAATAAACGGCAGTATGGAGGGAATTTGTTTTCAAGTAACGACGGAGGAATTGACAGAAGGGAATAAGGATAACGGATCTCTAAATAAGGATTCACAGAAATTAGCAGAGGTGGCGAAGGCCGAAAGAGTCATAGAGAGGTTGCCACCCGCGTCGCAAGCAAGCTGCACCGCTAGGGACGAAGTTAATGGCGATGTCTTCGAGGTTTCCACCGACTCCCGGTTTGGGATAAAGAAGTCGGGTGATGATTTTGTTTTTTCGCCAGTAAGAGAGGATAGATTTGTTGTCCCCTTGTGCGATGGCAAAGTTCGCGAAACTCAGACCGGCGCTAGTAATGGGATTTGCCGATCGAGCAAAATTGTATCAGAGGAATCTATTAGAGTAGCGCCGTTATCCGTTGTGTTGTCGAAGATAAAGAGTCAGATGGTTGAAGGCAAAGAAGTGCGAGTCATTGGAAGCGAGAGAGATTTATTTATTCTGCCGAGCATTGCTTCGGTGTCACCTGAAGGCAATGTCCCCATATTACTTTGTAACATTCGTAGCAGCGAACAAAAGGTAAAAAAGGGCAATGTAGTTGAGGTGGCGCCATTCCGGGAGGAAGTTCAGGCACCCCTCACTAACTGGGTAGACGCTGAGGACGAAAACTTCTGGCCAGATCCTTCCGCGCGTAGGGGCACGTGTCCACTCTCTAAACATCATTTTTTAGGGATGCCGAGAGGAAGAGGCAGTTAATTCGCGTCCGAGAGTTAGGCCCTGATCGCGTGAAGGGGGTTGGACCGGCGCAATAAGAACGCACTGCGTCAATCGCTCGAATCAGTGAGAGTGCCTGGCTTGGATAGTATGTCACCCCATCCCTTCCGGAGGCACTACCCTCTCGGCGGTAGTTGGAGTTGAAATCTCCGCCCAATATGGCCCTCCCCAAGAAAGAATACTGTTAGGGGAGAAGGAGTTCATTAAAATATGTTTCGCGCTCTGTCCTCGCGCGCTCACCGGAGGGAACGTAAAGGTTCGTGATATGGATACCATTCACGATAGCGAACGTTTTTCGGTCTGATGCGTGGCGGCGAACATGAGAGAACGAAATGCCATTTCGGACTAGGGTGGTGGCGAAATTGCCGAAAGCCTGAAAGATGTTTGTATCCCAGAGTATGTCCTCTTTTACCTCTTCAAGGAGGATTACATCAGCCCTGAGATCGCGGGGAAAACGTTGGACTGCACTTTTTAAAGCGTTATAAACACCAGCAATATTAAACGAAATAATATTAATTGGTGGAATGAGAGGACAGCTATGGGCACCGGACATCACTTACCAGAGTCCTGGTCTTGGCTTACGTCGCTTCGGTCCCCGCTCGAGCCCAAGCGACAAGAGCTTCGCCGCTTCCCAGGACGCTTCGTCCGACGGGCCGACGATCGAGGCCTCGAGTTGTCACTGCATACCTCCCCCTCGACCTAGTCCGAAGAAGAAGACCCAGCCGTGGTCTCTACGAAGAGCGGGTAACTCGGCAGCGTTCAACGGGGGGCATTCTTTTAGGCAGCACAGCTGGTGACCGGCCCAACCCAGGAGGTGGCCTCGGGGGGGCCGGGAGCGGACTGGAGGTCATCTGCCGAAGGGGCTCCGTCGGGAGAAATCGGAGGAGATAGATCGAATTGGTCCACCTCTAGAGGAGCCCTGGGAATATTGCGGACACCTTGGCTTTCCTCCACCTTGGCCTTCTTGGTTGCAACGGGCGCAGGTGCGGCGCTGACCCTCGTAGATGATGATGGCCCGGTTGCCGCCAATGGGGAGGTACGACAGGATATTTCTTTCCACCGTCATCCGCACAACTGTCGTACCTGTCAGCACGCGCGCCATTTGGTCGCCCTCCCACCTGTTCTCCCACGAGCGATGGATTTTTCCAAAACGTTGAAGCTCACTTGTTATATCTTCCAATGGGGTCTCCACGGGAAGACGAAGAACCCTGACATTACAAGGGCTACCAAAGGTCTCGTCAATGCTAATCGTCGTCCTCGGATCGTTAGGGATGGAAACGGTAGCTTTCGTGGGATATAATATAGAATCCTCTTCATAGTAGCTTCAGTTGCCAACTTCAGGGATACCAAATGGCGGTTATATCCAAATTAGATCGCCGCAATCTTTTCCGGTGTGAGGCCCAGTGACTCTAGTGTAAGGAGGTGGACCTCCAACGGAGCAGGGGCCTTCGCCTTATCGTCAATTTGCAAGGCGAGCGTATCCACGTGATGTTCGACCATTTTGAAACAAATCAAATTGAGCACGCCAGCGCGAAAAAATGGAGAGCGCACCGAAAGCACTCCAAGAAAGAAATAAACACTCGTGCGCACTCCCTCCCCGCTACACGCGACCGTTGGTCGCAAATAAAAATGAGCCTGAGCTCTACACCAAGAGTCAAGGCCAGTCTTGATCCAGCAAACAGAACGAAAGCACGACCTTCCCGGCAGCAGAAGTCGAGAGTTAAACCGCACGCTTCTTGATGAACTAGGCGGTCAACCGCCGCTCGACACAAAACACGATCGGAACCTCGACTTCCGAGTTAGTCCGGCACCGCCGCTCTCCGAATCCCGGCGGCCGAAGCCTCGGACGCCGGCGAAATTGAGACACTCGGTGAACACAGGCAGGACATGCCTGTGCTCTGCTATCGAGGCCTCCTCTTAAACTCAGAAATTTTGAGGGTTTTAAAGGAACAAGATGTTGTGACGAAATACCGTACATACAATGCCACAGGTGTTCGTAGTCGTGTGCGGGATGCGCCACACGGTTAAAGAGCCAACTTTAAAACACTTATCTGTTTACACCTTGACAAATTCCAAATAAACTGCGGGAGATGCCGGATGTGTCCGTTAAAAGTTACTGTTGCGGCATCTCCCGCAGTTTCTTTGTCTCGTTTCGACTTTCAAATCATAGCATAAAAGCAGTGAGGCGACATATTTTGTCGTCGCGTTCATAGTTTTTTTGATATTTTGATCTTTCTCATCTTTGGAATTGATTTCAATCGCCTGGCTCTAATCTTCTGCATACTTACGGTAGATATAGTAAAAATCATTTATGATTGAATGCATTCATTGGTCGTTACTATCAATTATTTACCGCATGATGGAGACTAATTTTTTTGCAAAATATAATTGAAATCGGTTCTTAACCCCTTAACATTTTCATTTTATAAATAAATATTCACATAACTTAAGACTGCTATTTTTTCATATTTATAATCACAGGTATGTGAAGCTATCTCTAAAATGACGATAAGTACAGATGAAATGGAAATTATAAAATAGAAAGGACCGATATATTATTCAACTAATAAAGTATTCCTGTTGGAAATATATATATATATATATATATATATATATATATATATATATATATATATATATATATATATATATATATATATATATATATATATAACCCTCCCCGGACTACAATCTTGACGTGGTGGAATGGCTCGTGCGTTCCGATGACACCTAGAGCTGTGCTGGCGGGAGTAATATTAATTGCTCCTGGTAGGGTCACCAATGCCAGATAGGTCGAAGGTAAGGAGCCAGACGAAAGGTAGTCCACGCAGCGTCTGTTCCTCAGTGAGGCGGCTGCGATGGCGTCGGACCCAAGTGGGGCGGCCAAGAAGTCATGGTGTCACGTTAAACAAACCCTAAGGGTTAACCCTTGCAAGAGAAAACCGGCAGCAGCAGGACAGAAAACGCAGCAGGAGTAGACCAAATTAATTAGAATAGGAACGTGGAATGTTAGGACAATGATGAGGACAGGGAAAGCGGAGAATGATAACCGAGAGATGGAAAGGGGAAATATCGATATTTTAGGTCCATGCGAGGTAAGATGGAAATATAGCGGGAATTATTGGAGTGATAAGTATAGAATAATATACAGCGGCGGCGACGAGAGCCAACGAGGGGTTGCTATAGTAATAAATGAAGAGGTAGGGAGAAGCGTAGTCAACATAGAGCAGGTAACAGAATACTACTAGTAGAGATAAAAACAGAACCGACGAACTTGGTCATTATTCAGGTATACATGCAACCGAGCAACCAGAAGGCAGAGGAGGACGATAGGATATACGATCAGTTAGCGGACATAATCGCGTTTGAACCTGCAGGGAAACATTTGATAGTGATGGGGGATTGGAATGCGACGGTAGGCGAAGGAAGAGATGGTGATGAGGTCAGGGACTACGGTTTAGGCACAAGGAATGACCGCGGGGAGAAAGCAGTTAAGTTCTGCTGGAGACGGGCTAGTCACCACCAACACTTGGTTTAGACACCACAAAAGATGCAGGTATACATGGAAAATGCCAAGTGACTCAGAAAGGTATCAGCTAGATTATATCCTGGTTAGGCACAGGTTTAGCAACAGTGTGATAAATTCGCACAGCTTCCCGGGAGCGGATGCGGACTGAGACCACAATTTAGTTATTATGAACTGTAGCGTCCGTTTCGAAAAGATACAGCAGGGGCGGCGAGTTGGAAAATGGAATGTAGAAGCATTAAATGGTTTGAAAATGAAGGAATTGAAACAGGTGGTAGAGGAAATCATGGCGGATGATGAAAAGCTACGTACTATCAAGGAAAAATGGGAATGTATCAAGAAAGGGTTGTCTAAAGTTGCAAAAGACACTATTGGAATCGTTAACGCTAAAAGGGCCACGAAGCCATGGATCACGGATGAGATGATTACAAAGATGGATGACCGGCAAAAATAGAAGAATGTAAATACAAAATTAGGCAAAATGAAGTACAAAGAATTAAACAATAAATTGAGGCGGGCAACAAATAAAGCAAAGAAGCATGGTGGAAGACAGTGCGAGGATATGGAAAGTCTGCAGAGGAAGGGTAAAATCGGTGCGCTGTACAGCAAAGTTAACTCTTTATCGGGAAGTAAGAAAGAGAGATCAACGATCGCAGTTAGAGATAAGGTGGGTAAGGTAAAATTGGATGCAGGGAAGATCCAAGAGAGATGGATGGAATATAAGGAAGAACTGTAATAATAAAGAACTTAGACAAACAAAGTTAGACATAGAAGAGGAACATGACGTAGAGGAAGATAGCTTAGGTCCAGGCATACTAGACAATGAGATAGAAAGGGCATTAAGGGAGATGAAACTAAATGAGGCCATGGGGGTGGATAACATTCCCACCGAACTTTTAAAAGGCTTAGGAAAATGTGGGAGGAAGAGGCTTTATGGGCTGATCCGTAGTATTTATGAGGAGGGAATCTGGCCGGAAGACTTTGTGAGATCATTTTTAATTCCAATTCCAAAAAGGTTAGGGGAAAATCATGTGAGGACTACAGGATGATAGGTTTGATATCCCATGAAGCTAAAGTTGTTCTCAGGATTATAAACAAAAGGATAGAGAATAGGGCAAATGATTACTTAGGGGAGGATCAGTTTGGGTTTAGGAAGGGGAAAGATACGCGTGATGCCATTGCAGTAATGAGATTATTAATTGTGAGGAATATAGAACAGAACCAGGATGCATTTGCCTGTTTTGTAGCTTTCGAAAAAGCATTTGATAGAGTGAATTGAGAAAAACTAATGAGTATATTGCAGGAAATAGGAATAGATTGGCGGGACAGGAGGCTAATCCGCAACCTGTATATGTCTCTGAACACTCAGATGCGAGTGAGGAATTGGGAGTCCGGTTGAGCAGGGTTAGGAAGAGGTGTCAGACAGGGTTGCCCATTATCACCGTTACTGTTCAACCTATATGCCGAGGAAATGATGAAAGAGGCATGGGAAGAACTGGAGGTATGAATGAAGGTGGGTGGGGAATTTGTAAAATCAGTTAGGTTTGCCGATGACCAAGCTTTAGTTTGTCAGTTAGCCAAGGGCTTGCAAGCATTGCTTACTGAATTGGAA
The DNA here is from genome assembly GCF_022747635.1 of Hetaerina americana. Classification (NCBI taxonomy): domain Eukaryota; kingdom Metazoa; phylum Arthropoda; class Insecta; order Odonata; family Calopterygidae; genus Hetaerina; species Hetaerina americana. Next base: position 77,948 of record NW_027286867.1, read on the forward strand.
ATTCAGTGCGACAGAATGGGATGAGAATCAATATTAATAAAACAAAGGTTAAGCGATTGTCTAGAAAGAAAAATGCTAAGCTAAACATTAAAATAGGAGGGCAAAAACCAGAGCAGATAGAAAGTTTACATACCTCGGTAGTTTTTTGGACCAACACGTTCAAAGTAGTAGGGACGTAAGAAGAAGAATCGTGCTAGGCAAAGAGGCTTTCACAAGGAGGGGCGAGTTGATGACAGGGACGTTGAGAAAGGATGTTAAAAAAAGACTCGTAAAAACACTGATATGGACCATAGCTATGTACGGTGCGGCGTGGAGAGGGGCTTGTTTGGAACAATCCTACAGAGGCAGGAAAAAAGGGTGAAGGGGGTATTTACCGGCATTGGGATATTGAGGACTGTGATAGAGGAGAGAATGTTAGACAAACAAGGAAATGGAAGGAGTAGGATAGGGAAGTTGGACGGGATGAAGGGAGGCAGAGAGCACTCAGAGATGAAGAGGGACTTGATGGAGTAGGATGCTGGATTTTGTGTTTTTTTATGAGACACAAAATGTTTTATTTAGTAGCTTTGTCCATCCAAAAACATACCTAAAAGGGTAGATTACATAATAATACTATATGTATATATTTATATATATATATATATACATAAATATATATAAACACATAAAAATACAGATGTAGATTTTTAAACCATAGGGACACAAAGAAAGGACACTCACTATATATTGTTTTGATGTTTCAATGGCTCTGCTGTTGTCCTCAGACTGGCCTTCTCGTGGAATAGCGGAGGGGACATGTGCGGGGGAGGGACGAGGGAGGGAGGGGTAAGGGACCAATGGGAAATGAACAAGGGGGTGGGAGGCAGGCATGTGATACATGCAGTGTGCTTGGTTCAGCACAACAACACGACCATTCTCATGGCCACAATAGACAATACATCTCTGTACACCTCCATTCCCAACAAAGAAGGCTGAGAAGCCCTGCAATATTAACTCTCCCTACGATCCACACAACACACCCCATCCACAGATTTGCTCATCAAACAGAGTAAAATTGTTCTCACCAAAAATGCTTTTCAATTCAACGAGAAAATATATTTACAAATAAAAGGCACTGCAATGGGAACACGTATGGCTCTTACATACGCCAATCTTTTTATGGGTAAACTAGAACATGACTTTCTGCAATAACAAACCCTCAAACCACTCTTCTGGGCCCACTATTTCAATGATATTTTCCTCCTTTGGTTCCTCAGACGCAAAAATTTATCTCCTTTTATTTCCTCTCTCAAATCCTCATTAGTATCATTCACTTCTTCCATACCCGACTCGAATATCACTTTCCTGTATATTAACATTCACCTCCAAAACAATACCTTTTATACCTCAGTCCACGTTAAACCAACTAGTAAGAACAGTAGCTTGATTTCGACAGCTGCCATCCACCTCATGCAAAGCGCTCCATCCCATTCTCTCTCAGTCTGATGCTTCCGTCTCTGAAACAACATCCCCTCCCAACAGAAGTACTTGTATCAGCTACATGACTCTCTGAGAAAATAGGGTACCCTGAATGCTACTGAACAGTAAAATCCTAACCCTCAACCAAATACACTCCCCTCATCAAACCAAACTGCCCAAAAAGCCCTAATATTATCACCACTTTCTTCCCCGGAACACACAAAATTAAACATTTAATCCGTGAACTCTTCACAATTATTAATGACAATCAGTCAACATCAATTTATTCTAACCTTGTCCCTCTGTTTTGTTTAAATGCCCATCAAACTTGCGAGACATTTTCAGGGTTTAGGAAGGGGAAGGATAGGTACTGTTTTGGAACATTTTAGAGCTGTTGGAAAATCTCCTGTCTCAAAACATAAATTGACTAACATTGCTAATGGTTCCGCAATGAGCACAATAATGTCCTTTATTAGGGAGTTAGAAAGACCATAAATATCCTTACTGTTGGATTTTTTAAATTTTTTAACAGTCGATATAATATCAAGGTGAGTACCAAAATTCCATTTAAAATTTAAATTATTCGGAGGAAGATTTTGCAGCATATTACCAATATTGGCAGCATCAACTTTTTGAGAGAACAAATTGTCTTCAACAGCTTTTAAAAAAAAATTATTTACAGCATCTGGGGTGAAAGGAAGATTTTCTTTTCCATTACCATGACCAACGTCTTGATTGATTATACTCCATGCTGCCTTTTGTTTATTTTTGCATTCAATATAAAATCCTTGTAAGCACTATTTTTTGAACACCTAACTAAATTATAATAATCTCTTTTGTATTTCAAGTAAGCCTCTTTGTCATGCTGGCCTCCACTGGTTTGGTATGAGTGGTAGTAACTAAGTAAATCATTTCTAAGAGCTAATAACTCCCCAGCATACCAGAGATTTTTTTTATTTTTAGTGGGGATAGAGTTTAGAATTTTTTTAGGAAAGCATTGCTCAAAAATGCCTAGGAAATTACCTAAAAAACTTGAAAAACATGTTTGTTCTACAGAGTCTGTGCAAAAACCATGCCAATCAATACAAGATAGAAGCAGTTGGAAACTCTCTAAACCTTCTATTGTTATGGGCCTCACGATTATGGTTTTACCTCTATTTGGATATATCTTTTGAGTTATTTGAGTATTAAAAGTGAAGCTTATGCCTTGATGGTCAGATAGGAGATAGTTAATAACACTTATACTGTACAGTTCAGGACCATAATTGGTAATTACATTATCTAGGCAGGCAGAAAGTCGAGTACGCTGTTTGTTTGCCCAGTATAAATTATAAGAAATAAAAGATTTTCAAGAACCTGACAATCACTAGTTTTTAGTGTTATGTCAATGTTGAGATCTCCACAAATTATGATATTGGCATTCAGAGTCAAGAATAGGGATAGTACTAGTTCCAGTTGATTGCAGAAGTGTTCAAAAACACCATTAGGGGAGCGATGCACAGAAGCAATGATCAAATTCAGGTCCTTCAATATGATCGCAGATATTTCAAAGTGCAATTCCAGACAGAATTTGTCCAAGTCAATTACCTTGAAGGGCATACCTTTAAGGACATAAATACAGGTACCACCGTTTTTTGCTACAGATCGGCAGTAGAATGATGCCCAGCCAAAATCACTAATGTTATACACATCAAATTCATTTTTTGCAATCCAGTTCTCATTGAGACATAGCACATTGTAGCGACCATGTTTGACTATTGCCTCTATCTCCGTTATCTTATTACGTAGACATCTCACATTTTGGCAAAATAAATTAATACTATCTAGTCAAAAGGACTTTGGTTTTGATATTCCCATTTGGAGGGGGGTAACACGTTTCTCTAAGGAACACTTTTCCGTAGTGTTATCGGTGAGGCCCCTTGTTGCTGAGGTGGATACCGGCGCATCACTAGTTTTTAACTCGGCGTTCGGATTCACCACCGCGGCTGACCCTTCAGCAATATTCTCTGTCTCTTCATGAGTAGGGGTCAGTTTCCGCGGTTTTGGGGGGAAAAATTTCCCAACTTTCACTTCTACTGGCCAAATATCTTCTTTAAGAAGTTGATCCTTAAGGCTAATTGGCGCACAGAGTTTAAAAGAATTATAAACTTCACCAACTCTCAAACTTTCACATTTGAAGTCATTCCCAGGAAATATTCCGGACAGATGCTTCACAATGTCATCAGGCGTTGCATTGGACTGGACACGACCAACGTAGAAGAGAGTCTTGCGAGGAACTCCCACAAAATTGCACGTAACAGCAGGCTGCTTACAACTCCCAAAAACCGTATTTCGTTTGCGTTTGTTTCTCTTGTAATTGACCTTTTGAAAACCTTCCTCGTCAGTAACGATGGATTCGAAACTCATGGTGTTAAATTTTGCATTCCCATTTTTGGGGCTCAATTTGGAGTTGTCACTCACTATTGAGGCCTAATTGTTCATTGACTTCAGGTTTCAATTCCGTAGACAACGTTACAGCTTCCTTTGCAATTGGCTGCAAGGTAGTACTTTCCGTGGATCCGGTAGATTGGAGAGTTTGTAACTCCATTTTCAAATTTTCAATGTCGGCCGCCATATTGTAAATATTGGGCTTATTTACACGGCATAAAAACACTTCCAGTAAATGTCATGGCAGTCCAAGAGAGCTTTTAATGTTATATCACTTAAGCCGGAGCATTTATGGTGGCATACACCTGAGCAAATATTGCAACTAACGACCATATCACGTACTTCGACTCGTGTTTTACAAGAGCCACATCGTTGTACGGCCAAAGTTGACGCAATCTTGAACAACAATGCAGAGGAAATGAAGAGGAAATGATGAAAGAGGCATTGGAAGAACTGGAGGTAGGAATGAAAGTGGGCGGGGAATTGGTAAAATTAATTAGGTTTGCGGATGACCAAGCTTTAGTTGGTCAGCCAGCCAAGGGGTTGTAAGGATTCCTGAGTGAATTGGAAATTCAAGGCGACAGGTATGGGATGAAAATCAATATTAATAAAACAAAGGATATGCAATTTTCTAGAAAGAAAAATGCTAAGCTAAACATTAAAATAGGAGGGCAAAAACTAATGCAGGTAGAATAGTTGACGTATCTCTGAAGCATTTTGGACCAACACGGTCAAAGTAGTAGGGACGTATGGAGAAGAATTACGCTAGGCACAGAGGCTTTCATAAGGAGGAGAGAGTTGATTAATGGAACGTTGAGTAAGGATATTAAAAAAAGACTCGTGAAACTTTTGGTATGGTGCACAGTTATATAAGGAAATGTGGTCATTGAAGCAGGAGAATTGTCGTGGACTGGAGGCTTATGACATGTGGGTGTTAAGAAAATGGAGAAGGTGAAATGGACCGAGAAGAAAACCAATGAGAAAGTACTTGGTATGGTGGGTGAAGAGAGGTGTTGGTTGGGAGAAATCCTATTGAGGCAGTAAAAATGGATGAAGGGCATATTGACCGACAGGGGACTGTTCAAGATGGTAATAGAGGGGAGATTGTGAGGCAAGCAAGAAAAGGGAATTAACAGGATAAGAATGTTCCATTTAAGGATTTAAATTCCTTCTAGATTATTATTATTAGGAGTTAATTTCATTATTTCCTTGAAAATTGTATCTTAGCACAACAGTCTGATTGACCTAATTTCTCTTAAATTTTAAGTAGTTCTAAGGTTAATTTGTCCATAAAGACATTGCCTCATTCTGCTTCCAATAATAATTTCATGGCCCATATTTTCATGAAGAATTTCTAGTCTTTGAGCTATTTTTGTATCATCATGATACCTGATTTGCCCTGTAAAATTAAACCTACATATGTTTTATATCATTATTATGAATAAATGAATTCAGGTCAAAATCACCATAATTAAAAAGGAGTATTTCAAAACAGCAAGGGATTTGTGGCGTTAATAGGTGTATTTGCGAATTGATTAAGCATATTAAATAAAATGGTCCCTCACTACAGAACACAAACAAAATCTAATTTTAAGTTAACTACTTAAATATCGAATCTCCCTATTTATAACCATTGTATTTTAACAATCCATTTTCAATGATTTGGACTAAATGTATCGTTTGATCATTGCGCATGTGAAATAATACTATTTTCTAAACATTATTGACGATGTTTATAGCTGTCGTTTCACACTTGACTCCCGTTCAATTCTACCAAAAACATAGATCTTAACTACTTCAAAAAGGAACATTTAAGAAATGTATTTTCTACAGAGATTGATACTGCAGTCAATTCTAGCAGAGCCCAAAGCAATTAAAACATGACTATCTCAGCAGCAAGTATTATTGTTGTGTATGTAATTAGGTGTTCTCCAAATTTAAAAGGCATATATCTCACAAAAGATCTCACCCGTCCATTCTTTCCAAAATATATTCACTAAGATTAGCAACCTGAAACAGTATATCCTAGTTTACGCAAATGAGAAGCCATACCGTTAAGAATTTGCTCCATGTCATTCCGTTGGAAAGGAAAGCCTGTGGTCTGTGAGTGTGTAAATAATGCTGTTTCCGAAGTACGCAATAATGTTTGTTTTGGTTCGTCCATTTGGTGACACTGTTGCCGTGGCAACAGTAACAAACAAGTGAAGAATGAAATGTTTCGAATTAGATTGAGAATATGATCTAATTTTAAAGAGAAATAAAGTATGCTCTATGGACACTATATTTTCGTTTATTAGGTATAAAGATCAAATACTGAAAAGGAAAATCAAATTATTAGACATGTGCGGAGACATACAAACGTTTGACTTTCCTTTCTCCACAAATATATAATGGCAATTGAAGATGTTTTTCTTTCTTGCAAGAGAGAAAGTCGTTCCATGATGTATCCGGGCTTCGAGTTGGTAATATAATAAATAAATGAATGAATAAATTAACCATACATGGGAAAGAGTGTATAAAATACATAAAATATGTAATTATATTTAAGAATGCGAACCATTGCCTTTATTGTACACGTCTGGGCTATCTTTCCAGCAATGCAAGTTAATGTTTTGTAGTTTCACTGTGGTTCTTTTTCTTCTTAGTTTCCAAATTTCCGCGTGCTTTGATGGCACTTAAAGGTGATGACGCATCGATGTTGCTGACGACCCATCGTCAGCAACATCAATGCACCAACCCACAAGCTAGCGCAATATGTTGCACATGCTCTTCAACTCTTCGCCAGAAAAACTGACTTTTTTGCTAAAACTACCATGGATTTCATTCACATTATTCGGAATGCTGAAATCCAAAAAGTCAACATGCTGGTGACCTCTGATGTCATCTCCTTGTTCACAAATACGCCCATTGATGACTCCATGCTACTCATCAAAAACCTCACCTCACAGGGATTAGCTAAGGATTAACCTGGACCTCGCAAATTCTGCCTCAGGAACTCATACTTCCGTTTGAATGATAAGCACATTGAACATCATGAAAGTGCAGCCATGGGATCACCCCTCTCTTCCGTACTAACCAACATTTTCATTAAGATCTCTCAGCTGAAGGAAATGGTCTTACCCAAAGAAACCAACCCGTAGTAATAGTTGGGGTTTTTGGATGCATCAACCACTGTGGTTGTTTTTGCACCACTTTTTAAAACATTTAAAACCTCAATCCAATTTTGATAAATACATTAATGTATAAAAAACATTTGAATAGTTAAACAGTAATTATTTTAAAAAAATAAACGGAAACTCAAGTTGTCCGTTCAGGTCAGTTTCCTTTAAAAACCTGGACACCTTACTTAAAAAGTTGGGGTCCTCCCCTAAACTATTGCTTAAATTACATCTTATTTTAAAACATTGCTTCAAGGTTGCACTTTTGTCTCCATGAAGAGTGCGTGAGGGCTAAGTGCCCTATTCTCAGGCGCGTGATCCTACCTCTTCCCCCTAAATGTTCCAGATGGAAGAGGGCCCTGTCAAAACAACCAAATTTATGGCCTTAAGTTCCTTGTTTGGCAAGAATCACCAAGCTTCCTTCCACTGGTTCAGAACCAAATTCCGCACGGCAGCCCCGACGTCCAACACAGGAAGCAAAGCTGAGTCTGTTTTGTGATTGACCAGGGCTTCCTTTGCTGCTTTTCCAGCTTTTTCAATGCCTGGTATTCCCACATGACCAGCAGTCCATATAGAGGATACCTACTTCCCCTTTATCTGAAGGGACCACAGGGTATAATAGATCTCCTGAACCATCAGGTGCATTGATGACAAGACTGATATGGATTATAGGGAAATCAATGAGTGCAAACAGATAAGAGAAGAGCCATTACATTCTCTTATGTATTTTAGGGCCCTCTTGATAGCTGACAGTTTGGCTGTGAACCCCTTAATCATCTCTTAACTCTCCCCCAACCTCCGATCAACACCCTCCGCCACCCTCTGGACAACACTCTCCCTCAATCAATGACCAATCATCAACCGCAAATATAAAAACTGCTCTATTGAGCATAATTACGAAACTTCTCTCTCCTACTGACAATAAAACCCTTATTAGCATCTTCACCAATGACCTTATACCAGCCCTTCTTCAACTTGTAAATGGTGCTTAATTCACAAATAAACAACCACTTCCTTAAAGTTTTACAATGGAACTAAATGGCATAAAAAACAAAAAACAAGAGCTAAACCTCCTAATAACCAATCATTATCCAGACATGATCCTTCTCCAAGAAACCAAAAATAATAATAGCCAAACATTTAATTGTCCAAGTTACTCTACAATCAGAAGAGATAGAGCCAATGATCCTGGTTGCGGGGTCATGATCCTATCCAAAACTAACCTACTCTTCACATAACTTCAACCCCCACCCACCCAAAAACTGGAACTCGCTGGAATAGCAATAAAAGGAGTTACTGGGACCCTTAACATTTGGTCAGCCTACTTTCCACCTTCATCCTCAAAGTCAGACGCCCCTGGCTTATCAGCACTGTCATCCCTACTGCACCCAAATGTCATAAAAGGTGGGGAGTTAAACGCCAAACATTCTGCCTGGGGTTGCAAAACCACTATCACACGAGGGCGAGCCCTTCATAAGCTCCTAGTTACCAAAAATATTGCAATTCACTCACCGCCTTTCCCTACCCACTTCCATCATCACCACCACTCCTCCGATATCCTGGATGTAGTTCTATTATCCGCAGATATCGCATTCCAAATCCTTAACCTAGATAACTCAGCCTCGTACCACTGCCCCATATTTTACTGCGTTTCTACCCTCCTTCATACCACCAGAACCAACTAGAAGAGTTAACTGGAAACTATTTAAAGAAAACTGCTTGGCCATTAACCTTGTCCCATCTCCTGCTAGCACTCCAGACAGCATAGAGAAAGCGGCTCAAGATTTTACAAGCACCTTAACCAAAATCATTCATCGCTCTTGCTACCCTCCTTCTCCGGCCTCCATCGCTGGTGCCACACTACCTCAGGATAATTTGCGCCTAATTTCACATAGAAACAAGGCCAGAGCCCTCTGGCAACGCACTCATCTCCGCCAAGATAAAATCGGCTTCTGTGCACTTCGAAACCTTGTAACATCCAGACCTAGAACACATTGGGAAAAAACATGGCAAGAGAAAATAAGTTCACTCTCACATAACGACAATTCGGTATGGACCCTAGCCCACTGTCTGCGAAGGAAAAAGGTACCCATCCCGCCAATACCACATAATGGGAGAGCACTATACGATGACTGCGACAAAGCAAATACCTCTGCCGACTTTCTCGATTGCATTTTAAAAAACCATAATACATCCTCATTGGATTCAGAAGCGTTGAACAGCGTCTCTTGCCATTCACTTTGCCCATTCCACATATTCCCGGAAATTACTCCTCATGAACTTTACTCCATTTGTTGCGTGGACATAGTAGGGTTCGGTACGTGGAATCAAAGAGGGGCTTTCATTGCAATACATTTATTGGACTTACTACACAAGGAGTCCGGCCCGGAAGGAAAGAGGAAGCGTAGAGACAACAGCAGGTTCGGCCTCCTTAAGAGAATTCCACAACCTTTAGTGTCTTCAGTCACTGCTCTGCTTTGCTTATAGAGCAGTTTCTTGCAAGGGCTCTTGCGTTGCCCTTACACTGCCCCTTTCCAGCCTCCAAGGCTACTAAGGCGGGGAGAATTCTTCTGCGTTTTCAGTCGTATGATTTATTCCCGCTCAGAGCAGCCTTGGCTTCTTCTTTGCCATAAGGGTGTCTTTCTCGTCTTGGGATGCTATGGGGCGCTTGTAGCGGTCCCATGGCCAGACCCTTATGTCGCCAACCCGGAGAATTACTTTTACTTCCGCTTCTGCCGCTTTTATGAAGAATTTTCCAGATATTCTAGGCAGAAGGACGTCCAGGGTTTCCAGCTTTCCGTCCTCGTGCATATCGGAAACGCGGGCGTAACGACCGCGTGCCATGATGTCACGAAGAGCAGAATTCTGCACCACCTGAATTTGAGCGAGACTCGTTCGCGACACTCCTGACCGTACCGGAGCAGCGTACGTGATGACAGGCAGCACGCACGCTTGGTACAGTCTACGCTTCGTGTCCATGCTCAGGACCGGCGGGCGGATAATCGGCCGGAGCCGATTAAGCGCCGCGAATGCCTTTCTACGTACACGAAGCGCTTGGGCGTTCCAAAGGAGTTTCCGGTCCATCAGCACTCCGAGGTAGGTAACTTCGGAATCCCACGGTAGGGCAACTCCATTCACAGTTAGGTTCACTCATGTCGGCCGTCCATTTCCCGGATGGAAGCTGATCGCCTTCGTCTTCTGGGCGTTAACAGCAAAGCGCCATTGGCGGTACCATTCTAGGAGATCCGCCACAGCGCTCTCCAGTCTTCGCACCGCGGTCACCTTCTGCCAGGAGCAGCACAGGAGGGCCGTATCGTCGGCATAGAGAGACAGGATCTCGAGGTTCCCACGTGGAGTTGGAATGTCGTGGGAGTAGATATTGTAAAGCAGTGGTCCGAGGACTGATCCCTGGGGCACGCCGGCGGAGATCCGACGCACCATTGAATTCGCCCCGAGCCATTGCACGGTGAATGTCCTGTCTCTCAAATAGGAGTGAACCATCCGAACAATCCAGGGTGGGAAATGGAGTCGTCTCATCTTCAACAAGAGAGCCGGATGCCAGACGCGATCGAACGCCTTACTGACGTCGAAGAAGGCCCCAGCAACCGCCCTATTCCTGTTGAAGCTGTCCGTGATGAAATCCGCCGCTCGCACCAGCCGATGGACTGTGGAAGGCTGCGCACGGAAACCAAACTGCTCCTCCGGGAGGATGTCATTCTCCCGGACGAAATCAGTCAGCGGCCGTTGCAGCAGTCGCTCGAATATCTTACCGAAGCCTTCGAGCAAGGAGATAGGCCGGAGTTCTCCGGGACCCACCTCCAATTTCTGCGACTTCGGCAAGCAGACGATTCTCGTTCTCTCCAAGTGGTCGAGTAGTAGAAAATCCTGACACAGCCATTTAAGGAGCTTTGTCAGGGACCTCACCGCCGCCTTTGGAAGCTCCCGAATGACCACATTGGGAATGTTGTCGCTTCCCGGGGCCTTCCTCGTGCGGAGGCGACGTATTGCCTCTTTGACGTCCTTCTCGTCGAATCTCGGAATTTCCGAGGCGTCTTTCAGATCGGCGTCTCCGGCTCTTTCAAACGCCTCGATTTCGTCTTCAATCTCGGCAGAAGCGGAATTCCCAGGATTGGGTGAAAAGCTGCAGACCAAGTGATCAGCGAGCAGTTCCGCCTTCTCCATGGGAGATCGTGCCTCCCTGTCTCCGTCGGTAATAATCGGGTCCAGTCTTTGAGGGGCCCGCAGCCTCCGGCATATCTTCCACACCGTCGGCAGGTCCTCGTTGCCGTCTTCCGAAAGGAGCTCTTCCCGCAGGTGCGCCTCCCAGTGGTCCGATCGGACCCCCCGGAGGGCATCCTGTACCGCTACGTTGAGCTCTGAGAGCTGCCTTCTCACATCCGCTGTACGATATTTCTGCCATTGGCGCCGCACGTTGTTTCGCCGGGCAATGAGGCCTCTAACCACCGCTGGAAGTGGAACCCGAAGATACGATTTCCGTTGTTCCTTTAGCGGTATCGAGGCCTTCATTGCGCCGTCTATTGCAGAGGTGAAGTGGCTGACCATTTGATCGGCCATCTCCGGTGAAGTCGGCTCCAGTGGCTCTCTTGGCAGCTCCTCAGCGATGACGTTGCGGAAACTGCTCCAGTCGGCCGACGACAGATCCAATCGCCGGATGGAAGACAGCACTGGGATTCGGCTCCCCACTGCCAGGATGATCGGGTTGTGGTCCGACGACAGTTCCACGCAAGTGTACAAACTCAGGGACGTCCTTACATTGTGAGCCATCGCAATGCCTAAAACGTCCCCTCGTTCGTGCGTGGGTATCGCCGGTCCTTAGATGGTTAGGCCTTTTGCATCTGCTAGCTGACGCAGGGATACTCCTTTCGGGTTCGAGGACCGTGAATTCCAAGTAGTATGCTTGGCATTCAGGTCCCCCAAGATGACCGATGGTCCGCTGTCCCCCGCAAGGTACTGGATGAGATCCGGATCCCAAGGTTTCCCCCTGGTTTCCCAGGTTTTCGCCTAGGATCCCTGTCCGCCCTGTAGATGATCCAGCCAGGTAACCTCCAGGCGTCCGTTGGCCGAAGGTGCGTCTCATTGACAGCGGCGACTATGGCTCCCTTCTCCTGGAAGAACGCCCGTAATTCCTCGCGTCGGCGAAGAATTCCGTTGGCGTTCCATTGCGCAAGCAGGACGGGTCGTTCAGCCATGGTTGGTTGAATTTCCGATCCTGCTGCGCACCAGCTCTTCCAGGAGTGAGAGGAGAAGTTTGCCCTGCGTCGAGGTGACGAGTTTCTTCAAGGTGCATGCAATAACGGCAATGGTCTGCCATAATTCCTGGTCCTCTCTGTCTGGTGTCAGCGAGGACTCTGCGGAAACTGGAGACTTATCAGTTGTTGTCCCCTCTCTCCGTTTTTCCTGTTTCTGGCTTGGTTTTTCGCCTTCTTCACTTGCCGTTCGGAAGGTGTTCCCAAGCGCCCTCTGGGTTGGCTTCGTAATGGCTTTTCCTTCTTTCTCGGTGGTGATCGGGGATTTCTTCTTCTGCTTCTTTTTCTTCTTCTTCCTTTCGGAAGAAAAAGGAAGGGTCACTTCCTTCGGAGGGAGGCTGTCGGGGGGGGACGAGTTCCCCTTGGGTGCCTCTCCTACGGCTGGCGCTGGTGGTGGTTCTCGGACCGCCTCAGAATCCCTGGGTGGATCTGTGATATCCACCTCCATGCTCCCCTCTTCTCCGGAGAGAGCCTGAACCTTGTCCTGAGAAGGGCCCTTCAGGATTGCGCCGTAGGTTGTAGCGTGATCGACTTGTCGGAATGGTTTTTGTCCCGGTTCCGCTGCCGGTTTTTGGACGCCTGCTTCCCTGGCGCTGGCTTGCGTGTGTTCGCCGCTCAGCCTCCTGAAAGGCGGGACACCGGCGAGAGACGGCCGTATGAGGTCCTCCGCAGTTCGCACAGATGGCATCATCTCCCCTTCCTCGGGAGCATTCCTTGACTGCGTGTGCTCCAGCACAGCGCATGCAGCGTTTCGCACACCAGCAAGCTATGCCGATGTGTCCAAACCGCATGCAGTTGCTGCACTGGAGTGGACCTCTGTCTCCACGGTAACGCTCCACATTGATGTAGCGGTGGAAGAGCTGGGGGATGTCCCCGGGGGCGATGGCCGATGGAGTCTTTACCACGTTCGCTACGTGGCGATCTATGGGGACCGGTTTTCCGTCCTCCGTGACCGTAAGGCGACGTACGCTACGAATTTCGTATCCGAGGGATCTGAGTCCCTCGGATACCTTTTCGACTGCTATCCATCGAGAGATACCCTTGATCACAGCTTCATCCCTGGCGCCCTTTCAATGGGCTGCGAGTGGTGTTGGATTTTCTTGCTCTGCAGCAAGGAGAGCGCCTTTTCATGCCCCTCTCTGTTGGAGGTGATGATCCGGATTAAAGCTCTTTGAACTTCCAAGCCGAAAGCATCACCTATGTCGCCCGACAGCTGGTCAATCAGTCCCTGGACGTCGGTGACCCCATAGACGACGATAGGTGGTGGTCGCAGCGTCTTAGGTGCCGGTGCTGGTAGAGGTGTGGCTTCCGGGACGCCTGCGTCGTTGGTCAGAAGCGGTTTCCTTTTCTTCCTCTTGGAAGAAACCAAGGTAAATCCGTCGTCGCCTTCCCCCTCCTCTGTGCTCAGCGCAAGCTCCGCCCTATCGTCTCCTTGAAGATTCGGCATCCGCGTAACCGCGGAATCTTCTGGCTTCTGGTTCCTTCCAGATGCCTTCTTTCGCTTGACGCCGCCTGCGGTGTCCTTCACCACCTGGCCCTGTAAAGGGCCGAGGTCTGCTGTTGCCTCCGCTGTCCCGCTTCGGGCCTTCGTCTCCTCCAAGCACTGCGACGGGCTGAGAGCCAAGGCTTCAACACCTGATGATGAATTTGCCGAAGGCTTAGATACCACCGGCAAAACAGCTGGAGGTTCTTTGCCTTGCGGACGATTATTCCCACGCTGTGTAATTCCCTTCGTGGACATGAAGTCTCCGAAGGAGTTGGCACGACGGTGCGTCTTCCTCCTCACCTGGACCACCGGAAAAGCAGAGTTGCTAGAAGACATCCGAAGAAAGTAGTAGGCTCTCGTCTGATGTCTCCTTGATTCTGGCAATCAAGTTGGGGCGCTCGGGGTTTATATATGAATTCCCGGGTACAAAGACCGGGCGCCGAACTACGTATCATTAGCGGAAGGGGAGAGAGCAGGTTAACCTCGGTAGTGCGTGACTGTTTCCACATGTAAGCGCTTCACCTGCCTCTCCCCCTCCCCCTAGGATGACCAAAATGAGGAAACCCCATGTGAAGATGCAGACACTGAAGCTCAGCCCACTCCACCTCCTAAATCCCATATCCCTCCCATTTTTCTCTGCGACATAACCAAATGGCAAATTAAATACAATGAAGTCCGGCAAGCCTGCACAATTCCTCCTGTGGCAAATCTCTTTTGCAATGAGATTCGGGTTCAATGCCAAACCATCTCCGACTTCAGAGCTGTCACTAAAAAACTCACCTCCATTAACTACGCATACTATACAGGTACGTACCAACTTCAATCAAACAAAAAGCCTCATTTTGTCCTTCGGGGAATACCCACAAATATCCCAAAAGAAGACAATGAAGAAGCTCTGGCGGACATTGGCTTCTCTGCGTAGAATACCTCTCAACTGCGTTCCACCCGACCAAACTGTTTTCAGAGTGCAGAAAGGGCGCCAACCCTAATGCCGAGCTCCCACGAATCGTCCCCATCCCTCTCCTGCCCTACCAAGTCCGACTCCAGGTCTCCTCCTGCTCTAAAGAATTTCTAGAGCTAAATTTGGGTCTCCACCTTAAGACTTCGGTGGAACCATACAGACCTCCACCTTAACCTCCACAGTGCCTAAGTTGCCAATGCAATGGGCACACCTACAAGACGTGCGGCCTCCCACCTCAATGCACCGAATGTGCTGGCATTCACCATTATAGAGAATGCCAGAAACACAAAACCTCCCCAGCCAAATGCATAAACTGTGGTGGTCCACACACAGCCAATTACAGAGGTTGCATTGTTCACTGTGAACTTCTCTTCCAACTGTGCAACACTAGAGAAGCCCTACAACTACTTGGAGAAAAAGCTTGGCATGAGAAAATAAGTTCACTCTCACATAGGGATAATTTGGTATGGACCCTAGCCCGCTGTCTGTGAAGGAAAAAGGTACCCAGCCCGCCAATACCACATAATGGGAGAGCACTATACGATGACAGCAACAAAGCAAATACCTCTGCCGACTCCTTCGAATGCATTTTTGAAAACAATAATACATCCTTGTTGGATTCAGAAGCGTTGATCAGCGTCTCTGGCCTGTCACTTTGCCCATTCCACATATTCCTGGAAATTACTCCTCAAGAACTTTACTCCATTATGTCCCACTCCAAAACCAAGTCATCACCAGGACCCGATCAAACCTCATACCTTGACCTAAAAAACCTTCCTAAATCTTTTATCAAACAACTATCAAATCCTCTCCTTTCTTTCAAACCGCACGTTCTTTGTAGCCCTTAACAATGCCAAATCAACTACCCGGTCCATATCCGCAGGCTTTCCTCAAGGATCAATTTTGCCACCCATCCTATTCAACCTTTACATTAACGACCTCCCCTCCGACCCAAAATCTACCTCTATGTGGATGACTCAGCTATAGCGTCAACTTCCTTTGACCCAAATCATGCCGCTAAAAATGTCCAAGAACATCTTAAGAGCATAGCAGAGTGGATAACCGATTGGAAACTAACCATAAACACACAAAATGCATAAACGTAAACTACGCCAGAAAATGGAAGAATCCTCACATCACCGCTATCCACTATGGCAGGGAAATAATCCCCCAGGCATCAACGGCTAAATTTCTTGGTGTACAAATGGACAGTAAACTCACTTGGCAAGCACACACTCAACAAGGCTAATTCAGCCGCTTTCTTATTCTATACCCTCATAAAACTCACCAGTCCCCTTTGTCTTCTCACCAAGGTACTGTTATTTAAATCTATGATACGACCTATCTGAAGGCTACCCAGCCTGGGGTTCAATAGCCGCAACCAAATTGAAGAAAATGACATGCTTCCAAAATAATATTCTACGAACCCTTGCTAATGACGACTGGTTTGTAAGTAACTCAGATATTCACACGGATCTAAAAATACCGGACCTTCCAACATATCTAAGCGACCTAGCCACGTCATTTCAACAAGCAATAGGAAATACTGGTAACCCATTATTAGAACCTTTATGAGATTACCCTGATAATCCCCATTTCAGATACAATTGTGCTAAAGCAAGCATAAATGGGCAGTCATAATCTCCAAATATAATACTGTCACAAACTGCAATAAAATATACTCACTAGCTCAACTTCCCCCATAAACCGCTTATATCCTACAACCATTGATCAGCCTAGCTGGATATTGGTATAAAATGCACCTAACAGCACAGTCCATAAGGATCGATTGGTTGGTCGGTAGCAGGACCCCCATTCTTCTTTCGCATCAACAACGACCAATGAAAAAACGTGGAAAAAGTGAAAGAATTTGTTTACGATTTAATCAGCATAATCAATATATTCAGAGAGAAAACGATTGAAGATGTATGGCATGTCGCAATTGGCTCATTCTAATTAAATTTATTTTATATAGAATGTTTTGTGTATTTAAAGCGAGAGAAACAGCAACATTTCTCCATAATTTTCGACATTTGAATTACAAACACAGCGGCAAATGAAAGTTGCTCAGGATCAGTCACACGCAAATGAAGTCATCGAGGATTTATAATTATTAATTCACGTTGAAAAACAGGATGACGAAAGAACATGGGGATTAAAATGATATGACGTAGAAACTTAAGGCATGATTTACGAATTCTTTCAATCATATTTTTCAAACACACGAAAATCTCCTCCCGTTCATAAAATCACATGTCTGTGTTTAGCGGCTGTGACATGCTTGGAAATGACACCTCGCTTCTTTTCCAATCTTTTTGCTTGTTCCATCCCTTTTGGCACAACAAACTGCACACATCCTACAAAGCTTTTCCATCTTCTCTGTAGGTGGAATATACTTGGGAAATTGTAACTTACATAGAGGATCAAGGATTTGGTTCTACTGAAGCCCTTCCACCCTCACATGTTATATCATATGCAATGTACCCCTCAGTTACATCTTCCACATAAATAAAAAAAAATTTGTCATGGGTGATGGTAGAGTTCACCCAGTAGTTAGCTCTATACAGTCTGTGAAATTCACACATCAGGGTATTAAGGGAAGCCAGTTACTTTCACTGTGGCAGATAAGGTTTACCAGGAAGATTGGTACCAGAAAAAATCACATAGCTTGAGTGGAGCATCAGGTGCCCTGAGTTCCTTGCCTGGGGTTTGAACTCAGGACCCTCAGGTCAATAGTCCAATGCCCTACCTCCCTGGACTATCATGACCCACCTTTTTCCTGTAGAACAAATAATAAATAATAATAAATAAATAATAAATGATAATGAGACTTCTCATTGTCTTAAACTGTTCCCATATTTCATAGAAATCTGTTTTGATTGATTCTGAATATTTTATGAAAATAAAGCCTATAAAAATAAATGTATTATACTCAATGAACCTGTATGGAATCAGTCATTATTAATTGGCTTTCACATCGCGTGCATTTAAAACAATTGACTTTTATATGTCATACATACTATATATTCTAAAATAAATGGCATTTCTAAGCCAATAGATGCCAATCAAATATAATGAAGATGAAGAAATGAATTCATTTTACAAACACTTTAATTAAAAAGGAGTGCTTCATAATATGGGATTAGTGGCACCCAATTGGGTAATTGCAAAATGGCTGTGGAAATAACTTAAGAAGCCCTATCATCTACCGAGCGTGTATTAAATACAGTTTATTTTATGTTTAATTTTTCAATATTGAATCTTTCAATAAATTGTATTTTAAAAATCCACTTTGAATAATTTGTCTCAATGTATTGGTTGATCATGGAATACATTATTAAGTATTATTTTCAATTTATATTGACACTATTTACAGCAGTAGGTTGGCACTTGATTCCTGTTCAATTCCATCCAAAACATAGACCATAATTACTTCAAAAAGGAGCAGTAACATATATATTTTCTACGCTTAGATGGATACTCCAGTCAATTCAAGCAGAGTTTATCATCAGAACAAATTAAAAGACAACTATCTCAGCAGCTGGTAATCTTGTCGTGAATGTAATTTGATGTTCTCCAGAAATTAAAAGGTATATGTTTCATAAAAGATCTCACCAGTCTATTCTTTCCATGTGTGGCGTAAATAGGAAGAAGTTCAAATACACATAAATAACCTTAAAATAGACAATGAGACAGTTCACCTTAAAGAGGAGATGTATTCTTCCAAACAGTGCAATACAACTTTTGGCTACGGTAGATCCTTTAATGTCACCCATTAATTCACAATGCAATCAAATAATTTGTGCGTTCTGAATCTGAGAATGAATTAAATATAGCCTTAATGAACGTGTATTGTGTATTTCTAAAGGTAAGCACAGTATGCTCAAAGGCATTAGCGATAAGTGAAATTTAAAATGTGACAGAACAATCTAATACATTACTTGAGAATTAAGTTTGTTTGGTTTGAACATTTGGTGGCGACGTCACCATGGCAATAGTAACAAAGAAGTGAAGAACGAAAGGTTTCAAATTGGAGTTCGGATCCAGTCTTATTTCATTAATGATATAAAGTATGCTCTTTACAGTTATATGCTCTCAATATGCTCGTTTAGAATGTAAAATTAGTAAAACAATGTTGTTTGAGAAAATATTTGATTTTAAAATTATTTCTATTCGGTTCAAATCATTAGAAGTCAGATTAATTAATATTTCAAACAACAGAGCTCATTATACTTGAACGAAATTCTAGATGGTAACTTTGCAAAAATTTATATCTATTGTCGCAAGTATGCGACATGGTACTCCTTCCCTGGCTCCTGCAAATGTCCCACGTGACCAAAGACAATGATTCAAAAGTATTCTTTCCCTGACTCCTAAATTGGGTATAAAAGCCCTGGTCGCCGGGCAAAAAGCAGTCAGTTGGTTTTCTAGCGGTGACCGGTAGGGCACGATGCTTCGGCTATGTTGCGCTTGTCGCGACAGTGTGTCCTATTCCTGACTCAACTTCGGACGAGGGCTCTGCCTAGGTTACGTTCGTTTGACCTCGTCCGCCCTGCCATACTCCCTTCCTTTCCGATGGATGAGGGCTCCGCCTAGGTTATGTGTTTCGTGACCGCGTCCACCCTGCCTTTACCCTGTCCCAGGTAATTTTCTGCCATTTTAACTCTATCCGCCCTCGCGTTGGTTTCCCGATGGTCTAGCCATCCATAATTTGCTTATACCTATGTAAATGGTGTAGTTACTCTGACCTTCCCCGATACCCTTTGTGTCGCACCATAGAAACCCCCCTTGCGACATATTGGTGTCAGGTGAGGGGTTGCACGGTTGGACTAGTGATTTATTCAGTGTATGCGACAGTGTCTCATAGATTATCATGTGCCCGTGTACCTCTTTAAATCGGAAGTTCCGTATTTTCTCGGACAGGTGGGATATTCTAATCTGTGCTGAGCTAACGAATTATTATTTTAAGACACGTGCTATAACCTCAGCGCGATTCTCTGCACACAATTAAACTGAGGATCACTTCATCAGGAACCATCAATTAGCCCATTCAGCGCCCACCATGGGTATCGGATACACTCGGAGTATGAAAAAATAAATTAATTAAGCACAGTCAAATTTTAATGTAATTAGCATTGGGTTGAATTTCGCGATGGATGGCCTTAACCCTCATAGACTTGGGTACCCTAACCCTTTTCTCGATTATCAAGAAACCGCAAATGGATTAAAATTTGGCAGTGCACTCGACTTCACACCTTTGGTTAATGTCTTAGAACAGCCGGGAAGTAGCGCGAGTCCTCAAAATGGTTGCGGAGAAGCAGCGCAAACCGCCGCTATTGGCAGCCAGATTCATTTAATTCCAACGTTTAGCGGGGAAGATGAAATTGAGGTTGGCAAATTTTATGAAAGCGTTCGTATTGTAAGTCATCTTAGTAGTTGGAATTAAAGCACAGACCTTAGGAGTCGCTCAACTTCGGTTTGGAGGAACCGCCGCGGATTTTGTCCCTGCAAATCATCAAATATTAGGTTCATACGCGGACTTTTCCATTAATCTCAAAAGGAGATTTTCACTAAAGGCATCTCCAATCATGTTAGAAAAAACATTTAACACTTGCGTAGAAAAACCGCTGGAGAACGTCGCAGAATTTCCAACCAGATTGCGCCATGTCGCCCGTAGGCTACGCGAGTCATGGGGCGAGATTGATTCAGAAACAGCGAAGAATTCAAGGTAGACTTCTTGTGCAATTTTTAATTGGGCTGAAGGAAGAGATTGGTAGGTTTGTGTTGGTTCGTAATCCAACAAACTTGATTAAGACAGAAGGGTTCACAAGCGTTGAAGAAGCTAGTGTCAGAAATTACGCCGTCAACAGAGACGTAAATTCACCACAACAGTCTCATGCGTGGTTGTGTCAGTAACCCCCTAGGTGGCCGCCATCTCCAAATATAACGCCTTCGTAGGGTATGAACGCGAATCCGCCAAATGTTGCACCTTGGTAGTTTCCCGTGGAAGAAATTAACGCCGCACAAACTGTCAGGAGGGGTTCCAAAGTAAGACTGGTTCCCCCGGTGAAAGTAGGGACTCCGAAGGATAGATAATCACGGCGCACGCGTTTGCTTTCGCTGCGGTAAAACCGGTCACATTGGTCGAGCGTGTAGAGAGAGGGAGAGGGGAACGAGGCCATCTTTGTGTTTAAATTGTGGAAATGAAAATCATATGGCTAAAGATTGCCCGCTCTTGAAATGCGGCATTTGTCAAAGGACTGGCCATCTTCCCAGACGCTGCCCGAGGCGCGAAAATCCCTTCGTGGCGGGAAACGCCGATCTCCCGACTGGGAGGTCGGGACAGATTTAATTCTAGTGGTAACTCAAGAAGCAGGATGGACAATAGTAGTTAATAATTTAAGAAAGATAACAATTTTCTAGTGGAAACGAGAGCAGCCGTTACCATCATTGATAGTAAAAAATTTCCTTTTGGCCAATTAAGGAATTCTGATTACAATTCTCGGGTGAGAAGCGCGTCAGGTCATCCCTTGCCAATCATCGGAGAGAGTTCGTGCAATTTTTGATTGATCATAAATTATATCCCCATGACATCTTAGTAGTGGATTTGGGGGAAACGAACTATGACGGTCTTCTAGGCCTTGATTTTATGAATTCCAAAGAAACTGCGGGAGATGCCGCAACAGTAACTTTTAACGGAGTCATCCGCTAATGTGCATTTCAATGCAACAATTTCAGAGTGTAAAAATCATTCGCCTTGACTGGGATTCGAACCCAGATCCTTCAATATCCGGTCGAGTGCTGTTGTTCCCTTAAAAGCCCCAAAATTTCAGAGTTTAAGAGGACGCCTCGGTAGCTTAAGTGGCTAAAGCACTCCACCGGATATTGCGGGATCTGGGTTTGGATCCCAGTCAAGGCGAATGATTTAAACACTCTGAAATTGTTGCCTTGATTTTATGGTTTGTTACGGGAAAAGTATATCGTTCAATAAACGGAAAATAAGAATGGGTGAGGGACACGAGACATACCTTAAATCTAATTGCGTAACATCGCAGATGAACGAGCCCATAGGCGCCCATGAAATTGGAGTTTCCGAAGAGGTCAAGGCGTTTGATTCTTTCATTTATGGTATAATTAATGGCAATGATTCGCAAATGGCCACGTATAATTTAGCATCCCTTGAGGAAAAAACGATAAGCGACACTAAAAACCAAAGTGCTTTTCCGGCAGAGATAATGAAATGTAACTCGCGAATAAACGGCAGTATGGAGGGAATTTGTTTTCAAGTAACGACGGAGGAATTGACAGAAGGGAATAAGGATAACGGATCTCTAAATAAGGATTCACAGAAATTAGCAGAGGTGGCGAAGGCCGAAAGAGTCATAGAGAGGTTGCCACCCGCGTCGCAAGCAAGCTGCACCGCTAGGGACGAAGTTAATGGCGATGTCTTCGAGGTTTCCACCGACTCCCGGTTTGGGATAAAGAAGTCGGGTGATGATTGTGTTTTTTCGCCAGTAAGAGAGGATAGATTTGTTGTCCCCTTGTGCGATGGCAAAGTTCGCGAAACTCAGACCGGCGCTAGTAATGGGATTGGCCGATCGAGCAAAATTGTATCAGAGGAATCTATTAGAGTAGCGTCGTTATCCGTTGTGTTGTCGAAGATAAAGAGTCAGATGGTTGAAGGCAAAGAAGTGCGAGTCATTGGAAGCGAGAGAGATTTATTTATTCTGCCGAGCATTGCTTCGGTGTCACCTGTAGGCAATGTCCCCATATTACTTTGTAACATTCGTAGCAGCGAACAAAAGGTAAAAAGGGGATATGTAGTTGAGGTGGCGCCATTCCGGGAGGAAGTTCAGGCACCCCTCACTAACTGGGTAGACGCTGAGGACGAAAACTTCTGGCCAGATCCTTCCGCGCGTAGGGGCACGTGTCCACTCTCTAAACATCATTTTTTAGGGATGCCGAGAGGAAGAGGCAGTTAATTCGCGTCCGAGAGTTAGGCCCTGATCGCGTGAAGGGGGTGGGACCGGCGCAATAAGAACGCACTGCGTCAATCGCTCGAATCAGTGAGAGTGCCTGGCTTGGATAGTATGTCACCACATCCCTTCCGGAGGCACTACCCTCTCGGCGGTAGTTGGAGTTGAAATCTCCGCCCAATATGGCCCTCCCCAAGAAAGAATACTGTTAGGGGAGAAGGAGTTCATTAAAATATGTTTCGCGCTCTGTCCTCGCGCGCTCACCGGAGGGAACGTAAAGGTTCGTGATATGGATACCATTCACGATAGCGAACGTTTTTCGGTCTGATGCGTGGCGGCGAACATGAGAGAACGAAATGCCATTTCGGACTAGGGTGGTGGCGAAATTGCCGAAAGCCTGAAAGATGTTTGTATCCCAGAGTATGTCCTCTTTTACCTCTTCAAGGAGGATTACATCAGCCCTGAGATCGCGGGGAAAACGTTGGACTGCACTTTTTAAAGCGTTATAAACACCAGCAATATTAAACGAAATAATATTAATTGGTGGAATGAGAGGACAGCTATGGGCACCGGACATCACTTACCAGAGTCCTGGTCTTGGCTTACGTCGCTTCGGTCCCCGCTCGAGCCCAAGCGACAAGAGCTTCGCCGCTTCCCAGGACGCTTCGTCCGACGGGCCGACGATCGAGGCCTCGAGTTGTCACTGCATACCTCCCCCTCGACCTAGTCCGAAGAAGAAGACCCAGCCGTGGTCTCTACGAAGAGCGGGTAACTCGGCAGCGTTCAACGGGGGGCATTCTTTTAGGCAGCACAGCTGGTGACCGGCCCAACCCAGGAGGTGGCCTCGGGGGGGCCGGGAGCGGACTGGAGGTCATCTGCCGAAGGGGCTCCGTCGGGAGAAATCGGAGGAGATCGATCGACATGGTCCACCTCTAGAGGAGCCCTGGGAATATTCCCGACACCTTGGCTTTCCTCCACCTTGGCCTTCTTGGTTGCAACGGGCGCAGGTGCGGCGCTGACCCTCGTAGATTGAATGATGGCCCGGTTGCCGCCAATGTGGAGGTACGACGGGATATTTCTTTCCACCGTCATCCGCACCACTGTCGTACCTGTCAGCACGCGCGCCATTTTGTCGCCCTCCCACCTGTTCTCCCACGAGCGATGGATTTTTCCAAAACCTTGAAGCTCACTTGTTATATCTTCCAATGATGTCTCCACGGGAAGACGAAGAACCCCGACATTACAAAGGCTACCGAAGGTCTCGTCAATGGTAATCGTCGTCCTCGGATCGTTAGGGATGGAAACGGTAGCTTTCGTGGGATATAATATAGAATCCTCTTCATAGTAGCTTCAGTTGCCAACTTCAGGAATACCAAATGGCGGTTATATCCAAATTAGATATCCACAATCTCTTCCGGTGTGAGGCCCAGTGACTCTAGTGTAAGGAGGTGGACCTCCAACGGAGCAGGGGGCTTCGCCTTATCGTCAATTTGCAGGGCGAGCGTGTCCACGTGATGTACGACCATTTTGAAACAAATCAAATTGAGCACGCCAGCGCGAAAAAAGGGAGAGCGCACCGAAAGCACTCCAAGAAAGAAATAAACACTCGTGCGCACTCCCTCCCCGCTACACGCAACCGTTGGTAGCAAATAAAAATGAGCCTAAGCTCTACACCAAGAGTCAAGGCCAATCTTGATCCAGTAAACAGAACGAAAGCACGGCCTTCCCGGCAGCAGAAGTCGAGAGTCAAACCGCACGCTTCTTGATGAACTAGGCGGTCAACCGCCGCTCGACACAAAACACGATCCTTGAACGATATTCGTAGTCGTGTGCGGGATGAGCCACACGGTTAAAGAGCCAACTTTTAAACACTTATCTGTTTACACCTTGACAAATTCCAAATAAACTGAGGGAGATGCCGGATGTGTCCGTTAAAAGTTACTGTTGCGGCATCTCCCGCAGTTTCTTTGTCTCGTTTCGACTTTCAAATCATAGCATAAAAGCAGTGAGGCGACATATTTTGTCGTCGCGTTCATAGTTTTTTTTGATATTTTGATATTTCTCATCTTTGGAATTGATTTCAATCGCCTGGCTCTAATCTTCTGCATACTTACGGTAGATATAGTCAAAATCATTTATGATTGAATGCATTCATTGGTCGTTACTATCAATTATTTACCGCATGAATGGAGACTAATTTTTTTGCAAAATATAATTGAAATCGGTTCTCAACCCCTTAACATTTTCATTTTATAAATAAATATTCACATAACTTAAGACTGCTATTTTTTCATATTTATAATCACAGGTATGTGAAGCTATCTCTAAAATGACGATAAGTAAGGATGAAATGGAAATTTTAAAATAGAAAGGACGGATATATCATCCAACTAATAAAATATTCCTGTTGGAAATATACGAGGGTCATCCGGAAAGTAGTACCCGTTCGTGCCGCATGAAGTGCTGACGACGCGAGTAGCCGCTGGACGAGGTAAGATAGCTTCAGTGGCTTGTCTGCCTTCTCTGAGCCAGGTTGCGTGACGCTAGCATTGCCTGTGTTGTTTCTGTGATTGTTTACAATGTTTAAAAAAATTGAGAACGCCGCCAGTTGTGAAGTGAGGGCAGTGATTAAATTCCTCAATGCAAGAAACGTTCGCCCATGTGATATTCATCGCCAATTAAAGGAGGTGTATGGAGACAATGTAATGGACGAGTCGTCTGTTCGGCGGTGGTGTCGCAACTTCAACATGGGGAGGGGGAACACACACGACGATGAGCGTTCGGGGAGACCGTCTGTCATTACAGACCAACTGGTGAGCTCAGTTGACGAATTCGTAAGGAACGATCGGCGCGTCACAATTGATGACATCTGTGAGCATTTTCCCAATGTTTCTCGAACAATTGTTCATGAAATTGTTAAACACCATCTGCATTATGCAAAAATTTGTGCAAGATGGGTCCCTCGCGTATCTCAATGAGCTGGCGGCGAAGGACTATGCAGCAGGAATACAGAAACTTGTCACACGTTATGACAAATGCCTTAATTTGCTTGGAGATTATGTTGAGAAGTAGTTTAAAGTATCCTCTTTCAAATAAAATTTTTTATGTTTGTAAATATTTACTTTTGTGTCTTTATTTCACGAACGGGTACTACTTTCCGGATGACCCAGATGGCCAAGAGTGTCACGTTAAAAAAGAGCAAAGATGGTGTCACGTTAAAAAACTATTGAGAAAGGCAACGGGGAACTACCTCAATTACCATTCCAAAGATTAACATGATGGACTATACAAAGATTTTCAGTCCTGGCAACTATGGGGCTTGGCCCAATCGGCCGTGTGTCGTACCCGGCAGCGGGGGAGGCAAGGCTTCCGCGGTATTCATCCCACGAAACCCTTGCAAGAGAAAACCGGCGGCAACAGGAAAGAAAACGCAGCAGAAGAAGACCAAATTAATTAGAATAGGAACGTGGAATGTTAGGACAATGATGAGGACAGGGATATTGGAGAATGATAAGCGACAGATGGAAAGGGGAAATATCGATATTTTAGGTATATGCGAGGTGAGATGGAAAGATAGCGGGAATTATTGGAGTGATAAGTATAGAATAACATACAGCGGCGGGGACGAGAGCCAACGAGGGGTTGCTATAGTATTAAATGAAGAGGTAGGGAGAAGCGTAGTCAACATAGAGCAGGTAACGGATGGAATACAACTAGTAGAGATAAAAACAGAACCGACGAACTTGGTCATTATTCAGGTATACATGCAACCGAGCAACCAGAAGGCAGAGGAGGTCGATAGGATATACGATTAGTTAGAGGACATTATCGCGTTTGAACCTGCAGGGAAACATTTGATAGTGATGGGGGATTGGAATGCGACGGTAGCCGAAGGAAGAGATGGTGATAAGGTGGGGGAGTACGGTATAAGCACGAGGAATGAACATGGGGAGAAAGCACTTGAGTTCTGCAGGAGACAGGGCTTAGTCATCACCAACATTTGGTTTAGACACCACCAAAGACGCAGGTATACATGGAAAATGCCAGGTGACTCAGAGAGGTATCAGCTAGATTATATCCTAGTTAGACACAGGTTTAGGAACAGTGTGATAAATTCGCACAGCTTCCCGGGAGCGGATGCGGACTTAGACGACCATTTAGTTGTTATGAACTGTAGCGTCCGTTTCGAAAAGATACGTCAGGGGCGGCGAGTTGGAAAATGGAATGTAGAAGCATTAAATGGTTTGAAAATGAAGGAATTGAAACAGGTGGTAGAGGAAATCATGGCGGATGATGAAAAGCTACGTACTATCAAGGAAAAATGGGAATGTATCAAGAAAGGGTTGTCTAAAGCTGCAAAAGACACTATTGGAATCGTTAACGCTAAAAGGACTACGAAACCATGGATCACGGATGAGATGATTACAAAGATGGATGACCGTCGAAAATAGAAGAATGTAAATACAGAATTAGGCAAAATGAAGTACAAATAATTGAACAATAATTTGAGGCGGGCAACAAATAAAGCAAAAGAAGCATGGTGGAAGACAGTGCGAGGATATGGAAAGTCTGCAGAGGAAGGGTGAAATCGGTGCGCTGTACAGCAAAGTTAACTCTTTATCGGGAAGTAAGAAAGGGAGATCAACGATCGCAGTTAGAGATAAGGTTGGTAAGGTAATATTGGACGCAGGGAAGATCCAAGAAGATGGAAGGAATATAAAGAAGAACTGTAATAATAAAGAACTTAGACCAACAATGTTAGACATAGAAGAGGAACATGACGTAGAGGAAGATAGCTTAGGTCCAGGCATACTAGACAATGAGATAGAAAGGGCATTAAGGGAGATGAAACTAAATAAGGCCGTGGGGGTGGATAACATTCCCGCCGAACTTTAAAAAGGCTTAGGAAAATGTGGGAGGAAGAGGCTATATGGGCTGATCCGTAGTATTTATGAGGAGGGAATCTGGCCGGAAGACTTTGTGAGATCATTTTTAATTCCAATTACAAAAAGGTTAGGGAACATCATGTGAGGACTACAGGATTATAGGTTTGCTATCCCATGCAGCTAAAGTTTTTCTCAGGATCATAAACAAAAGGATAGAGAATAGGGCAAATGCTTACTTAGGGGAGGATCAGTTTGGGTTTAGGAAGGGGAGAGGTACGCATAATGCCATTGCAGTAATGAGATTATTAATCATGAGGAATATAAAACACAACCAGGATGTATTTGCCTGTTTTGTAGCTTTCAAAAAAGCATTTGATAGAGTAAATTGGGAAAAACTAATGAGTTTATTGCCGGAAATACAGAATAGATTGGCGGGAAAGGAGGCTAATCCGCAACCTGTATATGTCTCAGATTGCTCAGGTGCGAGTGGGGATTGGGGAGTCCGGTTGGGCAGGGTAAGGAAGAGGTGTAAGGCAGGGTTGCCCATTATCAACGTTACTGTTCAACCTATATGCCGAGGAAATGATCAAATAGCCATGGGAAGAACTGGAGGTATGAATGAAGGTGGGTGGGGAATTCATAAAATCAGTTAGGTTTGCTGATGACTAAGCTTTAGTTTGTCAGTTAGCCAAGGGGTTGCAAGCATTGCTTAGTGATTTGGAAAATCAGTGCGACAGGTATGGGATGAGAATCAATATTAATAAAACAAAGGTTATGCGATTGTCTAGAAAGAAAAATGCTAAGCTAAACATTAAAATAGGAGGGCAAAAACCAGAGCAGATAGAAAGTTTACATACCTGGGTAATGTTTTGGACCAACACGTTCAAAGTAGTAGGGACGTAAGAAGAGCATTATGCTAGGCACAGAGGCTTTCATAAGGAGGAGAGACTTGATGAATGGGATGTTGAGTAAGGATATTAAAAAAAGACTCGTGAAACTTTTGATATGGTGCATAGTTATATAAGGTGTGGAAATGTGGTCATTGAAGCAGGAGGATAGACGTAGACTGGAGGCTTTTGAAATGTGGGTGTGGAGAAGAATGGAGACGATGAAATGGACAGAGAAGAAAACAAATGAGGAAGTACTTGGTATGGTGGGCGTGGAGAGGGGCTTGTTTGGAACAATCCTACAGAGGCAGGAAAAAAGGGTGAAGGGGGTATTGATCGGCAGTAGGATGTTGAGGACTGTGATAGAGGGGAGAATGTTAGACAAACGAGGAAAGGGAAGGAGCAGGATAGGGAAGTTGGACGGGATGAAGGGAGGCAGAGAGCACTCAGAGATGAAGAGGGACCTGATTTCGAGTGGGATACTGGATTTTGTGTTTTTTTATGTGACACAAAAAGTTTAATTTAGTAGCTGTGTCCATCCAAAAACCTACCTTAACGGGTAGATTACCTAATAATAATAATATATGTATATATATATATATATATATATATATATATATATATATATATATATATACTACCTTGATTCAAAAGTTCCCGGAATAACCACCGTGTGGCGCTCCCATCGTTCCGATTTGAGTTCTGTTTTTTTGTTAAATTGGTACATCTGTTGTTGATATTCCCTTTAAATCTTAGTGTCATAACTTGACATTTGCAAAAGTTACGTAGCCAAGAGTACATCTATCTCTGTGTGTGTTGGCGATTTTTTACAATTGCAGAAATGGATTTAAATTTGCAACAACGAACTTGTATTAAATTTTGCGTAAAAAACGGATTTAGTGGCGCACGGACGTTGGAAATGTTGGAAAAGTGTTTCGGCAACGATTCTCTAAAAAAAACGGTCGTTTACCAGTGGCACGAGCGGTTCAGAAGTGGTCGTGAGTCAATCGAAGATGATGAACGCAGTGGCAGACCATCGACATCGAAAGTCGGTGAAAAAATTGATAAAGTAAAAGAAATGTTGGTCAATAACCGCAAATTAACCATCAGAGAAATAGCGGAGGACTTGAACATTGCCTATGGATCCGCCCAAGACATTGTGGTTAATGATTTGGGTTTCCGTCGTGTAGCAGCAAAGTTGGTGCCGAAAGACCTCAATTTCATGCAAAAAAGAGACCGTGTTGACGTCGCAAAAGACATGATTTGCGAGGCTGAATCCGATCCCACATTCATCAAAAGGATCATTACTGGAGACGAGACGTGGGTTTATGAGTACGACACGCAATCCAGACATCAGGCAAGTGAATGGCGTTCACCAAATGAGCCGAGACCAAAAAAACCACGTCGTTTTCAGTCAAAAAAGAAGGCAATGCTGACGGTTTTCATGGATTACAACGGTGTAGTGCATCATGAATTTTTGCCAGAAGGCCAGACAGTAAACAAAGAGTATTATTTGGGCGTTATGAGACGTTTGCGTGAGGCAATTCGCCGAAAGAGACCAGAAATGTGGGCAGAAAACTCGTGGATTTTGCACCATTATAACGCACCGTCGCACAGTGCTATCATTATTCGTAATTTTTTGACGAAAAATGCAACAAATACCATCCAACAGCCACCGAATTCACCTGATTTGGCTCCCTGTGACTTCTTTCTGTTCAATCGAGTTAAAAAACCATTACGGGGAACGCGTTTTAGCAGCCGAGAGGAAGTAATGGAAAAATCGCAGGAAGCACTGATGGACATACCGAAAACCGAATATAAAAAATGTTTCGAGGATTGGATCAAGCGCTGGCATAAGTGTGTTGCAGTCGATGGGGATTACTTTGAAGGGGACAATATAGATATAGATGAATAAACTTGTATTTTAAATTTTCTGAATAAATTCCGGGAAATTTTTGATCAAGGTAGTATATACATAAATATATAAACACGTAAAAACACAGATGTCGATTTTTAAACCATAGGGACACAAAGAAAGGACACTCACTATATGTGGTTTTGATGTTTCAATGGCTCGGCTGTTGTCTTCAGACTGGCATTAGTGGTAGTAGTTTTTAGGGGAGGCGACCGACAGCTAAGGTCATTTGCGCCATAGGGGATGGACAGGAAAGGATGAAGGGTGGAGAGAAACCCGGCGTCGGCATTAGCCTGCTCTTTACGAAAGGCGCCAAGGGGTCCGCAGCTTAACGTCCCATCCGACGGACGGCGTACTCACTCCAAGTGCCCTCCACAAAGCACCTCAAGTAGGGATCGAGATACCTCTGAAAAATACGAGTATTCAACACCGCCGGGATTTGAACCCGCGCCCTCAGGGTGGGAAGCCAGTATGTTAGCCCCTGCACCATCTCGATCCCCTTCAGACTGGGCCTTCTCGAGGAATAGCGGAGGGGACGTGTGCAGGGTAGGGTCGAGGGAGGGAGGGGTAAGGGACCAATGGGAAATAAACAAGGGGGTGGGAGGCAGGCATGTGATACATGCAGTGTGCTTGGTTCAGCACAACAACACGACCATTCTCATGGCCACAATAGACAATACATCTCTGTACACCTCCATTCCCAACAAAGAAGGCTGAGAAGCCCTGCAATATTAACTCTCCCTACGATCCACACAACACACCCCATCCACAGATTTGCTCATCAAACAGAGTAAAATTGTCCTCACCAAAAATGCTTTTCAATTCAACGAGAAATATATTTACAAATAAAAGGCACTGCGATGGGAACACGTTTGGCTCTTACATACGCCAATCTTTTTATGGGTAAACTAGAACATGACTTTCTGCAATAACAAACCCTCAAACCACTCTTCTGGGCCCACTATTTCAATGATATTTTCCTCCTTTGGTTCCTCAGACGCAAAAATTTATCCCCTTTTATTTCCTCTCTCAAATCCTCATTAGTATCATTCACTTCTTCCATACCCGACTCGAATATCACTTTCCTGTATATTAACATTCACCTCCAAAACAATACCTTTTATACCTCAGTCCACGTTAAACCAACTAGTAAGAACAGTAGCTTGATTTCGACAGCTGCCATCCACCTCATGCAAAGCGCTCCATCCCATTCTCTCTCAGTCTGATGCTTCCGTCTCTGAAACAACATCCCCTCCCAACAGAAGTACTTGTATCAGCTACATGACTCTCTGAGAAAATAGGGTACCATGAATGCTACTGAGCAGTAAAATCCTAACCCTCAACCAAATACACTCCCCTCATCAAACCAAACTGCCCAAAAAGCCCTAATATTATCACCACTTTCTTCCCCGGAACACACAAAATTAAACATTTAATCCGTGAACTCTTCACAATTATTAATGACAATCAGTCAACATCAATTTATTCTAACCTTGTCCCTCTGTTTTGTTTAAATGCCCATCAAACTTGCGAGACATTTTCAGGGTTTAGGAAGGGGAAGGATAGGTACTGTTTTGGAACATTTTAGAGCTGTTGGAAAATCTCCTGTCTCAAAACATAAATTGACTAACATTGCTAATGGTTCCGCAATGAGCACAATAATGTCCTTTATTAGGGAGTTAGAAAGACCATAAATATCCTTACTGTTGGATTTTTTAAATTTTTTAACAGTCGATATAATATCAAGGTGAGTACCAAAATTCCATTTAAAATTTAAATTATTCGGAGGAAGATTTTGCAGCATATTACCAATATTGGCAGCATCAACTTTTTGAGAGAACAAATTGTCTTCAACAGCTTTTAAAAAAAAATTATTTACAGCATCTGGGGTGAAAGGAAGATTTTCTTTTCCATTACCATGACCAACGTCTTGATTGATTATACTCCATGCTGCCTTTTGTTTATTTTTGCATTCAATATAAAATCCTTGTAAGCACTATTTTTTGCACACCTAACTAAATTATAATAATCTCTTTTGTATTTCAAGTAAGCCTCTTTGTCATGCTGGCCTCCACTGGTTTGGTATGAGTGGTAGTAACTAAGTAAATCATTTCTAAGAGCTAATAACTCCCCAGCATACCAGAGATTTTTTTTATTTTTATTGGGGATAGAGTTTAGAATTTTTTTAGGAAAGCATTGCTCAAAAATGCCTAGGAAATTACCTAAAAAACTTGAAAAACATGTTTGTTCTACAGAGTCTGTGCAAAAACCATGCCAATCAATACAAGATAGAAGCAGTTGGAAACTCTCTAAACCTTCTATTGTTATGGGCCTCACGATTATGGTTTTACCTCTATTTGGATATATCTTTTGAGTTATTTGAGTATTAAAAGTGAAGCTTATGCCTTGATGGTCAGATAGGAGATAGTTAATAACACTTATACTGTACAGTTCAGGACCATAATTGGTAATTACATTATCTAGGCAGGCAGAAAGTCGAGTACGCTGTTTGTTTGCCCAGTATAAATTATAAGAAAGCAAAAGATTTTCAAGAACCTGACAATCACTAGTTTTTAGTGTTATGTCAATGTTGAGATCTCCACAAATTATGATATTGGCATTCAGAGTCAAGAATAGGGATAGTACTAGTTCCAGTTGATTGCAGAAGTGTTCAAAAACACCATTAGGGGAGCGATACACAGAAGCAATGATCAAATTCAGGTCCTTCAATATGATCGCAGATATTTCAAAGTGCAATTCCAGACAGAATTTGTCCAAGTCAATTACCTTGAAGGGCATACCTTTAAGGACATAAATACAGGTACCACCGTTTTTTGCTACAGATCGGCAGTAGAATGATGCCCAGCCAAAATCACTAATGTTATACACATCAAATTCATTTTTTGCAATCCAGTATTCATTGAGACATAGCACATTATAGCCACCATGTTTGACTATTGCCTCTATCTCCATTATCTTATTACGTAGACATCTCATATTTTTGCAAAATAAATTAATACTATCTAGTCAAAAGGACTTTGGTTTTGATATTCCCGTTTGGAGGCGGGTAACACGTTTCTCTAAGGAACACTTTTCCGTAGTGTTATCGGTGTGGCCCCTTGTTGCTGAGGTGGATACTGGCGCATCACTAGTTTTCAACTCGGAGTTCGGATTTACCACCGCGGCTGACCCTTCAGCAATATTCTCTGTCTCTTCATGAGTAGAGGTCAGTTTCTGCGGTTTTGGGGGGAAAAATTTCCCAACTTTCACTTCTACTGGCCAAATATCTTCTTTAAGAAGTTGATCCTTAAGGCTAATTGGCGCACAGAGTTTAAAAGAATTATAAACTTCACCAACTCTCAAACTTTCACATTTGAAGTCATTCCCAGGAAATATTCCAGACAGATGCTTCACAATGTCATGAGGCGTTGCATTGGACTGGACACGACCAACGTAGAAGAGAGTCTTGCGAGGAACTCCCACAAAATTGCACGTAACAGCAGGCTGCTTACAACTCCCAAAAACCGTATTTCGTTTGCGTTTGTTTCTTTTGTAATTGACCTTTTGAAAACCTTCCTCGTCAGTAACGATGGATTCGAAACTCATGGTGTTAAATTTTGCATTCCCATTTTTGGGGCACAATTTGGAGTTGTCACTATTGAGGCCTAATTGTTCATTGACTTCATGTTTCAATTCCGTAGACAACGTTACAGCTTCCTTTGCAATTGGCTGCAAGGTAGTACTTTCCGTGGATCCGGTAGATTGGAGAGTTTGTAACTCCATTTTCAAATTTTCAATGTCGGCCGCCATATTGTAAATATTGGGCTTATTTACACGGCATAAAAATACTTCCAGTAAATATCATGGTAGTCCGAGAGAGCTTTTAATGTTATATCACTTAAGCCGGAGCATTTATTGTGATATACACCTGAGCAAATATCGCAACTAACGACCATATCACGTACTTTGAGTCGTGTTTTACAAGAGCCACATCGTGGTACGGCCAAAGTTGACGCCATCTTGAACAACAATTCAGAGGAAATGAAGAGGAAATGTTCAAAGAGGCATGGGAAGAACTGGAGGTAGGAATGAAAGTGGGCGGGGAATTCGAAAAATTAATTAGGTATGTGGATGACCAAGCTTTAGTTTGTCAGTCAGCCAAGGGGTTGTAAGCATTGCTCAGTGAATTAGAAATTAAGGGCGACAGGTATGGGATGAGAATCAATTATATAAAACAAAGGTTATGCAATTTTCTAGAAAGAAAATTGCTAAGCAAAACATTAAAATAGGAGGACAAAAACTAATGCAGGTGGAATAGTTGACATATCTCTGAAGCATTTTGGACCAACACGGTCAAAGTAGTAGCGACGTATGGAGAAGAGTTACGCTAGGCGCAGAGGCTTTCATAGGGAGGAGAGAGTTGATGACAGGGACGTTGAGTAAGGATATTAAAAAAAGACTCGGGAAACTTTTGATATGGTGCAGAGTTATATAAGTTGCGGAAATGTGGTCATTGAAGCAGGAGGATAGTCGTGGACTGGAGGCTTTTGACATGTGGGTGTGGAGAAAATGGAGAAGGTGAAATGGACCGAGAAGAAAACCAATGAGAAAGTACTTGGTATGGTGGGTGAAGAGAGGGGTTGGTTGGGAGAAATCCTATTGAGGCAGTAAAAACGGATGAAGGGCATATTGACCGACAGGGGACTGTTCAAGATGGTAATAGAGGGGAGAATGTGAGGCAAGCAAGGAAAGGGAAGGAACAGGATAGAAATGTTTCATTTAAGGATTCAAGTTCCTTCTAGATTATTATTATTAGGAGTTTATTTCATTATTTCCTTGAAAATTGTATCTTAGCACAACAGTCTGATTGACCTAATTTCTCTTAAATTTTTAGTAGTTCTAAGGTTAATTTGTCCATAAAGACATTGCCTCATTTTGTTTCTAATAATAATTTCAATGCCCATATTTTTATGAAGAATTTCTAGTCTTTGAGCTATTTTTGGTATCATCATGATTACTGATTTGCCCAGTAAAATTAAACCTACATATATTTTATATCCTTATTATGCTTTTTGTGTGCAAAAATGTCCAAATGTAGAAGATGCAAAGGTACGACTCAGAGCCACTCAAAGACAGGCTAAGCAGGCAGGTTTCATATTAATCATTTATGTTTAAATACTAACAAAACTCAGCATATTGTATGCAGTTATAGTATATAAAAATGTACTGATGTTGAAAATTCTAAAATACTAGGAATTAATATAGATAGGAAACTTAACAGGGAGACTCACATCAGTCAGATCTGTAATGAACTGATTAAAGCTCAAATTTCTCATTTCAAATGAGTATTGTTTAACACCCTGCCATGTCCCCTTTCCATGTCATTTGAATTACAGTGATGAGTTATGGGGTCATTTCCCAAAACATATCATACGAATCTTGCTACTACACAAGAGAGATTTTTGCTCCCTTGCTAATACACCGCAACGTGATTTCTGCAGACCATTTTTAATTAGCTGTGGAGTCATGATTGTACACCATGTGGGGTAGAGCAAATCTAAATAATACTATTTTCTGTGGAATTTCATCAACTTACAGCGCATTTCATATTGTGGACATTCAAATGTAAAACTATCTGTTTTTTTACACTGTTTTTGTAACACTCATTGTTTATTGAGAGATGAGTCAGGTGGAAATGAAATCCTTTGAGTTTGGTGAATTCATCAAAATAAATCCAAGAACGCTACATGAAAACTGCTAATTCTTCAAGGAAATTTGGCAGAATTTATGATGGGTGTCATTTTATTATTTTTGCACATTTTGGTTTACTAAATTCTCCATAATCAAAGGACAATTGATGCATGATCGTTCATCATACTTAATGAGAATTTAACAGTTTAAATGAGCAAGCCATTATATTGGTGATGTTAAACATTTTTTAATTATTGAACACAAACACTCAAATTCAAGGAGACTTCTTATTGTCTTACATTGCTCCAATATTTAATTAAATTTTGTTTCCATTGATTCTGAATTTGTATAAAAATAAAGCCCGCCTAAATGCATAGTGTACTCAATTAAACTGCATATAATCAACCATTATCAGTTTGCTGTGAAAGTGAGTACATTAAATGTATTTGAAATATAAAGGTCATACTTGTATCCTTAAATAATGGCATTTTCAAGAATAAAAGCAATGCCAATCGAACAGAATGTAGAAGAAGAAATGAATTTACGTCTCAATCACCATAATTAAAAAGGAGTATTTCACAACAGCAAGGGATTTGTGGCGTTAATAGGTGTATTTGCGAATTGATTCAGCATATTAAATAAAATGGTACCTCACTACAGAACACAATAAAAATCTAATTTTTCGTTAACTACTTAAATATCGAATCTTCCTATTTATAACCATTGTATTTTAAGAATCCATTTTGAA
The DNA here is from genome assembly GCF_022747635.1 of Hetaerina americana. NCBI lineage: Eukaryota > Metazoa > Arthropoda > Insecta > Odonata > Calopterygidae > Hetaerina > Hetaerina americana. The sequence continues at coordinate 114,808 of NW_027286867.1, forward strand.
TGATTTTGACTCAATGTATCGTTTGATCATTGCGCATGTGAAATAATACTATTTTCTAAACATTATTGACGATGTTTATAGCTGTCGTTTGACACTTGACTCCCGTTCAATTCTACCAAAAACATAGATCTTAACTACTTCAAAAAGGAATATTTACAAATATATTTTCTACAGAGATAGATACTGCAGTAAATTCAAGCAAAGCCCAAAGCAATTAAAACATGACTATCCCCAAATCAATTAAAACATGACTATCTCAGCAGCAAGTATTATTGTTGTGTATGTAATTAGGTGTTCTCCAAATTTAAAAGGCATATATCTCACAAAAGATCTCAACCGTCCATTCTTTCCAAAATACATTCACTAAGATGAGCAACCTGAAACAGCATATCCTTGTTTACGCAAATGAGAAGCCATACCGTTAAGAATCTGCTCCATGTCATTCAGTTGGAAAGGAAAGCCTATGGTCTGTGAGTGTGTAAAGAATGCTGTTTCTGAAGTACGCAATAATGTTTGTTTTGATTCGTTCATTTGGTGACACTGTTGCCGTGGCAACAGTAACAAACAAGTGAAGAATGAAATGTTTCGAATTGGATTGAGAATAAGATCTAATTTTAAAGAGAAATAAAGTATGCTCTATGGATACTATATTTTCGTTTATTAGGTATAACGATCAAATACTGAAAAGGAAAATCAAATTATTGGACATGTGCGGAGACATACAAACGTTTGACTTTCCTTTCTCCACAAATATATAATGGCAATTGAAGATGTTTTTCTTTCTTGCAAGCAAGAAAGTCATTTCATGATGTATCCAGGCTTCGTATTGGTAATATAATAAATAAATGAATGAATAAATTAACCATACATGGGAAGGAGTGTATAAAATACATAAAATATGTAATTATATATAAGAATGCGAACCATTGCCTATTAGTGTACACGTCTGGGCTATCTTTCCAGCAATGCAAGTTAATATTTTGTAGTTTCATTGTGGTTCTTTTTCTTCTTAGTTTCCAAATTTCGGCGTGCTTTGATGGCACTTAAAGATGATGACGCATCGATGTTGCTGACGACCCATCGTCAGCAACATCAATGCACCAACCCACAAGCTAGCGCAATATGTTGCACATCCTCTTCAACTCTTCGCCAGAAAAACTGACTTTTTTGCTAAAACTTCCATGGATTTCATTCACATTATTCGGAATGCTGAAGTCCAAGAAGTCAACATGCTGGTGACGTTTGATGTCACCTCCTTGTTCACAAATACACCCATTGATGACTCCATGCTACTCATCAAAAACCTCACCTCACAGGGATTGGCTAAGGATTAACCTGGACCTCGCAAATTCTGCCTCTGGAACTCATACTTCCTTTGGAATGATAAGCACATTGAACATGATGAATGTGCAGCCATGGGATCACCCCTCTCTTCCGTACCCACCAACATTTTCATTGAGATCTCTCAGCTGAAGGCAATGGTCTTACCCAAAGAAACCAACCCGTAGTAATAGTGGTTCTTTTTGCACCACTTTTTACAACATTTAAAACCTCAATCCAATTTTGATAAATACATCAATGTATAAAAAAACACATAAATAGTTAAAAACAAAATTATTTAAAAATAAAGAAACGGAAACTCAAGTTGTCCGTTCAGGTCAGTTTCCTTTAAAAACTTGGAAACCTTACCTAAAAAGTTGGGGTCCTCTCCTAAACTATTGCTTAAATTATCTCATATTTTAAAAAAGGTATCTGGCCTTTTATAATTTATTTCTGAGTCACAATCAGGTGCAAGTTACAAACATTGCAGCAAGGTTGCACTTTTGTCTCCATGAAGAGTGTGTGAGGGCTAAGTGCCCTATTCTCAGGCTCGTGATCCTGACCTCTTCCCTCTGAATGTTCCAGATGGAAGAGGGCGCTGTCAAAACAACCAAATTTATGGCCTTAAGTTCCTTGTTTTGCAAGAATCACCAAGCTTCCTTCCACTGGTTCAGAACCAAATTCTGCAAGGCAGCCCCGACGTCTACCACAGGAAGCAATGTTGAGTCTGTTTTGAGATTGACCAAGGCTTCCTTTCCTGCTTTGCCAGCTTTTTCAATGCCTGGTATTCCCACATGACCAGCAGTCTATATAGAGGATACCTACTTCCCCTTTATCTGAAGGGACCACAGGGTATAATAGATCTCCTGAACCATCAGGTGCATTGATGACAAGACCGGTATGGATTATAGGGAAAAAAAAAGATTGCGAACATATGAGAGAAGAGCCATTACATTCTCTTATGTCTTTTAGGGCCCTTTTGATAGCTGACAGTTTGGCTGTGAACCCCTCAATCATCTCTTAACTCTCTCCCAACCTCCGATCAACACCCTCCGCCACCCTCTGGAGAACACTCTCCCTCAATCAATGACCAATCATCAACCGCAAATACAAGAACTGCTCTATTGAGCATAATTACGAAACTTCACTCTCCTACTGACAGTAAAACCCTTATTAGCATCATCACCAATGACCTTATACCAGCCCTTCTTCAACTTGTAAATGGTGCCCATTTCACAAATAAACAACCACTTCCTTAAAGTTTTACAATGGAACATAAATGGCATAAAAAACAAAAAAAGAGCTAAACCTCCTAATAACAAATCATTATCCAGACATCATCCTTCTTCAAGAAACCAAAAATAAAAATAGCCAAACATTTAATTGTCCAAATTACTCTATAATCAGAAGAGATAGAGCCAATGATCCTGGTTGCGGGGTCATGATCCTATCCAAAACTAACCTACTCTTTACATAACTTCAACCCCCACCCACCCAAAAACTGGAACTTGCTGGAATAGCAATAAAAGGAGTTACTGGGACCCTTAACATTTGGTCAGCCTACTTTCCACCTTCATCCTCAAAGTCAGACGCCCCTGGCTTATCAGCGCTCTCATCCCTACTGCACCCAAAGCTCATAAAAGGTGGTGAGTTAAACGCCAAACATTCTGCCTGGGGTTGCAAAACCACTATCACACGAGGGCGAGCCCTTCATAAGCTCCTAATTACCAAAAATATTGCAATTCACTCACCGCCTTTCCCTACCCTCTTCCATCATCACCCCCACTCCTCCAATATCCTGGATGTAGTTCTATTATCCGCAGATATCGCATTCCAAATCCTTAACCTAGATAACTCAGCCTCGGACCACTGCCCCATATTTTACTGCGTTCCTACACTCCTCCATACAACCAGAACCAACTAGAAGAGTTAACTGGAAACTATTTAAAGAAAACTGCTTGGCCATTAATCTTGTCCCATCTCCTGCTAGCAATCCAGACAGCATAGAGAAAGCGGCTCAAGATTTTACAAGCACCTTAACCAAAATCATTCATCGCTCTTGCTTCCCTCCTTCTCCGACCTCCATCGCTGGTGCCACACTACCTCAAGATATTTTGCGCATAACTTCCCTTAGAAACAAGGCCAGAGCCCTCATGGCAACGCACTCATCTCCGCCAAGATAAAATCGGCTTCTGTGCACTTCGAAACCTTGTAACATCCAAAACTAGAACAAATTGGGAAAAAACTTGGCAGGAGAAAATAAGTTCACTCTCACATAACGACAATTCGGTATGGACCCTAGCCCGCTGTCTGCGAAGGAAAAAGGTACCCATCCCGCCAATACCACATAATGGGAGAGCACCATACGATGACTGCGACAAAGCAAATACCTCTGCCGACTCCCTCGATTGCATTTTAAAAAACCATAATACATCATCGTTGGATTTAGAAGCATTGAACAGCGTCTCTTTCCTGTCACTTTGCCCATTCCACATATTCCCGGAAATTACTTCTCATGGACTTTACTCCATTTGTTGCGTGGACATAGTAGGGTTGGGTTCGTGGAATCAAAGAGGGGCTTTCATTGCAAAACATTTATTGGACTTACTACACAAGGAGTCCGGCCCGGAAGGAAAGAGGAAGCGCAGAGACAACAGCAGGTTCGGCCTCCGTAAGAGATTTCCACAACCTTTAGTGTCTTCAGTCACTGTTCTGCTTTGCTTATAGAGCAGTTTCTTGCAAGGGCTCTTGCGTAGCCCTTACACTGCGCCTTTCCAGCCTCCAAGGCTACTAAGGCGGGAAGAATTCTTCTGCGTTTTCAGTCGTTTGATTTATTCCCGCTCAGAGCAGCCTTGGCTTCTTCTTTGCCGGAAGGGTGTCTTGCTCGTCTTGGGATGCTATGGGGCGCTTGTAGCGGTCCCATGGCCAGACCCTTATGTCGCCAACCCGGAGAATTACTTTTACTTCCGCTTCTGCCGCTTTTATGAAGAATTTTCCAGATATTCTAGGCAGAAGGACGTCCAGGGTTTCCAGCTATTCGTCTTCGTGCATCTCGGAAACGCGGGCGTAACGACCGCGTGCCATGATGTAATGAAGAGCAGAATTCTGCACCACCTGAATGTGAGCGAGACTCGTTCGCGACACTCCTGACCATACCGGAGCAGCGTACGTGATGACAGGCAGCACGCACGCTTGGTACAGTCTACGCTTCGTGTCCATGCTCAGGACCGGCGGGCGGATAATCGGCCGGAGCCGATTAAGCGCCGCGAATGCCTTTCTACGTAAACGAAGCGTTTGGGCGTTGCAAAGGAGTTTCCGGTCCATCAGCACTCCGAGGTAGGTAACTTCGGATTCCAACGGTAGGGCGACTCCATTCACAGTTAGGTTCACTCCTGGCAGCCGAACATTTCCCGGATGGAAGATGATCGCCTTCGTTTTCTGTGAGTTAACAGCAAAGCGCCATCGGCGGTACCATTCTAGGAGATCCGCCACAGCGCTCTTCAGTCTTCGCACCGCGGTCACCTTCTGCCAGGAGCAGCACAGGAGGGCCGTATCGTCGGCATAGAGAGACAGGATCTCGAGGTTCCCACGTGGAGTTGGAATGTCGTGGGAGTAGATATTGTAAAGCAGTGGTCCGAGGACTGATCCCTGGGGCACGCCGGCGGAGATCCGACGCACCATTGAATTCGCCCCGAGCCATTGCACGGTGAACGTCCTGTCTCTCAAATAGGAGTGAACCATCCGAACAATCCAAGGTCGAAAATGGAGTCGTCTCATCGTCAACAAGAGAGCCGGATGCCAGACGCGATCGAACGCCTTACTGACGTCGAAGAAGGCCCCAGCAACCGCCCTATTCCTGTTGAAGCTGTCCGTGATGAAATCCGCCGCTCGCACCAGCCGATGGACTGTGGAAGGCTGCGCACGGAAACCAAACTGCTCCTCCGGGAGGATGTCATTCTCCCGGACGAAATCAGTCAGCGGCCGTTGCAGCAGTCGCTCGAATATCTTACCGAAGCCGTCGAGCAAGAGGATAGGCCGGAATTCTCCGGGACCCACCTCCAATTTCTGCGACTTTGGCCGGCAGACGATTCTCGCTCTTCTCCAAGTGGTCGGGAAGTAGAAAATCCTGACACAGCCATTTAAGAGCTTTGTCAGGGACCTCACCGCCGCCTTTGGAAGCTCCCGAATGACCACATTGGGAATGTTGTCGCTTCCGGGGGCCTTCCTCGTGCGGAGGCGACGTATTGCCTCTTTGACGTCCTTCTCGTCGAATCTCGGAATTTCCGAGGCGTCTTTCAGATCGGCGTCTCCGGCTCTTTCAAACGCCTCGATTTCTTCTTCAATCTCGGCAGAAGCGGAATTCCCAGGATTGGGTGAAAAGCTGCAGACCAAGTGATCAGCGAGCAGTTCCGCCTTCTCCATGGGAGATCGTGCCTCCCTGTCTCCGTCGGTAATAATCGGGTCCTGTCTTTGAGGGGCCCGCAGCCTCCGGCATATCTTCCACACCGACGGCAGGTCCTCGTTGCCGTGTTCCGAAAGGAGCTCCTCCCGCAGGTGCGCCTCCCAGTGGTCCGATCGGACCTCCCGGAGGGCATCCTGTACCGCTACTTTGAGCTCTGAGAGCTGCCTTCTCACATCCGCTGTACGATATTCCTGCCATTGGCGCCGCACGTTGTTTCGCCGCGCAATGAGGCCTCTAACCGCCGCTGGAAGTGGAACCCGAAGATACGAGTTCCGTTGTTCCTTAAGCGGTATCGAGGCCTTCATTGCGCCGTCTATTGCAGAGGTGAGGTGGCTGACCATTTGATCGGCCATCTCCGGTGAAGTCGGCTCCAGTGGCTCTCTTGGCAGCTCCTCAGCGATGACGTTGCGGAAACTGCTCCAGTCGGCCGACGACAGATCCAATCGCCGGGTGGAAGACAGCACTGGGATTCGGCTCCCCACTGCCAGGATGATCGGGTTGTGGTCCGACGACAGTTCCACGCATGTGTACAAACTCAGGGACGTCCTTACATTGTGAGCAATCGCAATGTCTAAAACGTCCCCTCGTTCGTGCGTGGGTATCGCCGGTCCTAAGATGGTTAGGCCTTTTGCATCTGCTAGCTGACGCAGGGATTCTCCTCTCGGGTTCGAGGACCGTGAATTCCAAGTAAGATGCTTGGCATTTAGGTCCCCCAAGATGACCGATGGTCCGCTGTCCCCCGAAAGGTACTGGATGAGATCCGGATCCCAAGGTTTCCCGGGTGGGAAATACAGAGATGGGACCCGGAGCCATCCTCCTCTTGTCCGTACGTCCACCGAAACAGCCTCCGCATGCGGGTGAGAAATCTCTCGACATGCTCGGTGCTCGATGGACCTGTGGACGAGGATGGCAGCACCTCCTGAGGTTCTAAGTTGTGGGCGCCTGGCATCCCTGTACGCCCTATAGATGGTCCAGCCAGGTAACCTCCAGGCGTCCGTTGGCCGAAGGTAAGTCTCATTGACAGCGGCGACTATGGCTCCCTTCTCCTGGAGGAACGCCCGTAATTCCTCGCGTCGGCGAAGAATTCCGTTGGCGTTCCATTGCGCAAGCAGGACGGGTCGTTCAGCCATGGTTGGTTGAATTTCCGATCCTGCTGCGCACCAGCTCTTCCAGGAGTGAGAGGAGAAGTTTGCCCTGCGTCGAGGTGACGAGTTTCTTCAAGGTGCATGCAATAACGGCAATGGTCTGCCATAATTCCTGGTCCTCTCTGTCTGGTGTCAGCGAGGACTCTGCGGAAACTGGAGACTTATCAGTTGATGTCCGCTCTCTCCGTTTTTCCAGTTTCTGGCTTGGTTTTTCGCCTTCTTCACTTGCCGTTCGGAGGGTGTTCCCAAGCGCCCTCTGGGTTGGCATCGTAATGGCTTTTCCTTCTTTCCCGGTGGCGATCGGGGATTTCTTCTTCTGCTTCTTTTTCTCCTTCTTCCCTTCGGAAGAAAAAGGAAGGGTCGCTTCTTTCGGAGGGAGGCTGTCGGGGGGTGACGAGTTCCCCTTGTTGGCCTCTCCTACGGCTGGCGCTGGTGGTGGTTCTCGGACCGCCTCAGCATCCCTGGGTGGATCTGTGATATCCACCTCCATGTTCCCCTCTTCTCCGGAGAGAGCCTGAACCTTGTCCTGAGAAGGGCCCTTCAGGATTGCTCCGTAGGTTGTAGCGTGATCGACTTGTCGGAATGGGTTTTTTCCCGGTTCCGCTGCCGGTTTCTTGGGCGCCTGCTTCCCTGGTGCTGGCTTGCGTGCGTTGGCGTGTTGTCGCCGCTCAGCCTCCTGAAAGGCGGGACACCGGCGAGAGACGGCCGCATGAGGTCCTCCGCAGTTCGCTCAGATGGCATCATCTCCCCTTCCTCGGGAGCATTCCTTGACTGCGTGTGCTCCAGCACAGCGCAGGCAGCGTTTCGCACACCAGCAAGCTATGCCGATGTGTCCAAACCGCATGCAGTTGCTGCAGTGGAGTTGACCTCTGTCTCCACGGTAACGCTCCACAGTGACGTAGCGGTGGCAGAGCTGGCGGATGTCCCCGGGGGCGATGGCCGATGGAGTCTTTACCACGTTCGCTACGTGGCGATCTATGGGGACCGGTTTTCCGTCCTCCGTGACCGTAAGGCGACGTACGCTACGAATTTCGTATCCGAGGGATCTGAGTCCCTCGGATACCTTTTCGACTGCTATCCATCGAGAGATACCCTTGATGAACAGCTTCATCCCTGGCACCCTTTCAATGGGCTGCGAGTGGTGTTGGATTTTCTTGCTCTGCAGCAAGGAGAGTGCCTTTTCATGCCCCTCTCTGTTGGAGGTGATGATCCGGATTAAAGCTCTTCGAACTTCCAAGCTGAAAGCATCACCTATGTCGCCCGACAGCTGGTCAATCAGTCCCTGGACGTCGGTGACCCCATAGACGACGATAGGCGGTGGTCGCAGCGTCTTAGGTTCCGGTGCCGGTAGAGGTGTGGCTTCCGGGACGGCTGCGTCGTTCGTCAGAAGCGGTTTCCTTTTCTTCCTCTTGGAAGAAACCAAGGTAAATCCGTCGTCGCCTTCCCCCTCCTCTGTGCTCAGCGCAAGCTCCGCCCTATCGTCTCCTTGAAGATTCGGCATCCGCGTAACCGCGGAATCTTCTGGCTTCTGGTTCCTTCCAGATGCCTTCTTTCGCTTGACGCCGCCTGCGGTGTCCTTCACCACCTGGCCCTGTAAAGGGCCGAGGTCTGCTGTTGCCTCCGTTGTCCCGCTTCGGGCCTTCGTCTCCTCCAAGCACTGCGACGGGCTGAGAGCCAAGGCTTCAACACCTGATGATGAATTTGCCGAAGGCTTAGATACCCCCGGCAAAACAGCTGGAGGTTCTTTGCCTTGCGGACGATTATTCCCACGCTGTGTAATTCCCTTCGTGGACATGAAGTCTCCGAAGGAGTTGGCACGACGGTGCGTCTTCCTCCTCACCTGGACCACCGGAAAAGCAGAGTTGCTAGAAGACATCCGAAGAAAGTAGTAGGCTCTCGTCTGATGTCTCCTTGATTCTGGCAATCAAGTTGGGGCGCTCGGGGTTTATATATGAATTCCCGGGTACAAAGACCGGGCGCCGAACTCCGTATCATTAGCGGAAGGGGAGAGAGCAGGTTAACCTCGGTAGTGCGTGACTGTGTCCAGCCACTGTTCGCCAAATTTGCTATCGCGGATTCGGCGAAAAGGACACTAGCTCGCATGAGTCCTTCTAGATGTCCGAGCATCATGTCCTCGCGACATTATGTATTGAGACTGCCATCTACTTGGCTTTTCCGAAACATCAGAACTAGCATCATGTCCCCGCGACATCACCCCGGCTTTGAAATCAAACTGTGAGCCCCTTAGAAGTCAACCTTGCTTTCTCCGCTGTTGTCTCTACGCTTCCTCTTTCCTTCCGGGCCGGACTCCTTGTGTAGTAAGTCCAATAAATGTATAGCAAGGAAAGCCCCTCTTTGATTCCACGAACCCAACCCTACTATGTCCACGCGACATATTGGTGTCAGGTGTGGGGTGGCGGAGTCTTGGAGCGGCTTATTTAAATGCAACTTGCCTTCCGTCCATCATGCTTCATTCGTTTGATTGAATTTCGATTTAAGAAGTAGTTACGCGTAATGCCAAAAGGAAACTAACCCCATTTTTTTATTAACGAGAATCGGTTATATTGCTAACATATGGCGAATGAATTTTGTCCTAGCCGTATTGTCTTTAAATCATAATGGATTTCGGTGGCAAGGGCACGTATTGGCGCTTTGGCGAATCTCTGCCTTGGGAGCGTGATTTATCACCAAACAATACGAACGTAATTGATTTCACTTCCGCTGTTTATATGATAGAAAGCGCCCCTGTTTCCCCTCCGACGATGCAACAAACATTTTCAGGACATCACATTCATTTAATTCCGAGTTTTAACGGTGATGGGGACGTAAGCATCGAGGATTTTTTGAACAATCTTAAGTTAGTGAGTCATCTTAGCGGGTTGAGTGAGAAGCAAGCCTTGAGCGTAGCACGGCTGCGTCTGAGCGGTACCGCTGCCGAATTCATTAAGTCAAATCCTCACGTTATTGAGTCTTATGAACTTTTTTCTAAACTAGTGAAAAAGCGCTTCATTCCCAAAATTTCACTGGTCTCTGTTGAAAGAATGTTCACAAGCTGTTTGCAACGCCCCTTGGAAAGCGTGAACGAGTATTCTTCCCGTCTCAGGGAATTGGGACGAAAACTAAGAGATGCTTTTCTAGACCCAGACTCACAAGCGACAGGAATTATGCTCGAGAACCGCCTCCTCTCACAGTTCTTGGTCGGACTTAGGGAAAAATTGGGCGATTCGTGCTAGTGCGCAACCCATGAACCATGCAAGAGGCTGAGGAATTTGCTAACCTAGAGGAATTCAATGCTCGTAATCACTCAGGCGTTAGGGAAGTAAACTTCTTGCAGAACCATGACTTTGATATGCCCGTGCGCAGTCCTAACGTGAAGACACCGACAACCTTTCCGTACAGTGACCCGACACGATATTTCACAACGAGTCATGTTCAACCCCATCTCGAGCCAATCTTAAACCCCACTGTGAGCCCTAGTCTTTCGGATCAAGTGCACGCAATCCAGGTTAATGTACACACGAAGCCTCCACAGTCTAGACTGCCGGTGGGTGGAGGGAACGTAACTAATGCGCCTCGGACTTGTAATTACTGTAAAAAGGTGGGACACATCGCGCGCTATTGCCGTACAAAACCCCGCGCATGTTATAACTGTGGGGAAGGGAGCCATGTCAGTAAAGATACCCTCTGATGATTTGCGGCGTGTGCAAGCAAGCGGGCCATCGCCCGATAGATTGTCCCACCCCCACCCAAAAGCGAGATCAGGGAAACGCGGCCACCCCGGCCGGCAGGTCGGGGACGAATTAGTGCTCGTCGTAGCACCAGAAGTCGGCTTCACGGTCTCGGTTACAGTACTAGGTAGAGTGTATTCCTTTTTAGTGGATACCGGTGCCGCTGTGAGTATTATGCAGAGTACAAGTTTCCCTTTTGGAAACCTAAAAATTGACGACTATTCCTCCCCTGTGAGAAGTGCCTCCGACCATGCGCTCGCCACATTAGGGCAATGCAACATACCTTTCATTATCGATGGAGAAGTTTACCCTCACGATACATTGATTGCAAATCTAGGGAAAGTACCGTATGACGGTATCCTCGGACTAGACTTCATGGTAAAATACGGAAGTAGCATTTCGAGCGGAGAAGGTAAAATGAAAATAACAGAAGGGCACGAAACCATGTTAAAATCAGGTTACTCAAAACAGAAAATTTCCGCTGTATTTTTAGAGGACATAATTTCATGTGATGATATCCAAGCAGTGCCTAAAACACCGAGTAATGAATCTTTCAAAGAGGATAACGCCAGCAGAAGCTCAAAGGATAAAGTGAATGATGGACTCGTGGCTGTTGATGATTCGCTTAATATTAATTGGGAAGAGTTGAGTGATGATATATTAGTGCCGTCAGGAATCTAAGTCACAAGCACCGGTTTGCTTGGGGACATTTTTGGGGATACTGAAGATGTCTTGGTTGAGGCCACTCACTCTAGCGGGACAGAAGGACGAGTAACCTGTACGCGAGAAATTTTTAATGGAGCAAATCTAACTGTTGGGCAGAAAGGCGAATGTAAAACGTCAGTTGTTGAAAGCGATCCATCCGTAGTCCATGCAGAAAGTAATTGCGGGACAGAAGGACGAGTAACCTGCACGCAAGAGAAAGCGTCGCATGAAGTTACATTTGTTGATACAATTAAAATTCCTCCACGCTCAGTTATATTGACGAGAACAAAGATTCAGGACTATTATGGCGAGGATATCATTATTCAGGGAAGGGAGGGAGATGTATTAATACTTCCAGTTCTAGCAACCGTCTCCCCCGATGGTGTAATACCTTTGTTGTTGTGTAACACACGGCCCGAACCAAAGATGTTAAGAAAAGGGTCCTTATACAGTTTCAACATTTTTTCAGAAAGTCATGAATTGCTAGCTGTAAATTCGATTGAAACAGAAACCCCAGAAATGTGGCCCGAGCACCACTCCACCGCTGAGTTACTGTCACTATTCTCGTTTTCTGATACTCCAAATGAAGCGGCTGACTCTTTAAAGCAACTTTTACTAGAGTATGCATATATTTTTATCCACGGGCATATTAAATTGGGATGCACCAACCTGGTACAGTACACCATAGATGTGGGAGATTCCAAACCCATTAAAAAGTCTCCATATCGCGTCCCTCATTCTCAAAGATAAACTCTTAAGGAGGCCATCGGGGATATGCTTGATCAGGGAGTCATATCTCCATCTACCAGTCCATGGTCTGCTCCTCTGATTCTAGTAAGGAAAAAGCATTTTCCAGGCGAACCTGTCAAGTATAGGCCTTGCATTGACTATCGCGCTCTGAACGCCGTCACTAGAAAGGAAGTATTTCCACTGCCAAATATGGACGAAATATTCGATCAGTTAGGAGGGACAAAATATTTCAGTTGCCTAGATTTATCGCAAGGTTACTGGCAAGTTGAAGTAGACGAAAAAAACAGGGCACAAACCGCTTTTAGCACTCCAGACGGACACAACGAGTGCAACAGGATGGCATTCGGCCTTTCGAACGCGCCTTCCACATTCATGCGTCTTATGACAACCGCACTAGATGGAATGATCAATCGAGGAGTTTTGTTCTATCTCGACGACATATTACGGCATGTGGAGAGCATGGAAAAACACATACTAGGCTTGAGAGATATTTTTTCAAGACTGAGGAAAGCGAATTTGAAACTGAAACCACAAAAATGTGAATTCTTCCAAACACGAGTGAAATTCCTCGGTCACGTCGTTTCCGCTAATGGGTTGGAACCCGATGAAGAAAAAATACATGCAATAAGCAGTTTTCCAGCACCACGTAACGTTAAGCAACTGCAATCGTTCCTTGGGTTAGTGGGATATTACAGGAAATTTATTTTGCATTTTGCTCAATTTTGGAGTCCTCTTACCTCGCTAACAAGGAAGGATACGGACTTTATTTGGGAAAGAGAGCAACAAGAATCTTTTGAAAAATTAAGGGCTTGTCTCACGAGTCAACCCGTATTGCGATTCCCTGACTTTTCGAAAGAATTCATTTTGACCACTGACGCTTCTTCCGTGGCGATTGGAGGAGTGCTGTCGCAGAATTTTGAAGATGGCGAGCATATGATAGCATGCGCCAGCAAGCAGTTGACACAGCAGCAAAAAGCATACTCCGCCACTGAACTTGAGTGTTTGGCGGTCGTACATATGATTAGAAAGTTCAGAGTATATCTTTTAGGCCGTCCGTTCACTTTAATCACTGATCATAGCCCGCTCCGATGGCTACTTGCCCTTTCCGAGCCGAAACCCAGACTGGTTAGGTGGATAATGGAGCTCACCGAATACTCGTTTACAATACAGTAAAAAGCAGGAAAAGATATTCCGCACGTAGACGCTCTCTCCCGCGTAGTGAACCCAATAGTAAATGCCCTCCATCAAGACACGGAATACGAGCCAGTTTGGGATAAAACCAAGATTGCGCAAGAACAGTCAATTTGTCCGGAACTTCGACCACTGCGTACGCTAGCGGAAGAACGAAACCCCAACTATCTCTTAGACGAGCATGGAGTACTCTATAAAATCCACGTTAAGACCCCCGATCCACTATACACCATCTGTGCACCCGTAAGCATGAGAGATTACATATTACAAAGATGCCATGACAGCCCCCTTGCAGGATATCTAGGAATAGACAAAACATTAAATATTGTGCAAAGACATTTTAATTGGCCCGGGCTTTACGCCGACACTCGAAATTACCTTAGTAATTGCGTGAGCTGCAAGAAACGAAAGGGAAGAAAGGAAAGAATACCTATTCAACCTGTCACCGAAGCGTCATATCCGTTCGAGAAAATTGCTTTGGATATAATTGGTCCATTAAAAGTATCCAATAGAGGCAATCGCTACATACTATCATGTCAAGATTATCTTACGAGGTATCTTGAGGCCATACCTATCATCGATCAATCCGCAGAAACTGTAGCTCGAGCCTTCGTAGAGCAGATCATTTGCCGTCATGGGGTGCCAGCCACCCTTCTCACTGACAGAGGTGCCAATTTCACATCACAGCTTATGAGGCGAATTTGTGATCTATTGAAAGTAAAGACAATTTTTACCTCCCCTTACAATCCCGCTTCCAATGGTAGGCTGGAGAGGGCGCACCAATCTTATGCCGCCGTTATTTCTCACTATGTCAACCAAGACCACTCGGATTGGAACGATCAACTAAATTTTGCATTATTTGTGTACAGAAATAGCAAACTCCTGCTTACCTTTTATATGGGAGGGAATTGGATATGCCTTGGGATGATGTCTTACGACCCCTCCTACCGTGTTACACGGAGGTACCCCCGTACGATCACGTTTTGCAACGCCGGCTCCAAATCGCGCGCGCGCAAGCGGCAAAGAATAACAAGCGTAACATACAAAATGAGCATTATAAATACAATAGGAACTTACGGTTGCCGCCTATTCTTAACGGGCAACTCGTGTTGCTGCGCAACTTGGTACTTACGCCCGGGCAGTCAAAAAAGTTTACTTCGAAGTGGGTTGGCCCCTACAAGGTAGTCAAAGTTAGAAGTAAGGTGACCTTTGACAATGAGAATATCCGGGACGGGAGGATTCTGACAGCGCACCACAGGAATTTGCTTCCACAACCACCAGAGCCCGAACCGCCACCTAATTACGCACAAGCAGGACGCGTGATTGACGAGTTCGAGACTGAGCAAGGCGCCCAGACCAACCATAATCAAGTCCACATTCCGCAGCCAGATAAAATAAACAATGGTTCACCGACCGACCCTCCTCAAGGGCAAAATCTCCAAAATCATCCTCCATCGTCAGAAATATTTTATCACTTGCGGCCCCTGCCCGGGAGGATACGCTCTTAATTCACCCTACTTCCCTCCCTTGTATCTGCCTATTAGGTATGGCCCGAGTAATAGCAGTAAGACAATTGCTACGGAGAAAGAAGGTAGCAAGGAAGAACAAAGAATTGTTTGGCGAGACACCTCCAATCTACGACCACCTTCCGGTGGCCGATGGCCACTCCTGGTGGGATGAAATCCCACCTTTTTCGCCTCCAGCCCAGGCGGATGGACCACCGCCCACACCGGGTCGCTTCCCTTCTCCCGTGCGACAACACCTGGGTGGCGGTGATGAGTATTGGAGTGCCTTCCGGTATCTACAGCATGGGGAAGGGCAACGCAGCCAGCCAATGTATTCCGCAGGAGATGGAGAGGGTCTAGCTCCAGCGTCACCAACCCAGGGAAGAAACTACTCCTGGTGGGATGAAACCCCACCGTTTTCGCCTCCAGCCCAGGCGGATGGACCACCGCCCACACCGGGTCGCTTCCCTTCTCCCGTGCGACAACACCTGGGTGGCGGTGATGAGTATTGGAGTGCCTTCCGGTATCGACAGCATGGGGAAGGGCAACGCAGCCAGCCAATGTATTCCGCAGGAGATGGAGAGGGTCTAGCTCCAGCGTCACCAGCCAAGGGAAGAAACTACTCCTGGTAGGATGAAACCCCACCGTTTTCGCCTCCAGCCCAGGCGGATGGACCACCGCCCACACCGGGTCGCTTCCCTTCTCCCGTGCGACAACACCTGGGTGGCGGTGATGAGTATTGGAGTGCCTTCCGGTATCTACAGCATGGGGAAGGGCAACGCAGCCAGCCAATGTATTCCGCAGGAGATGGAGAGGGTCTAGCTCCAGCGTCACCAACCCAGGGAAGAAACTACTCCTGGTGGGATGAAACCCCACCGTTTTCGCCTCCAGCCCAGGCGGATGGACCGCCACCCACGCCGGGTCGCAGTCTCTCAACACCGGAGATCCCGCCCAACGAAGAGAGAGGAGGGGATTCCTCTCCTGCCTCCTCACCCTTCGACGGACAAAGCAGTCCACCAACCGCTGTCGTGGAAGCCGGTGAATACTTCACAAACTCCAACTTGCCCCCCCCTCCCCATTGTGTTCAAAACTGCAGTTTCAAATTTAACATTGGAAGATTCAGCGCCTCGTCCCCCAGCCGGAATTGAAAAAAGGAGGGAATACCCCCCGTCGCGGAAAGAGCATAAGCGTAGGCGACGTATTCTCAATAAAAGACGGAAAAGACAATTAATCCAACAAAATAAATGAGATCGCGAGATCGCCATGTGAGCTCTGCGACCGCATTAACTATATATTCTAATCTAACTTTTAATTTCCTCCTTATAGAAACCATGGAACTCCTTACCGTACAGACTGTGTGTCTAGTGACAATAGGACTGTAGAGTGGAGGAAACACCTCTGGTCTGCTTTTCGTCCCGAAAGGACCATTGTACTTCATAGTGAGTGAATGGATAGTGAACATAGACCTTCACATACCTCAGCTAACAGCTGCAGTGGACATAGTTAAACGACAGAACACCCAATTCCATGAGATTAATTTAAAATTAACAGCACAACCAAACGCGAGCATGTTTTTTCACTTTGCTAATATCTCTTTTCTAATATGATTTGCTATATCTAACAAAGTGTACGGTTCAACTTAAACAATTTGGAAAGGCAATTAGAAATGTTAATTGGAGCCACCGAAGCAACTCGTAAGGGCAGAGGATTGTTTGACGTGGTCGGTTACGGACTGCATTACTTTACAGGCACGGCGACCGACCATCAGATACAAACATTAGATAAGAAAATAGAAGGGTTATCCATTCGCACCGAACATGCCCTAAATGCGCGATATACATTTCTGTCCAACGCATCCAATACACTTAAAAGACATGATTTCTTCGACAGGGAAAGCCCTAGAACTCATGCAAAAAAAAATATAGAAAAGAGTATCAAAGCATATACTGAGACTATAGCTTCAACAAAATACGCTTTTAAAGTCTTCAGCTACAGCCATACCGCTTTTATTGCCCTCATTCGCCACATCGCTGAACTGCAACATGAGATAGACCTTGTCAAGGCTAAAGTGCGACTCGCCGAGGCTGGGAAGTCCATACCTTCCCTACTCCCTCCCAGCCAGTTCCAGGGTATCCTGAAAAGTATTTCCGGAGCGCTGCTGCCCGATTGGTCGCTCCCCCGCGATCTGGACCACAAAATCGCGATCATGTACGACATTGCTAGCGTGAGAGTGATCCGGCGGATGGGCGACATCAAATTACTCATAATACTGCCGTTGACGCAAAAGGGAATGAGTTTCAAGGTGTTGCGAGCGCTACCTTTCCCGACCACCGATGGTGGGAATAAATCTGTCCTCATACAGCCTGACTCGCCTTATCTGGCCGTCTCAACGGAACAGAGCAACTTTGTACTCTTACCCTACGACTACTCACAGCAATGTAGAACTGAAAGCATGATCGTGTTTCCTCAGGCTTACCCAATACTAACTCATAACTCCCGCTCCTGTAACATTGCCATTTTTCTCCGGAAAACAAAACTCATAAAGCAGAACTGCCAGATAGGATTAGCTCAGTCTCCATTTGCAATGTTTATCAAGGGCGAAACGCCTGGAAAGTGGCGCTTTAGCCTCAGTAGCGTCACCGAATTAACTATCGACTGCCCTCAACAATACTCCAAGTTATCCATCAGTAAGCAAGGCACCCTAACTCTTGCATCTGGGTGTTCGGCCAGCGATGGAGTAAATTACATACCCGCCTTAACTGAATTCCAAAGTGTAAGTACTTCCTTGCAAACAAATATTTCCACTGCCAATGATAAATGAAAGTGTTATTGATGACCGATACCTGAACCTGGCAAGTAACGACGCCAACCTTGAGCACCTCTTACAGTCGATCGCAAAATTAGATACTCATGACGTACCCACCGTATCCCTGTCCGATATAGAAAGAAACGTTAATTCCTTGTCCCCCCTGGGTTTGGACATAAAGCGCGCTCATTACGTAGGAATCTCGTCTTTTGTGGTGCTCTTGAGCTCTACCGGATACGCTGCAAAATGCTTTTCCTGTGGGTGCGCGGGCCACATAGCTCGCGATTGTCGCTCTAAAACTCGAGCTTGTTTTAACTGCGGAGCAAGGAGACATATTTCCCGAGACTGTCCCCCGCTATGCATCGGAATATGTAAGGAAGTTGGCCACCTTCCAATTAATTGTCCAGAGCGCTCAAACCAAATGGCCTCGGGAAACGGGATGACCCCGACCAGCGGGTTGGGGAAGACCTCATCCTATCCATCACTCCAGTGAAAGGAATGACGATTAGCGTGGATATTATAGGAAAATTACGTCACTACCCCTATCCCTCCGAGTTAACCGATATCATTTAACTCGCCAAGATTATTTCACAAGATATCATGAAGCCTTTACGATTCCAGATCAATCGGCCCAAACAGTAGCAGGATTTTTTGTCGAGCACATAAATTGCCGTCAGGGTGTGCTTAAATATTTACTGGCACACAGAAGTGGAAACTTCACTTCGGAACTAATGAAAACCGTTTGCAGGGAACTGAAAATAAAATCTATCTTCACTTCTATCCATATAACCCCGCCTCAAATGGTCGTCTAGGGCATGCACACCATTCCTTTGCTTCCGTGACTCCCCATTATGCAGCCCAAGACCACTCTGATTGGGACGAACAACTGGGCTTTGCATTGCTCACTTATCGAGACAGCAAGCACCAAGCAAGCACCAAGTGGTTAAGCACGGAAGTTAGTTTCCCGGTGGAGAGGACCCTCCAGAACAGTTAAAGTTAGAAGCTCGGTTACAGCAGACATAGAGGACCTGAAAGACGGAAGAAGTCTCCTAGCTCATATGCGTAACCTTTTACCCTCACCGCTAGATAATCCCTTACCCCTGTTTTTAGGTGGCGGCATGGCATGGAAGCCCTACAACCATGCACGAGCCCTCGAAGCAACCGTACCAAAATACAAATTCTCAGTCGTTTCCTCCTCTCCGTAACCCTTGGCGAAACCATCAAACCGAAATCGTGGAGACCCCTCAATCATCTCTTAACTCTCCCCCAACCTCCGATCAACACCCTCCGCCACCCTCTGGACAACACTCTCCCTCAATCAATGACCAATCATCAACCGCAAATATAAGAACTGCTCTATTGAGCATAATTACGAAACTTCTCTCTCCTACTGACCATAAAACCCTTATTAGCATCATCACCAATGACCTTATACCAGCCCTTCTTCAACTTGTAAATGGTGCCTTATTCACAAATAAACAACCACTTCCTTAAATTTTTACAATGGAACATAAATGGCATAAAAAACAAAAAACAAAAGCTTGAAAAACCACTACAACACGAAGGCGAGCCCTTCATAAGCTCCTATTTACCAACAATATCGCAATTCACTCACCGCCTTTCCCTACCCACTTCCATCATCACCCCCACTCCTCCGATACCCTGGATGTAGTTCTATTATCCGCAGATATCGCATTCCAAATCCTTAACCTAGATAATTCAGCCTCGGACCACTGCCCCATATTTTACTGCATTCCTACCCTCCTTCATACAACCAGAACCAACTAGAAGAGTTAATTTGAAACTATTTAAAGAAAACTGCTTGGCCATTAACCTTGTCCCATCTCCTGCTAGCACTCCAGACAGCATAGAGAAAGCGGCTCAAGATTTTACAAGCACCTTAACCAAAATCATTCATCGCTCTTGCTAACCTCCTTCTCCAGCCTCCATCGCTGGTGCCACACTACCTCTGGATATATTGCACTTGATTTCACTTAGAAACAAGGCCAGAGCCCTCTGGCAATTCACTCATCTCCGCCAAGATAAAATCGGCTTCTGTGCACTTCGAAACCTTGTAACATCCAAAACTAGAACACATTGGGAAAAACTTTGGCATGAGAAAATAAGTTCACTCTCACATAAGGACAATTCGGTATGGACCCTAGCCCACTGTCTGCGAAGGAAAAAGGTACCCACCCCGCCAATACCACATAATGGGAGAGCACTATACAGTGACTGCTACAAAGCAAATACCTCTGCCGACTCCTTCGAATGCATTTTTAAAAACAATAATACATCCTTGTTGGATTCAGAAGCGTTGATCAGCATCTCTGGCCTGTCACTTTGCCCATTCCAATTATTCCAGGAAATTACTCCTCAAGAACTTTACTCCATTATGTCCCACTCCAAAACCAAGTCATCACCAGGACCCGATCAAATCTCCTACCTTCATCTGAAAAACTTTCCTAAATCTTTAATCAAACACCCACACTCTATCCTCAACGCCTGTCTTTCCCAATCGTACTTCCCAAATGCATTGAAAACAGCTAAGATAATACTCCTTCCAAAACCTGATAAAAATCCTTCTTATATCCTGAGCTATAGACCCAGTGGCCTGCTCCCCTGCATGGGCAAACTTCTAGAAAAATGCATCTTAAACAGACTACAAGAAGAAATCATGGCCCTAGACTTGATCAGACCTGAGCAAACTGGCTTCCGCCGTCGCCATTCCATGACTCAGCAAATAACAAGATTGGTTGAACAGATCACTTTCGGCTTCAACATCCACAAGCACACCCAAGTAGTCTTCTTTTATCTCCAAAGAGCTTTTGACAAGTTCTGGCAAACTGGTTTAATACATAAACTGCTTAAAACCGACATATCAGTATACCTAAATAAGACCATCCCCTCCTTTCTTTCAAACCGCACATTCTTTGTAGCCCTTAACAATGCCAAATCAACTACCCGGTCCATATCCGCAGGCTTTCCTCAAGGATCAATTTTGTCACTCTTCCTATTCAACCTCTACAATAACAACCTCCCCTCCGACCCAAAACCTACCTCTATGCGGATGACTCAGCTATAGCATCAACTTCCTTTTACCCAAATCATGCCGCAAAAAATGTCCAAGAACACCTTAAGAGAATAGCAGAGTGGATGACCGATTGGAAACTAACCATTAACACCACAAAATGTGTAAACGTAAACTACGCCAGAAAATGGAAGAATCCTCACATCACTGCTATCCACTATGGCAGGGAAATAATCCCCCAGGCATCATTACTAAATTTCTTGGTGTACAAATGGACAGTAAACTCACTTGTCAAGCACACACTCAACAAGGCCAATTCAGCCGCTTTCTTATTCTATCCCCTCATAAAACACACCAGTCCCCTCCGTCTTCTCACCAAGGTACTGTTATTTAAATCTATGATACGACCTATCTGAAGGCTACCCAGCCTGGGGTTCAATAGCCGAACCAAATTGAATAAATTGACACGCTTCCAAAATAATACTCTACGAACCCTTGCCAACGACGCCTGGTTTGTAAGAAACTCAGATATTCACATGGATCTAAAAATACCGGACCTTCCAACATAGTATCTAAGCGACCTAGCCACGTCATTTCAACAAGCAATAGGAAATACTGGTAACCCATTATTAGAACCTTTATGGGATTACCCTGATAATCCCCATTTCAGATACAATTGTGCTAAAGCAAGCATAAATGGGCAGTCATAATCTCCAAATATAATACTGTCACAAACTGCACTAAAATATACTCACTAGCTCAACTTCCCCCATAAACCGCTTATATCCCACGCCCATTGATCATCATAGCTGGATATTGGTATAAGATGCACCTAACGGCGCAGTCCATAAGCATCGATTGGTCGGTCGGTAGCAGGACCCCCATTCTTCTTTTGCATCAACAACGCACCAATGAAAAAATGTGGAAAAAGTGAAAGTAATTGTGTTTACAATTTAATCAGCATAATCAAAATATTCAGAGAGAAAACGATTGAGAATGTATGGCAATTTGCAATTGGCACATTCTAATTAAATTATTTTAATTTAGAATGTTTTGTGTATTAAAAGCGAGAGAAACAGCAACTCTTCTTCATAATTTTCAAAATTTGAATTACAAACAAAGCGGCAAATGAAAATTGCTCAGGATCAGTCACACGCAAATGAATGCATCGACGATTCTACGTGCAGACAGAACAAATAATGTGCAAAGGAATCCCTTCTTGCATACCACAGTTTCAGTTCCTCCCTTAACCACTGGATTTTCGCCTTGCGTATCGCTCTGATGGCCGTTGTGGACGACGAAGTGGCACGAACCTGGACGTACGCTGGGAACACTCCGTTTTTGAGGCAACTGCTATTGAAGAGAATATTCAGAGATGCACTTCTGTATTTCACCGAAAGTTTTAAGTAAAGTTTCGCCTGTAATACCATACTAGCTTTGCGAATATATTCTATTGTTTCAGGCTTCACTTCGTGGAAGTAATTGATATCCATTATTGAAATAGAAAGAAAGACTCGTACTTTTCCACAGATTTTATTATACGGCACGACGCGTTTCACCGACTTGCGGCATCATCAGGTACAAATTTGCAAAACAGACAGAGCAAGCATATATACCCTCAGGACAGAGTGGGGGCGGGGAGGGTTGGAAGGATTTGAGGGGGGTGGGGGCTCGCAGGTGCGTTGATGGATTGTTTTGACCATTTCCAGGCTAATTTCTCGGAGAGGAGTGGGGAGGGGTATGGGAATAATTGCTCATTACAAAGTGTCGTGTTGGGGTTCACCAAGTGCCTTCTAATCTCTAATTGCTCGAGAGCGTCCATTTTTAATCCTTTTGGGAGTGTGTGTAATATCTCTGGGACAAAGTCACTGCTGTGGTTGAATTCTAGTAAATGCTTGGCGAAGAGAGAGTTGTTATTCTGATTTTTGTGACACCTAGCGTGTTCCTTGACTCGTAATTTGATATTCCTGCCGGTCTGACCGACATAAACGCTGTTGCAATCCTCGCATTTCAGTTTATAAATGCCTGATTTGAGAAGGCTATCCTGGGTGTCTTTTCCATTGGCTAGAAGTTTGGAGAGGGTTATGGGTGAGTAGAAGGCTGCTTTGAGTGAGGTGGGTAGGCAGTTGGAAATCCTATATGAAAGATCTCCCAGAAACGGGATCGAGCACCACTTAAAATCTTTAGATACTGCGGGCTGAGATACGAAAATGCTTTTTATGGCCATTGCTTTTTGTTTTTTCCGTAGTAATGTGTCAACTAGTTTGGGGTTGAAACCATTGTTGGTAGCTATATTAGTGATATTCACGAGTTCAATTTTGAAGTTTTTGGGGGAAAGGGGGATGTGTAGGAGGCGGTGGATCATGGAGTGGAGGGCTGCGTGTTTGTGAGAAAAGTGGTGTGCGGAATCATTAGAAATTATATGGTCTGTATATGTGGGTTTCCTATAAATTGCAAATTCGTGTCTATTACCCCTAATTGTGATTGTCAAGTCGAGGAAGTTGATGGTGCCGTTGACGTCTTTTTCCATGGAGAAGGAGATATTCCGATGAAGAGTGTTTAGGAAATTAAGGAAGGAGTCTAACTGTCGGTTGGTTCCGGTCCATAGGCATAGTATATCGTCCACGTAACGAAACCAATAGCCCACGTTTTTGTTATGCTGATTGTCAGCATTAAAAAGATGTTCTTCTACAGAATTGAGGAAGACTTCGGCTAGGAAGGGGGACAGTGGGGAACCCATAGCTAACCCATCCGTTTGGCTGTAAAGGGTGTGGTTGAAACTAAAATAATTCTGGTTAACTGTCATTTTGATGAGGGGGACCAATTCGTCTGAGATATTTTGGGCAATGGTGGAATCCTTGAGTAGTTCTTCCACCCTAAGCAAAGTTTCCGATATTGGTACGCAAGTAAATAAATTGCTAATGTCGAAGGAGACTAGCCTCGCTTTTTCCGGGACATCAATATCTTTCAATTTTCGGGCTAGCTCTATAGAGTTTTTAACTCCATATTTAGGTTTAAAACCTGTGAGATCTCGGAGCAAAACGTCTAATTTTCGTGCCAGAAGGTGTGAAGGGGCGGACACAGCTGAGATGACAGGCCGAATAGGTATGGCTTTTTTGTGTAATTTGGGGAGTCCGTACAACCTGGGGGCGGAGGGGTTCATTTGGATTAAACTAAATTTTTCCCTAGCATTTAAAAACTTACACTTGAACACGGCACGTTTCACTTCACTTTGGAAACTCGCGGTTGGGTCTTTGGATAACGGAGTAATAGGATTGTTGTTGATGAACTCAAGGCACTTTTCCACATACACTCGTTTATCCAACACTACGACACTAGATCCCTTGTCAGCTTTCTGGATGATGAGGTCTTCCTTGCCAATAGTCTTCTTCAGGCGTCGGAGGGTGGACGTATGTTGCTGATGGCTGGAAAAGCGGGTTGTTGTTGGCACTGCTTCCTTCAATGAGGACATGATGATTTCAGCAACTTGGTGTTTGGTAGCCAGAGATTGGTTCCGAAGGGCAACCTCGCAATCTGCGGCTAGATTTTTAATGTCGGCTTCGGAAACTTTCTTAGAGGGAGCAAACTTCAACCCTTTCTTTAAGATATTACTCTCCTCCTCAGTGAACGTATGATGACTTAGGTTGACAACTCTTGCGGCCGGAACAAATTTCGATACTGTGCGGGGACTGTTTTCTTTAGTAGTGCACTGGTAATTTTGAGGTGGACTATTAATAAGGTTACTCAGTTTTTTCCCCTGGGTTACATATTTGCGAGAAGAGATTTTACTCACTAGTTCTTTTACACCATCCACAAATGTAATCCATTCCGCAAAATGTAACTTAGAGCAAAGTTATACGTGCAGACAGAACAAATAATGTGCAAAGGAATCCCTTCTTGCATACCACAGTTTCAGTTCCTCCCTTAACCACTGGATTTTCGCCTTGCGTATCGCTCTGATGGCCGTTGTGGACGACGAAGTGGCACGAACCTGGACGTACGCTGGGAACACTCCGTTTTTGAGGCAACTGCTATTGAAGAGAATATTCAGAGATGCACTTCTGTATTTCACCGAAAGTTTTAAGTAAAGTTTCGCCTGTAATACCATACTAGCTTTGCGAATATATTCTATTGTTTCAGGCTTCACTTCGTGGAAGTAATTGATATCCATTATTGAAATAGAAAGAAAGACTCGTACTTTTCCACAGATTTTATTATACGGCACGACGCGTTTCACCGACTTGCGGCATCATCAGGTACAAATTTGCAAAACAGACAGAGCAAGCATATATACCCTCAGGACAGAGTGGGGGCGGGGAGGGTTGGAAGGATTTGAGGGGGGTGGGGGCTCGCAGGTGCGTTGATGGATTGTTTTGACCATTTCCAGGCTAATTTCTCGGAGAGGAGTGGGGAGGGGTATGGGAATAATTGCTCATTACAAAGTGTCGTGTTGGGGTTCACCAAGTGCCTTCTAATCTCTAATTGCTCGAGAGCGTCCATTTTTAATCCTTTTGGGAGTGTGTGTAATATCTCTGGGACAAAGTCACTGCTGTGGTTGAATTCTAGTAAATGCTTGGCGAAGAGAGAGTTGTTATTCTGATTTTTGTGACAACTAGCGTGTTCCTTGACTCGTAACTTGATATTCCTGCCGGTCTGACCGACATAAACGCTGTTGCAATCCTCGCATTTCAGTTTATAAATGCCTGATTTGAGAAGGCTATCCTGGGTGTCTTTTCCATTGGCTAGAACCGACGCCTGAAGAAGACTATTGGCAAGGAAGACCTCATCATCCAGAAAGCTGACAAGGGATCTAGTGTCGTAGTGTTGGATAAACGAGTGTATGTGGAAAAGTGCCTTGAGTTCATCAACAACAATCCTATTACTCCGTTATCCAAAGACCCAACCGCGAGTTTCCAAAGTGAAGTGAAACGTGCCGTGTTCAAGTGTAAGTTTTTAAATGCTAGGGAAAAATTTAGTTTAATCCAAATGAACCCCTCCGCCCCCAGGTTGTACGGACTCCCCAAATTACACAAAAAAGCCATACCTATTCGGCCTGTCATCTCAGCTGTGTCCGCCCCTTCACACCTTCTGGCACGAAAATTAGACGTTTTGCTCCGAGATCTCACAGGTTTTAAACCTAAATATGGAGTTAAAAACTCTATAGAGCTAGCCCGAAAATTGAAAGATATTGATGTCCCGGAAAAAGCGAGGCTAGTCTCCTTCGACATTAGCAATTTATTTACTTGCGTACCAATATCGGAAACTTTGCTTAGGGTGGAAGAACTACTCAAGGATTCCACCATTGCCCAAAATATCTCAGACGAATTGGTCCCCCTCATCAAAATGACAGTTAACCAGAATTATTTTAGTTTCAACCACACCCTTTACAGCCAAACGGATGGGTTAGCTATGGGTTCCCCACTGTCCCCCTTCCTAGCCGAAGTCTTCCTCAATTCTGTAGAAGAACATCTTTTTAATGCTGACAATCAGCATAACAAAAACGTGGGCTATTGGTTTCGTTACGTGGACGATATACTATGCCTATGGACCGGAACCAACCGACAGTTAGACTCCTTCCTTAATTTCCTAAACACTCTTCATCGGAATATCTCCTTCTCCATGGAAAAAGACGTCAACGGCACCATCAACTTCCTCGACTTGACAATCACAATTAGGGGTAATAGACACGAATTTGCAATTTATAGGAAACCCACATATACAGACCATATAATTTCTAATGATTCCGCACACCACTTTTCTCACAAACACGCAGCCCTCCACTCCATGATCCACCGCCTCCTACACATCCCCCTTTCCCCCAAAAACTTCAAAATTGAACTCGTGAATATCACTAATATAGCTACCAACAATGGTTTCAACCCCAAACTAGTTGACACATTACTACGGAAAAAACAAAAAGCAATGGCCATAAAAAGCATTTTCGTATCTCAGCCCGCAGTATCTAAAGATTTTAAGTGGTGCTCGATCCCGTTTCTGGGAGATCTTTCATATAGGATTTCCAACTGCCTACCCACCTCACTCAAAGCAGCCTTCTACTCACCCATAACCCTCTCCAAACTTCTAGCCAATGGAAAAGACACCCAGGATAGCCTTCTCAAATCAGGCATTTATAAACTGAAATGCGAGGATTGCAACAGCGTTTATGTCGGTCAGACCGGCAGGAATATCAAATTACGAGTCAAGGAACACGCTAGGTGTCACAAAAATCAGAATAACAACTCTCTCTTCGCCAAGCATTTACTAGAATTCAACCACAGCAGTGACTTTGTCCCAGAGATATTACACACACTCCCAAAAGGATTAAAAATGGACGCTCTCGAGCAATTAGAGATTAGAAGGCACTTGGTGAACCCCAACACGACACTTTGTAATGAGCAATTATTCCCATACCCCTCCCCACTCCTCTCCGAGAAGTTAGCCTGGAAATGGTCAAAACAATCCATCAACGCACCTGCGAGCCCCCACCCCCCTCAAATCCTTCCAACCCTCCCCGCCCCCACTCTGTCCTGAGGGTATATATGCTTGCTCTGTCTGTTTTGCAAATTTGTACCTGATGATGCCGCAAGTCGGTGAAACGCGTCGTGCCGTATAATAAAATCTGTGGAAAGGTACGAGTCTTTCTTTCTATTTCAATAATGGATATCAATTACTTCCACGAAGTGAAGCCTGAAACAATAGAATATGTTTCGAATTATATTGAGAATAAGATCTAATTTTAAAGAGAAATAAAGTATGCTCTATGGATACTATATTTTCGTTTATTAGGTATAAAGATCAAATACTGAAAAGGAAAATCAAATTATTGGACATGTGCGGAGGCATACAAACGTGTTACTTTCCTTTCTCCACAAATATATATAAAGGTAATTGAAGAAGTTTTTCTTTCTTGCAACCAAGAAAGTCATTTCATGATGTATCCGGGCTTCGTGTCGGTAATATAATAAATAAATGAATGAATAAATTAACCATACATGGGAAGGAGTGTATAAAATACATAAAATATGTAATTATATATAAGAATGCGAACCATTGCCTATTAGTGTACACGCCTGGGCTATCTTTCCAGCAATGCAAGTTAATATCTTGTAGCTTCATTATGGTTCTTTTTCTTCTTAGTTTCCAAATTTCCGCGTGCTTTGATGGCACTGAAGGTGTTGACGCATCGATGTTGCTGACGACCCATCGTCAGCAACATCAATGCACCAACCCACAAGCTAGCGCAATATGTTGCACATCCTCTTCAACTCTTCGCCAGGAAAACTGACTATTTTGCTAAAACTTCCATGGATTTCATTCACATTATTCGGAATGCTGAAGGCCAAATAGTCAACATGCTGGTGACCTTTGATGTAATCCCCTTGTTCACAAATACGCCCATTGATGACTCCACGCTACTCATCAAAAACCTCACCTCACAGGGATTAGCTAAGGATTAACCTGGACCTCGCAAATTCTGCCTCTGGAACTCATACTTCCTTTGGAATGATAAGCACATTGAACATGATGAATGTGCAGCCATGGAATCACCCCTCTCTTCCGTACTAATTAACATTTTCATTGAGATCTCGCAGCTGAAGGCAATGGTCTTACCCAAAGTAACCAACCCGTATTATAGTTGGGGTTTTTGGATGCACCAACCACTGTGGTTGTTATTGCACCACTTTTTAAAACATTGAAAACTTCAATCCAATTTTGATAAATACGTCAATGCATAAAAAACATTTAAATAGTTAAAAACAAAATTATTTAAAAAAAAGAAACGGAAACTCAAGTTGTCCGTTCAGGTCAGTTTCCCTTAAAAACCTGGAAACCTTACTTAAAAAGTTGGGGTCCTCCCCTAAATTATTCCTTAAATTACCTCTTATTTTAAAAAAGGTATCTGGCCTTTTATAATTTATTCCCCGACTTCCACCACAGATAGCAATGCTGAGTCGGTTTTGAGTTTGACCAGGGCTTGTCTTGCTGCTTTGCCAGCTTTTTCCATGCCTGGTATTCCCACATGACCAGCAGTCCATATAGAGGATACCTACTTCCCCTTTATCTGACGGGACCACAGGGTATAATAGATCTCCTGAACCATCAGGTGCATTGATGACAAGTCCGATATGGATTATAGGGAGCTCAATGAGTGCGAACAGATGAGAGAAGAGCCATTACATTCTCTTAAGTCTTTTAGGGCCCTCTTGATAGCTGACAGTTTGTTGTGAATATTCCTGCAAAACATTGTCAGTTATTTCCTCTGGACTACATTGTAGTGAGAGACCACCACGTGGACACATGCGGATTCTAACTTTGGTCCTCTCCTTTTACTAAGGGTCATTGGCCCTCTCAATAAAGGATCATGGGTATCAATATAAATGCCAGAGGCAGATGATGGACAGGGGCTTCTAGAGTAAATGAGCTACCGGGCACCCACCAGCAGATAGATGTTACATCACGTTAACCTGGTAGTAGTATTAATGGTTTATAGGGTACATCAAGGGCTAAGGTCATTTTGCACCACTGACAAGATGACTAAAATCTCAAATCTATTTTATTTAGGAATTAATAAATAAGAATAAATGTACAAATAAATGTGGAGGGGAAAGGCGAGAGGGGGATGGGGGGAGAGAGACCATAAAAGCAGTAATCAACCCCAAGTTCGGTGTGCTAGTCGTGTGGAATTCACACATGAACTGCACAGTTTGGAATCAGTGCTAAATGCATAGTTCAGGCAATGTTGGAATTCCTGGAGAAGGAATGAACATGTTTAGAACAGTAGAGCATATCTGATGTCACATCATTGAGCAAAGCATTTAAAATATTTACATTACTCAATTTGGTTTTGTTTTTTCTGTCGAATATCATGTGTATCAATGTGGGTCAATTGCGACATGAGTACAACGTTTTTTATTGTGTTGTGACCACCTATTCAGCGTTGTAGAACATCTAATTTCGTTCTCAATAGCATGACAGTATGCTAATTGACACGTAGACATGTGCCGTATTCGTAATAAATCCTATGTATTAGGGTGTATAAATAGTTCTAGAATATTTGAGTAATAAATCTTTACTGAATGTATCCTGAGAGAATTGCATTGTTTGCACCTGTAATGTTTTCGTGAAACGTATCATTTTTGCGCGTTAAAACTGTTGTTATTTTGAAACAAGTGAATAACAGAAATAAGACGTGCGTGTGTGTTTCTAGCCTAATACTAACGAAGAACGACATAGGTTTCCGCGTAATTGTGCCAAAAGCATGCGTTTTGATATGTTCGTCTTTTGATTTGTTTATGTCATGTAGACCGATGTTTAACGAATCTCTTAGTTTCAAAACTAAGGGTAAATATAGCTTCGTGAAGCTGTTGAATTCCTTAATGTTAAACTCCCGTCATCAACTTGTCACTTCGGTAATATTCTTGGGTATTTATCAATGTACTTACCCGAAAAAGTACTTAATTAGTACTTGTAGTATTCACTTTTCAGGTTTAAGCTAAGATTCCGTTCTCTCTTCGTTATTTATCCAGTCGCCCCATTTACTACTGTGATTATTCGCATTGCGGTAAACTGTCCCCATATAATTGTTGTTATTATTATCCGTTCTGCAGTGATCCAAGTGTAATCAAAGTACGCGGAAATTTGGAAACAAAGAAGAAATCGAGCCAGAATGTAGCTACGAGGTATTAACTTGCATTGCTGGAAAGATAGCCCAGGCGTGTACACTAATAGGCAATGGTTCGCATTCTTAAATATAATTACATATTTTACGTATTTTATATACTCCTTCTCATGAATGGTTATTTATTCATTCGCTTATTTATTAAATTATATTACCAAAACGAAGCCCAGATACATCATGAAATGACTTTCTTGCTTGCAAGAAAGAAAAACATCTTCAATTGCCTTTTTATATATGTGTGGAGAAAGGAAAGTAACACGTTTGTATGTCTCCGCACATGTCCAATAATTTGATTTTCATTTTCAGTATTTGATCTTTATACCTAATAAACGAAAATATAGCATCCATAGCACATCTGCAATTGCCAGCATATATTTGTGGAGAAAGGAAAGTACCTTTGCTCTAAATCGCACCTTTGCATCTTTGTGCATTGTGTCCATAATGGACACTTCTTTCATTCAATCCCAACTCTTTTCTTTCCGTTTTCTGGCTTACTTAACAATCTGCCCATCAATCACAGTCTTCAATATTCTCAAGATAACTCAAAAGCAATGGACAATAATCGTCCCATGTTGCGAATATAAATTCATTAATGCCGTTGGCTCAACTTTAGAATTGTTGAAACTTAAATTTTCACATTGAGTAAAAACGGAATAAAAATCAGGTGCATTAAAACTTCCTGAGTTAACTCTTAAGTCTCATGTTTATATTGTTTTGTTGGACGATTTTGACAAATGAC
This sequence comes from Hetaerina americana, assembly GCF_022747635.1. Lineage (NCBI taxonomy): Eukaryota > Metazoa > Arthropoda > Insecta > Odonata > Calopterygidae > Hetaerina > Hetaerina americana. The sequence goes on from NW_027286867.1 coordinate 145,869, forward strand.
TACTGCATATCAATTCGTTTGTCGATGCTATTTCAGGGATGCCATAGTGCCATGGCATCTGCAGCCAGTCACTGAAATGGCATCAATGATACCTTTAAAGAAATAACTTCCGATGTCATTTCACAGAGCCAAGGACAGTTTATGGCTAAAAATATTGGACGATTTATAGTCAAGAAAAATTTTGATGCAGCACTATAATTTAGCTATTCTGCTCTTCGGAATAATAAATCTGTCCACTGTAGGGACATCCCGAGTCTTGATGAAACAATACTGTCGTTCTGCCCCCTAATAGTTGTGGTAATTATGTGTTCTACAGCTTTACCTGAAATTAATGTCAATTAGATTATCCTGTAATTGCTGCGTACTTTCCTGTGCCAACTAAACAAAGAGTTATGTTCCCAACTTCACAATCTTTGTGTAACTTGGCTCCGCCAAATATTTGATTGCCCTGTGAGTTTGTGAAAGTGCAAGTCTCCCCTGTTCACATAGATATCGGAGTACTTGAAGTAAAAATGCTTGAAGTACAAATGATGGAATCCAAAATTAGATCCGTTTTTTTGTTATTTAAAGGAAGACAATTTCCATGGCTTGGCGGCGTCTACCTGATTATCAAAAAAACACGTCAAGAAATTGTCACACATGAATTCTTGCTCCTATCTACGGTGTTGACGTACAAGTGGGGTTGGCAGTCGGCACCATGAAAGGAAATGCGCATACAGACGACACCGGTTTTTCCCGGGAAAGCATATTTTGTCTGCCTTAAACAATGAGATTAAGAATTTTCCCTTTGTTCTTTCCTGAGGAGTTTTATGCAGGGGGTGGGTACCAAAGAGGACCTTTGGAGGAATTGGGAACCTTTGGGGATTCCTTTGTTTCCCTCCCCCAGCCGTACGTGCTTAAAAAGGATAAAGAAAATCATTTCATTTCAAGGAAAGCTTTCATCCATTTTCTCCCCTCATCCAACTTTGTAATCATCTCATCCGTGATCCATGGTTTCCTAGTCCTTTTAGCGTTAACGATTCCAATAGTGCCTTTTGCGGCTTTCAATAACCCTTTCATGATAGTTTCCCATTTTTCTTCGATAGTACTTAGCCTATACTATCCTCCATGATTTCCTCTACCGCCTGTTGTTACTCCTTCCTTTTCAAACCATTTACTGCTTCTACATTCCATTTTCTAACTTGCCGCCCCTGCCTTATGTTTTTGAAACGCGCGCTACATTTCATAACAACTAAATTGTAGTCACAGTCCACATCCGCCCCCGGGTAGCTGTGCGAATTAACACACTGTTCCTAAACCTGTGTCTAACCAGGATATAATCTAGCTGATACCTTTCTGAGTCACCTGGCATTTTCCATATATACCTGCGTCTTTTGTGGTGTCTAAACCAATTGTTGGTGATGACTAACCCCTGTCTCCTGCAGAACTCAACTGTTTTCTCCCCGCGGTCATTCCTCGTGCCTAAACCGTAGTCCCCCACCTCATCACCATCTCTTCCTTCGCCTACCGTCGCATTCCAATCCCCCATCACTATCAAATGTTTCCCTGCAGGAACACACGCGATTATGTCCTCTAACTGATTGTATATCCTATCGACCTCTTCTGCCTTATGGTTGCTCGGTGGCATGTATACCTGAATAATAACCAAGTTCGTCGGTTCTGCTTTTATCTCTATTAGCAATAATCTATCCGTTACTTGCTCTATGTCACTATGCTTCTTCCTACCTCTTCATTTAATATTATGGCAACCCCTCATGGCATCTTGTCCCTGCCGCTGTATATTATTTTATAATTATCACTCCAGTAATCCCCGCTATCCTTCCATCTCACGTCACATAGACCTAAAATATCAATTCTTCCATTTTCCATCTCTCTTAATATTCTCCAGTTTACCCATCATAATCATTGTCCTAACATTCCACGTTCCTCCTGGCATGGGCTTGTGGAAGTATCATTCCCTCTCGAACACAAATTCGAAGGTTTTGTGTCTTTATATTAATCCAGTGTATTTTGAGGGGCGGAGGAAGTATGGAGACGTGTTCTAGTGTGTGCTATATGTCTACATGGCGAGATTAAACAGTGTGCTGTTATCAAATTTTTGCCTTCGCCTCCTCATCGTCCGAGTAGTAGTAGTTTTGAGGGGAGGCGACCGACAGCTAAGGTCATTTGCGCCATAGGGGAAGGACAGGAAAGGATGAAGGGTGGAGAGAAACCCGGCGTCGGCATTAGCCTACTCTTTACGAAAGGCGCCAAGGGGTCCGCGGCTTAACGTCCCATCCGACGGACGGCGTACTCACTCAAAGTGCCCTCCACAAAGCACCTCAAGTAGGGATCGAGATACCTCTGAAAAATATTCAACACCGCCGGGATTTGAACCCGCGCCCTCAGGGTGGGATGCCAGTACGTTAGCCCCCGCACCATCTCGATCCCCTCCTCATCGTCCGAGGTGTATTGATTACCCTTTGAGGTGTCTTTTGAGTTGAGAGGGAAAAAAACTAGAACTGCATGGCACAAGATCGAATAAGGGATCAAGGAGGATTTTGTTTCTTCTCTTTAAGTGAACCCATCGTGAACACAGATTTTACAATGTCCCAAATTTTCAATTATGAAGCCGACACGTACAACAGTATTCGTATTCTAAAAATATGGTTTGCGATATATGCTTTTGATATCAGTGATTCGCGTTTGGTCATTTTCAATCAAATCTTCAATGACGAGTTTGCAATGTTTATATTGCCTGTGGGTCAGTTATCGGAGGTCCGCTGCCGGTTTCATTGACCAATTATTGGCTTTTCCAGGCTCACAACCACGAAATTTTACCACCCATCCATTAACAGGAGCTCTACATACAGCATCATCATCGTAATGAACAGCCTTTTAAAACGACGGTTGAATCTCAGTAGGAGTCACTTCTATAAGTTGCGCTGTTTAAATTCGCCATGCTGACATAGAGCAGGAACACGTCCCCTCGTCTCACCTATGGCCAGCATTGTTTCCATAAAGGGCCCTTAACCGATGATAAACCTCAATAGGAATCACTTTTCCAGCAGTTGAAAGTTTTACCAGAGCAAGGTTTAAATCGTGTTGACATAGCGCTAGAACAAATCTCCAAACTTCTGCTTCTCAAAATACACTTGATTAACGTGACAACCTCAAACCTGTGCAAATGTGTTAGAGGGGGAATGTTACTTCCACATGCCGCCAGACCAGGAGTGCTCCTGGAAGTCATTGTGTTTGTAGTACTAGGACACGTCTCTATACTTCCGCTTCTCAGAATACACTGGGTGAATGAAACGATTTAAAACTTGCGCATGCGTGTAGTGGAATAATGTTACTTTCACATGCCGAGACTAGGAGTGCTTCTGAAAGTCATTTTGTTCGTAGTACTAGGACACGTCTCCAAACTTCCGCTTCTCAAAATACCTTGGATGAATAAAACGATATCAGAACTGCGCATGCGTGTTGGAGGGTAATGTTACTTCCATATGCCAAGACAAAAAGTGCTTCTGAAGGACATTTTCTTTGCATTACAAGAACATGTCTCCATACTTCCCCTCCTCAAAATACACTGGTTGAATATAAATTACAACGACCTCAAACCTGGGCTGGCGTGTTTGGGCGAATGATACTTTCTGGTGCCCAGATCAGGAGTTATTCTAACCGTCATGTTTTTGTAATACTACAACCAGTCTCCATACTTCTGCTTCTCAAAAAACACTGGATGAATACTGCATAGACCTCAAATCTGCGCATGCGTAATGTGTGGGAATGTTACTTCCACGATTGAAGACCAAGAGTGCATCTACAGGTCATTCATTTTCCAGAATTAGAACACGTCTCCATACTTCCGCTTCTCAAAACCATCTGTAAGTATGCAACGACCTCAACCCTGGGCATGCGTGTTGGAGAGGAATGTTACTTCCATATGCCAAGACTAAAAGTGATTCTGAAGGGCATTTTGCTTGTAGTACTAGAACACATCTCCAAACTTCCGCTTCTCAAAATACACCAAATGAACGCAACGCTCTCATACCTTCGCATGCCTCGGAATGTTACTTCCAAGAGCCTAGAGACCAGGATTGCTTATGGAGGTCATTTTATTTTTTTACACTAGAACATGTCTCCATACTTCATCCGCTTCTCGAAATACACTGTATGAATAGTTTAACGACCTCACTCCTTAGCATGCCTGTTGAGAGGTAATGCAGCTTCCACATGTCTACTGACCAGGAGTGCTTCTAGAGGTAATTTTGTTTGCATAGTCTACAAGCACGTGTGTGGATTTTGGTTTTCAGCCAAACCTCGTGCCTTCAATATTTATTTTTTTATATAATTCTTTACACAGACGATTAATTCAGAATTTAAATAAAATAGGAAACTGGGCATTGAGAGGATGTGTAAAATCCCAGATATTATGAATAAAAAAGGGATTGGACCGAGGAGCTGGAAGTGATTGAATAATCATATAAAGTGACCACTATTCTCATGCATAATGTGATAGCGTGACTTAGTGATAACCGTACCGATCATTCAAAATACCGCCAGGTTAGTATATGGTTGCGATTTTAGGACTTCATACAACTGTAAGTAGTTATTAATATTATGTAGGAACGAATGAAACAGTTTTGGTTTCATTTCATTAAGAATACGATGAAAATTTATTTAAACATTAATTAATAGGACTTGTATCATGTCAAATTTCAGGAACTCTAACATTTCTTCCTGTTGAATGTTAGTTAATGTGACACATTTAGATATAACTGTCTACTGAGCTGTGTGTTCAGAAAATAACGGGAAATGTTTTTTTTTTCGCGGATTTGGACAGTCTGATAGTCAAGATTTTGTTTTTATTATGTTGGTATGCAAGCCCCTTTAAGAATGATGACATTTTCACCCGTGTTCAATTGTTTAATATTTGTCTATGTGGCAGACGCTAAGGTAGGACGGACGGTGAGATATTTATTTTTATTAATATAACGATTGTACGGAAAGTTGTACACGAGCGGCACAGTAATGGGCAAAAGGCTGGTCGAATGAAAGGTTGTGGGAATTGGCGTGTGAAGGGATAGGAAGAGAAGAGAGTGAGGCAGAATTGCAGGAGTACCGGTGATTATTCATTCGAATAGGTAAGGGGGTAATGCATTTGCCTCTGTCAAAGGAAGTGCAATGTTTGCATGAAGAAAGATAAATTATGTTTTTTGATAGGCAATTAGTGTGGGAACGTGGTGAGAGGGCAATGAGAGAATGTAGGGAGTGGGGAGTAGACCTAATAAGAAGACAGGTTTAACATCGGGGATGGTTGCAAGTAGGGGAAATATCAGGAAATTTGTCACGGGGGGGGGTGCCGAAGGGTTGGTGGATCTAAGAAGGTTTTTGAGATTGGCGGGTCGTCTGTTTGCATGACATGGGCATTGGGGTAGTGAGGATGAGTTCGCGTCATTGTCATGTCAAATAGGAGATAGTTCTTCAAGAAAGGTTTACAGTCTGTGTGATCCGGGGCAATAGGTGGCGCAAAGGTTGAGTCTTGCGTCAGATGTGAGCTTGTTATTTTGTGGTGTGTGTGGTCGGGTGGAGTGGTGCATTTTATTTTTTCAGCGTTTCTGGTTAACTGTATTTGAGGAGTGCAAGATGTAGATTGTCAAGGTATTTGTTGAGAGTGGCTGTTGTGTCGCCAACCACGCGACATTATTCTGGTGTCAGGTGTAGGATCGCAAAGAAATTTTGAGTCTCGAACCCGTAACCTAAAACATAATCCCCCAAGTGGTTCATTAACATTCCAAGATAATTTTTCAATTCCTCATCTAAATACTGGAATCTTATCCACTGATAATTTTGTTTTTTCCATTTTGTGTATGTTAGTTGAACTTATTGCTCTGGCTAATCTAGTGTAACCTGCATTCATTTTCATATTTCTGTGTCGCGTGCTACTGTTTACCGTCATGGCTATGCCTAGTTATTCCCCGCTAAACCATTTCTCTCCCCATTTTGAGTCGACTTCACTAAGGGGTTCCACTACCCAAAATGATTTAGATCCTACTGTGCACTCCATTGAGCCTGCCACCGCAGCCTCTCCTACAGGGAATAATCCATTCACAAGCAACACATTGGGGAACCATGTCTATTTCATTCTGAATTTTAGCGGTGACGATGATGTGACGGTCGAAAAATTTTTAGAATGCTTAAAAATCACGAGGCACCTTAGCTCTTGGAATAAAACTTATGCTCTTTGCGTAACCCGTTTACACCTGCATGGGCCGGCGGCAGAATATGCTTTGGCCAATCCTCACATTCTAGAGTGTCTGAAAAGTTTTTCCAGAAACCCACGTAATAAGTTCTTAGCTCGCGTTTCCCTCCTCTCCCTAGAACGGATGTTTTCAAATTGCGTTCAACTACTGGCGTCAGCAAAAGTTAATACAGTGCAGAACTCAAGAAGCGCTCGCTTTTTGCCCCAAAATAACTCTGCCGGTAGTAAACCCGCCTCGTACGAAGCTCCTATGCGGCCGAATGCTACAGCTAACACCTCAAATACCGGATACGCTGCAAAATGCTTTTCCTGTGGGTGTGCGGGCCACATAGCTCGCGATTGTCGCTCTAAAACTCGAGCTTGTTTTAACTGCGGAGCAAGGAGACATATTTCCCGAGACTGTCCCCCGCTATGCATCGGAATATGTAAGGAAGTTGGCCACCTTCCAATTAATTGTCCAGAGCGCTCAAACCGAATGGCCACGGGAAACGGGATGACCCCGACCAGCGGGTTGGGGAAGACCTCATCCTATCCATCACTCCAGTGAAAGGAATGACGATTAGCGTGCAGATTATAGGAAAATTACGTCACTTCCTTGTAGACACAGGCGCGGCGGTCACGATACTTCACGAAAGAGTGTTCCTTTTAGATACATTAGGAATAGCCCCGTACGACCGCGCGTGAGTGAGAAGCGCCTCAGGTCATGTATTGATGACAAACGGTCAGAGTGGCGTACCTTTCTGTGTAGGCAATCGTGTTTACCCTCATGATGCTTTGGTAATAAATCTAGGGGACACACTCAATGAAGGCATATTTGGCTTGGATTTTATGAAAAAGTATCGTAGTTAGATTTATTTGAGAACAAGACCATTAAATTTGAACCTGACCACATGATGTCTTTAGAATCTGTTTGCAGTAAAGGTGAGGAAGTAGATTTCATTTCGTGCGAGAATCCCCCATTAGGACCCTGCGAAGAGGCCGACACGGTGCAACACTGTTTCATAAACTGAATGACCTCGTGGAGAAAGGCGATGGGACGGGTTCAAGGAGTTCCCATTAGTCCGGCTACTTTTACGATGAGGAAAATGTGCTATAGAAAGTTGACCCTTCGGAGATTGAACCAATTTTTATAATATGTGCACCCAAAAATATGCGGAAATTCATTTTGACTCGTTGCCACGATAATTTCCTATCAGGAATCATCGCGGAATCGAGAAAATGGTGGAAATCGTCCAGCGACACTTCAACTGGAAAGGCTGTTATTCCGACACCCTCCAGTACGTTCAGCATTGCATCGAATGCCAAAAGAGCAAATTACGCGTGAATAATATTCCATTACAGCCACTGGTTGAAGCCGCCTACCCAATTGAGAAATTAGCTTTGGATATTGTTGGACCACTACCCCTATCCCTCCGAGTTAACCAATATCATTTAACTCGCCAAGATTATTTCACAAGATATCATGAAGCCCTTACGATTCCAGATCAATCGGCCAAAACAGTAGCAGGATTTTTTGTCGAGCACATAATTTGCCGTCACGGTGTGCTTAAATATTTACTGGCAGACAGAGGTGCAAACTTCACTTCGGAACTAATGAAAAACGTTTGCAGGGAACTGAAAATAAAATCTATCTTCACTTCTCTCCATATAACCCCGCCTCAAATGGTCGTCTAGGGCATGCACACCATTCCTTTGCTTCCGTGACTCCCCATTATGCAGCCCAAGACCACTCTGATTGGGACGAACAACTGGGCTTCGCATTGCTCACTTATCGAAACAGCAAGCACCAAGTGGTCAAGCACGGAAGTTAGTTTCCCGTTGGAGAGAACCCTCCAAAACAGTTAAATTTAGAAGCCCGGTTACCGCAGACATAGAGGACCTGAAAGACGGAAGACGTCTCCTAGCTCATATGCGTAACCTTTTACCCTCACCGCCAGATAATCCCTTACCCCTGTTTTTAGGTGACGGCATGGCACCACAAGACGCCGAGCAACCTCCAGCATACCCCTCTCCAAAAGAACCCGCTCGTGTCTCCTTATCACCATCCAACTTCGAAGGCCTTGAAGATTATATTGCAACTCCAAGTCCTCCTTCTAATCCCTCTTTCCCCTATAATCTCCGACCGTTACCTAGTAGAGAACTTTCCTCTAATCCTAAAATCCATTCTTAACCGGAAGAGGGATTGAGCCTGCCTGGAGCAATTGTACCCCATAGGAGGAAATTAGTTGCCATTTTTGGAAGTGATGTGTCCGACTTGCAAGTGCGAGGACTCTCAGAGGCGGAGATGCAGTTTGGACACCGATGCAGAATGGTGTATCCAATTCACCCCCGAGTATGCGCCCATCCCTGGAAAGGATCTGCACTTGGTGCCATCCCTGACCCAACCTTTGATGACCATGACCGCCTCCACATGGGAAGAAGATGCCCGATGCACGGAAGACGATGGACGCAATGTTGCTGCCGCGACCACAACCACCTGGCGGCCTCGACACCTGGAAGGACATCGATTGGCTCCTAATGCGCCCACCCAATTCGGTGATGCGACAAGTTACCTGCAACAGTTACTCCCTTTCTATCCCAAGGTCCCTTGCCGCACTCCCTTAGCACCCAGGAAATTCCCCGAGAGCCAGGAAACCTCTCCACCACACCCACCGCAAGCACAATCGCAGGCAAAGAGCCGCAAACGCCGCCCGGAAACCGAAATTCAGAAGTGCCAATAACTGTGTCACTAGTATGCTAGTCCTTCAACTTTATGACCTTCTTCTACGGCTGCATTGAGGAGTTAACCTGGTTCCTGGAGGAGAAGACCGGCTGGACAAGCGGACTCTGCATGCTCCTCGCTCTATTATTCCAGACGGTATGTATAGTGCTCACGTGAATATTAGTGCAAGCTTTGAGGAAAGAGGAAAACAAAGATGGAGTGCTCCTTCATTTTAACCTTAGTCATATGTACTTATATTTTAATGTTTGCTGTAATTCTATGACTTTTTTTTTACGAACACTCAGGCTAAGAAAATGCCGACGTTACTGCATTAATGTAGTGCTACGAATTTCACAAGTGAACAATGTGAAGATGAATGTTTATTTTAGTTATTATTTTTGTATGATTTTCATTCATTACTTTTGCCAATGTAATGTCATCCCCCCAAATGCGCGATGCTATATAAGGCGAGACGCTCCTGGAGCAGGACCCCCCCAGTTCGTCAGCCCACTTGCCAAGGTGCGCTGGGAGTAAAACTCCTCCTCAATCCACTCAAGAGCCTAACCGACCACCTATATACCAAACCCAAAGTCCTACAATCAAGCGCTCTGCTCCTGCCGATTAGCCCTACCAAACGGTCCCCACCAAACGAAAGCCCAGAAACCAATCTGCCCAGCAATTCTCTCGAATTTCCACATGTAACCGCTTCACCTGCCTCTCCCCTTCCCCCTAGGATGACCAAAATGAGGAAACCCCATGTGAAGATGCAGACACTGAAGCTCAGCCCACTCCACCTCCTAAACCCCGTATCCCTCCCATTTTTCTCTGCGACATAACCAACTGGCAAATTAAATGCAATGAAATCCGGCAAGCCTGCACAATTCCTCCTGTGGCAAATCTCATTCGCAATGAGATTCGAGTTCAATACCAAACCATCTCCGACTTCAAAGCTGTCACTAAAAAACTCACCTCCATTAACTACGCATACTATACAGGTACGTACCAACTTCAATCAAACAAAAATCCTCATTTTGTCCTTCGGGAAATACCCACAAATATCCCAAAAGAAGACATTGAAGAAGCTCTGGCGGACATTGGCTTCTCTGCGGAGAATACCTCTCAACTGCATTCCACCCGACCAAACTGTTTTCAGAGAGCAGAAAGGGCGCCAACCCTAATGCCGAGCTCCCACGAATCGTCCCCATCCCTCTCCTACCCTACCAAGTCCGACTCCAGGTCTCCTCCTGCTCTAAAGAATTTCTAGAGCTAAATTTGGTTCTCCACCTTAAGACTTCGGTGGAACCATACAGACCTCCACCTGAACCTCCACAGTGCCTAAGTTGCCAATGCAATGGGCACACCTACAAGACGTGCGGCCTCCCACCTCAATGCACCGAATGTGCTGGCATTCACCATTATAGAGAATGCCAGAAACACAAAACCTCCCCAGCCAAATGCGTAAACTGTGGTGGTCCACACACAGCCAATTACAGAGGTTGCATTGATCACTGTGAACTTCTCTTCAAACTGTGCAACACTAGAGAAGCCCTACAACTACTTGGAGAAAAAACTTGGCATGAGAAAATAAGTTCACTCTCACATAAGGACACTTCGGTATGGACCCTAGCCCGCTGTCTACGAAGGAAAAAGGTACCCACCCCGCCAATACCACATAATGGGAGAGCACCATACGATGACAGCGACAAAGCAAATACCTCTGCCGACTCCTTCGAATGCATTTTTAAAAACGATAATACATCCTGGTTGGATTCAGAAGCATTGAACAGCGTCTCTGGCCTCTCACTTTGCCCATTCCACATATTCCTGGAAATTACTCCTCAAGAACTTTACTCCATTATGTCCCACTCCAAAACAAAGTCATCACCGGGACCCGATCAAATCTCCTACCTTCACCTGAAAAACCTTCCTAAATCTTTTATCAAACACCTACTCTCTATCCTCAATGCCTGTCTTTCCCAATCGTACTTCCCAAAGACATGGAAAACGGCTAAGATAATACTCCTTCCAAAACCCGATAAAAATCCTTCTTATATCCTGAACTATAGACCCAGTGGCCTGCTCCCCTGCATGGGCAAACTTCTTGAAAAATGCATCTTAAACAGGCTACAAGAAAAAATCTCGGCCCTAGACTTGATCAGACGTGTAACGAACTAACAAATAATGTGTTGTGTTGGTATCGATATGTGGACGATGTGTTTTGTGTGTGGAGAGGCTCCAAAAGGCAAATTCAGCTATTTCTTACACATTTAAATTCTTTGAACGAAAACCTAAAATTCACCTGTGAAGTAGAAGAAAATAATACACTGAATTTTCTTGATTTAAAAATTTCAAAATTAAACAACCGGCTTGATTTCTCTATCTTTCGGAAAAACTCATACACAGATCAAGTTATCCATTTCAAGTCAAGACATTGCTTCCCGCAAAAACTCTCCGCCTTCCATTCAATGATACACCGGTTGGTGAACGTCCCAATGTCGCAAAACAACGTCAAAAAAGAACTTAACACGATTAAATTGATTGCAAGAAACAACGGCTACGATGAGGAGCTAGTAGAGAAACTATACCGCAAAAAACTTAATAAAATGGCATTGAAAGATATTTACAGTACTGAACCGCCACAGGACCCCGCAGCCAAGTGGCGCAGAATCCTTTATTTAGACAATTTTTCACAAAAAGTATGTCAGAAACTTCCAAAATGTAGAATTAAGATAGCCTATTATAACAAATCAAGCCTCAGGGGCCTGCTCTCCCACGCAAAGGACAGAATCCCATATAAGGAAAAGAGTGGAGTATATAAGCTAAAGTGCGATTGCGGGGCAATATACATCGGACAGACAGGGAGGAAATTCCAAGAACGAGTGAAGGAGCATCAAGCATGTGCAAGAAATAAAAAGATGAACTCTCAATTCGCAAAGCATTTGATTGATAATAACCATAAAAGTGATTTTGATTTGGAAATTTTACATGTTGAAAGCAAAGGCTATAGATTAGACGCCTTAGAAAATTTAGAAATTTTAAATAGTGTTTGTTTAAATGAAAATATTGTTAACGAATTTCTGTATGCCTCCCACTCTCCCCTCCTTAAAGTCCCAATCCTCACGGTGGCCGATGACACCACCCCCTCCCCTTCATCTAACCCTCTCTAATCCGCTTACTCACGAGAGCTCTACAATGTAGACTTCTCCCTCCCGCTCCACATTCCACCAACATCGCGGAGGGGACGCCAAACTGCCCTCCCCTCCGGCACGCAAACCAATCCTGAATTTACCCCTCCCAAACCTTCCTGATTATCTCCACCCCACCCCCGCCCTGGCTGTATATATAAGAAGGGCTGCAAATGTAGAGAGCTCACCTGATGATGAAGTTTTACTTCGAAACCCGGCTCATGTGAATAAATCGTTTTCGTGTGGAACTACAAAGTTAGCCCTTTCATTTATTTATATGAAGGCTACCGAGCCTGGGGTTCAATAGCCGCCACCAAATTGAAGAAAATGACACGCTTCTAAAATAATACTCTACGAACCCTTGCCAACGATGCCTGGTTTGTAAGAAACTCAGATATTCACACGGACCTAAATATACCGGACCTTCCAACATATCTAAGCGACCTAGCCACGTCATTTCAACAAGCAATAGGAAATACTGGTAACCCATTATTAGAACCTTTATGGGATTACCCTGATAATCCCCATTTCAGATACAATTGTGCTAAAGCAAGCATAAATGGGCAGTCATAATCTCCAAATATAATACTGTCACAAACTGCAATAAAATATACTCACTAGCTTAACTTCGCCCATAAACCACTTATATCCCACGCCCATTGATCATCATAGCTGGATATTGGTATAAGATGCACCTAACGGCGCAGTCCATAAGCATCGATTGGTCGGTCGGTAGCAGGACCCCCATTCTTCTTTTGCATCAACAACGCACCAATGAAAAAATGTGGAAAAAGTGAAAGTAATTGTGTTTACAATTTAATCAGCATAATCAAAATATTCAGAGAGAAAACGATTGAGAATGTATGGCAATTTGCAATTGGCACATTCTAATTAAATTATTTTAATTTAGAATGTTTTGTGTATTAAAAGCGAGAGAAACAGCAACTCTTCTTCATAATTTTCGAAATTTGAATTACAAACAAAGCGGCAAATGAAAGTTGCTCAGGATCAGTCACACGCAAATGAAGTCATCGACGATTTAGAATTATTAATTCCTGTTGAAAAACAGGATGACGAAACAACATGGGGATTAAAATAAAATGACGTAGAAACTTAAGGCATGATTTACGAATTCTTTCAACCATATTTTTAAAACACACGAAAATCTCCTCCCGTTCATAAAAACACATGTCTGTTCTTAGCGGCTGTGACATGCTTGGAAATGGCATCCCACTTCTTTTCCAAACTTTTTGCTTGTTCCATCCCTTTTGGCACAACAAACTGCACACATCCTACAAAGCTCTTCCTTCTTCTCTGTAGGTGGAATATACTTGGGAAATTGTAACTTACATAGAGGATCAAGGATTTGGTTCTACTGAAGGCCTTCTACCCTCACATGTTATATCATATGCAATGTACCCTTCAATTACATCTTCCATTAGTTTGATTCTAAATTCTGAACTTACCCTTTGGTCCACCACCCTTTCTCTGCAACAGAAATCCATTCCATGTGCCCTGGTCCAACAAGTGAAAAATGTTTTAAATATTTATTGCCCCCCTTTTTTCATAATGGGGAAATTTGTCAGGTGCTGATCTTCCCTTTCTACTCCACCTATTGTATTATTGTACACAACAGCAACTTTTGGCTTTTATAGCACCATATCCTTTTCATTTATATTCCACAAATTCCGTATTATGTACTGTAAAGGTACAGAGACTTGACGGCCTTCTCATCTTCCCAATTCATAGCAATCACTTTGCCTTGCTGGAGGGCAGTCAATTCCTCCTTTTTCAACTTCTTTAGTCTATACGTCATCTAGTACTTCCTTCCTTTTAATTCTCAATGTCCCATGTCTATCGGTTCCTTTCATAGCCAATAAATCAGCCAGCTCTGAGGAGGTGTAATAGTTGTCTGCAGTCAAGCAATAATCTTTGACCTAGCAGAGGTTTCATTACTGCTAGCACAATCTAAGGATGTATTAGGAAGATTGGTATATTCCACGTTCAATACTGACCATTTCCTGTGTACCATAAACACAGTAATCAATGCTGGAAGGTCGGTTTATGGGTGATGGTAGAGTTCACCCAGTACTTAGCTCTATACAGTCTGTGAAATTCACACATCAGGGTATTAAGGGGAGCCAGTTACTTTCACTGTGGCAGATAAGGTTTACCAGGAAGATTGGTACCAGAAAAAATCACATAGCTTGAGTGGAGCATCAGGTGCCCTGAGTGCCTTGCCTGGGGTTTGAACTCAGGACCCTCCGGTCAATAGTCCAATGCTCTACCCTCCTGGACTATCATGACCCACCTTTTTCCTATAGAAATAATATTAAATGACCATATATATCCAGACATAGGCTTAGCAAATCTAAACGTTTCCTCACCAAATCTGGCTCCTTTCAGGGAAACATACTGCATCAGTGAGAGCTCATCCTTGTAAAGAATAACATTTTTATCAGTAGAAATCTTCTTCTCAGGTGTCAACAAACTTGAGAGCTTTTTGTTGAGAAATACAAGCAGAGGGCTAATTTCCTTTAGCTTGACACAAGGATGTCTATCCCTCATAAAGGTACCATTGTCTGCAAAATGCAGATAGTGTTTGACGAGCACATATGTATGCTATGGCATAACATTGGAAGAGAATGGAGTGAGAATGTTCTGCCTCTTTGACAAATATCATTCTTCGGTTGGTTTGGTTGGTTTGCTCATAGTTTTATGAAGAATGATGAATGCAAAACAACATACTAATTTCATTAGTACTAATTTCTAATTTCATTAATAGTATTTATACACTACCAATCTATAAAACTTGATTTTTTTTTAAACAAAAGAATCAGAACAGTGGTCAGCATATAACTTGATTTCCACAGTTATTAGTTCAATTGAGTAATCATCAATTATTGGCCGAAAGCATTGAAGAATTCCAGCAGTTTCATCAATCTCTAATTGAACAGGAGGGGAACCAGTCAAAGGAAATCTTGGAAGTAGTGATTAGTGATGTTGCTGGGAATCCATCGGACACCACAACACTCACGCATCAAGCAATTGGGCAATCAAACCTTCTTCATAAATCAGGGAAAATATGTCCGTTTCTGGTTGTTTTATTCTGAGGTAATGAAGATTAATATTTAATATGTTTGTTTTAATTTGAGTTTATAAATTGTCCAAAATTAAATGACAATGAATGCATAAATGAATTAATAACTGTTTAAATGAGTCTGCCATTAAATTCGTTTGATATTTTATAATTTTTGAAAACAAACTTTATAATTCAAGGAGACTTCTCATCATCTTAAACTGTTCCAATATTTCATAGAAATCTGTTTTGATTTATTCTGAATTTTTTATGAAAATAAAGCCTATAAAAATAAATAAAATATACTCAATGAATCTGTATGGAATCAGTCATTATTAATTAGCTTTTAAATCGCGTGCATTTAAAACAATTGACTTTTATATGTCATGCTTATATTCTAAAATAAATGGCATTTCTAAGCCAATAGATGCCAATCAAATACAATGAAGATGAAGAAATGAATTCATTTTACAAACACTGTAATTAAAAAGGAGTGCTTCATAATATGGGATTAGTGGCACCCAATTGGGTAATTGCAAAATGGCTGTGGAAATAACTTAAGAAGCCCTATCTTCTACCGAGCGTGTATTAAATACAGTTTATTTTATGTTTAATTATTCAATATTGAATCTTTCAATAAATTGTATTTTAAAAATTCACTTTGAATAATTTGGTCTCAATGTATTGGTTGATCATGGAATACAAAATTAAGTATTATTTTCAATTTATATTGACACTGTTTACAGCTGTAGGTTGGCACTTGATTCCTGTTCAATTCCATCCAAAACATAGACCATAATTACTTCAAAAAGGAGCATTAACATATATACGAGGGTCATCCGGAAAGTAGTACCCGTTAGTGAAATAAAGACACAAAAGTAAATATTAACAAACATAAAAAATTTTATTTGAAAGAGGATACTTTAAACTACTTCTCAACATAATCTCCAAGCAAATTAAGGCATTTGTCATAACGTGTGACAAGTTTCTGTATTCCTGCTGCATAGTCCTTCGCCGCCAGCTCATTGAGATACGCGAGGGACCCATCTTGCACAAATTTTTGCATAATGCAGATGGTGTTTAACAATTTCATGAACAATTGTTCGAGAAACATTGGGAAAATGCTCACAGATGTCATCAATTGTGACGCGCCGATCGTTCCTCACGAATTCGTCAACTGAGCTCACCAGTTGGTCTGTAATGACAGACGGTCTCCCCGAACGCTCATCGTCGTGTGTGTTCCCCCTCCCCATGTTGAAGTTGCGACACCACCGCCGAACAGACGACTCGTCCATTACATTGTCTCCATACACCTCCTTTAATTGGCGATGAATATCACATGGGCGAACGTTTCTTGCATTGAGGAATTTAATCACTACCCTCACTTCACAACTGGCGGCGTTCTCAATTTTTTTAAACATTGTAAACAATCACAGAAACAACACAGGCAATGCTAGCCTCACGCAACTTGGCTCAGAGAAGGCAGACAAGCCACTGAAGCTATCTGACCTCGTCCAGCGGCTACTCGCGTCGTCAGCACTTCATGCGGCACAAACGGGTACTATTTTCCGGACGAACCTCGTATATTTCCAGCGTGTATTAAATACAGTTTATTTTATGTTTAATTTTTCAATATTGAATCTTTCAATAAATTGTATTTTAAAAATCCACTTTGAATAATTTGGTCTCAATGTATTGGTTGATCATGGAATACAAAATTAAGTATTATTTTCAATTTATATTGACACTGTTTACAGCTGTAGGTTGGCACATGATTCCTGTTCAATTCCATCCAAAACATAGACCATAATTACTTCAAAAAGGAGCATTAACATATATATTTTCTACGCTTAGATGGATACTCCAGTCAATTCAAGCAGAGTTTATGATCAGAACAAATTAAAAGACAACTATCTCAGCAGCTGGTAATCTTGTCGTGAATGTAATTTGATGTTCTCCAGAAATTAAAAGGTATATGTTTCATAAAAGATCTCACCAGTCCATTCTTTCCATGTGTGGCGTAAATAGGAAGATTTAATATTTTAAACAACAGAGCTCATTTTACTTGAACGAAATTCTAGATGGTAACTTTGCAAAACTTTATATCTATTGTCGCAAGTATGCGACATGGTACTCCTTCCCTGGCTCCTGCGAATGTCCCACGTGACCAAAGACGATGTTTCAAAAGTATTCCTCCCCTGACTCCTAAATTGGGTATAAAAGCCCTGGTCACCGGGCAAAAAGCAGTCAGTTGGTTATCTGGCGGTGACCGGTAGGGCACGATGATTCAGCTATGTTGCGCTTGTCGCGACAGTGTGTCCTATTCCTGACTAAACTTCGGACGAGGGCTCTGCCTAGGTTACGTTCGTTTAACCTCGTCCACCCTGCAATACTCCCTTCCTTTCCGACGGACGAGGGCTCTGCCTAGGTTATGTGTTTCGTGACCGCGTCCACCCAGCATTTATCCTGTCCCTGGGAATTTTCTGCCATTTTAATTCTGTCCGCACTTGCGTTGGTTTACCGAGGGTCTAGCCATCCATAATTTGCTTATACTTATGTAAATGTTGCATTATGACTGATGTTGGGTAATATACGGCTGCTTTGGTAATACTCGGTGTAGTTACTCTGACCTTCCCCGATACCCTTTGTGTCGCACCATAGAAACCCCCCTCGCGACATATTGGTGTCAGGTGAGGGGTTGCACGGATGGACTAGTGATTTATTCAGTGTACGTGACAGTGTCTCATAGATTATCATGTCCCCGTGTACGTCTTTAAATTGGAAGTTCCGTATTATCTCGGACAGGTGGGATATGCTAATCTGTGCTGAGCTAACGAATTATTATTTTAAGACACGTGCTATTACCTCATCGCGATTCTCTGCGCACAATTAAACTGAGGATCACTTTATCAGGAACCATCAATTAGCCCGAGAAGGGCCCACCATGGGTATCGGATACACTCGGAGTATGAAAAAATAAATTAATTAAGCTTTTGTTTGTCAGTCAGACAAGGGGTTGTAAGGATTGCTGGGTGAATTGGAGATTCAGTGGGACAGATATGGGATGAGAAACAAAATTAATAAAACCAAGTTTATGCAATTTTCTAGAAAGAATAAAGCTAAGCTAAACATTAAAATGGGAGGGCAAAAACTTATGCAGGTAGAACAGTTGACGTATCTCTGAATCATTTTGGACCAACACGGTCAAAGTAGTAGGGACGTATGGAGAAGAATTACGCTAGGCGCAGAGGCTTTCATAAGGAGGAGAGAGTTGATGACAGGGACGTTGAGTAAGGATATTAAAAAAAGACTCGGGAAACTTTTGATATGGTGCAGAGTTATATACGGAAATGTGGTCATTGAAGCAGGAGGATAGTCGTGGACTGGAGGCTTTTGACATGTGGGTGTGGAGAAAATGGAGAAGGTGAAATGGACCGAGAAGAAAACCAATGAGAAAGTACTTGGTATGGTGGGTGAAGAGAGGGGTTGGTTGGGAGAAATGCTATTGAGGCAGTAAAAATGGATGAAGGGCATATTGACCGACAGGGGACTGTTCAAGTTGGTAATAGAGGGGAGAATGTGAGGCAAGCAAGAAAAGGGAAGGAACAGGATAGGGATGTTTCATTTAAGGATTCAAGTTCCTTCTAGATTATTATTATTAGGAGTTTATTTCATTATTTCCTTGAAAATTGTATCTTAGCACAACAATCTGATTTACCTAATTTCTCTTAAATTTTTGGCAGTTCTAAGGTTAATTTGTCCATAAAGACATTGCCTCATTTTGTTTCTAATAATAATTTCAATGCCCATATTTTCATGAAGAATTTCTAGTCTTTGAGCTACTTTCAGTATCATCATGATTACTGATTTGCCCAGTAAAATTAAACCTACATATGTTTTATATGCTTATTATGCTTTTTGTGTGCAAAAATGTCAAAATCTAGAAGATGCAAAGGTACGACTCAGAGCCACTCAAAGACAGGCTAAGCAGGCAGGTTTCATTTTAATCATTTAGGTTTAAATACTAACAAAACTCAGCATATTGTATGCAGTTATAGTATATAAAAATGTACTGATGTTGAAAATTCTAAAATACTAGGAATTAATATAGATAGGAAACTAACCAGGGAGACTCACATCAGTCAGATCTGTGATGAACTGATTAAAGCTCAACTTTCTCATTTCAAATGAGTATTGTTTAACACTTGACCATGTCTTCTTTCCATGTCATTTGAATTACAGTGATGAGTTATGGGGTCATTTCCCAAAACATATCATACGAATCTTGCTACTACACAAGAGAGATTTTTGCTCCCTTGCTAATACTCCGCAACGTGATTTCTGCAGACCATTTTTAATTAGCTGTGGAGACATGATTGTACACCATGTGGGGTAGAGCAAATCTAAATAATACTATTTTCTGTGGAATTTCATCAACTTACAGCGCATTTCATATTGTGGACATTCAAATGTAAAACTATCTGTTTTTTTACACTGTTTTTGTAACACTCATTGTTTATTGAGAGATGAGTAAGGTGGAAATGAAATCCTTTGAGTTTGGTGAATTCATCAAAATAAATCCAAGAACGCCACATTAAAACTGCTAATTCTTCAAGGAAATTTGGCAGAATTTATGATGGGTGTCATTTTATAAATTTTGCACATTTTGGTTTACTAAATTCTCCATAATCAAAGGACAATAGATGCATGATCGTTCATCATACTTAATGAGAATTTAACAGTTTAAATGAACAAGCCATTATATTGGTGATGTTAAACATTTTTTAATTATTGTACACAAACACTCAAATTCAAGGAGACTTCTTATTGTCTTACATTGCTCCAATATTTAATTAAATTTTGTTTCCATTGATTCTGAATTTGTATAAAAATAAAGCCCGCCTAAATGCATAGTGTACTCAATTAAACTGCATATAATCAACCATTATCGGTTTGCTGTGAAAGTGAGTACATTAATTCCATTTGAAATATAAAGGTCACACTTGTATCCTTAAATAATGGCATTTTCAAGAATAAAAGCAATGCCAATCGAACAGAATGTAGAAGAAGAAATGAATTCAGGTCACAATCACCATAATTAAAAAGGAGTACTTCACAACAGCAAGGGATTTGTGGCGTTAAGAGGTGTATTTGCGAATTGATTCAGCATATTAAATAAAATGGTACCTCACTACAGAACACAATAAAAATCTAATTTTACGTTAACTACTTAAATATCGAATCTTCCTATTTATAACCATTGTATTTTAACAATCCATTTTGAATGATTTTGACTCAATGTATCGTTTGATCATTGCGCATGTGAAATAATACTATTTTCTAAACATTATTGACGATGTTTATAGCTGTCGTTTGACACTTGACTCCCGTTCAATTCTACCAAAAACATAGATCTTAACTACTTCAGAAAGGAACATTTACAAATATATTTTCTACAGAGAATGATACTGCAGTCAATTCAAGCAGAGCCCAAAGCAATTAAAACATGACTATCTCAGCAGCAAGTATTATTGTTGGGTATGTAATTAGGTGTTCTCCAAATTTAAAAGGCATATATCTCACAAAAGATCTCACCCGTCCATTCTTTCCAAAATACATTCACTAAGATTGGCAACCTGAAACAGCATATCCTTGTTTATGCAAATGAGAAGCCATACCGTTAAGAATTTGCTCCATGACATTCAGTTGGAAAGGAAAGCCTATGGTCTGTGAGTGTGAAAAGAATGCTGTTTCCGAAGTCCGCAATAATGTTTGTTTTGATTCGTTGATTTGGTGACACTGTTGCCGTGGCAACGGTAACAAACAAGTGAAGAATGAAATGTTTCGAATTAGATTGAGAATAAGATCTAATTTTAAAGAGAAATAAAGTATGCTCTAGGGATACTATATTTTTGTTTATTAGGTATAAAGATCAAATACTGAAAAGGAAAATCAAATTATTGGACATGTGCGGAGGCATACAAACGTGTTACTTTCCTTTCTCCACAAATATATATAAAGGTAATTGAAGAAGTTTTTCTTTCTTGCAAGCAAGAAAGTCATTTCATGATGTATCCGGGCTTCGTGTCGGTAATATAATAAATAAATGAATGAATAAATTAACCATACATGGGAAGGAGTGTATAAAATACATAAAATATGTAATTATATATAAGAATGCGAACCATTGCCTATTAGTGTACACGCCTGGGCTATCTTTCCAGCAATGCAAGTTAATATCTTGTAGCTTCATTATGGTTCTTTTTCTTCTTAGTTTCCAAATTTCCGCGTGCTTTGATGGCACTGAAGGTGTTGACGCATCGATGTTGCTGACGACCCATCGTCAGCAACATCGATGCACCAACCCACAAGCTAGCGCAATATGTTGCACATCCTCTTCAACTCTTCGCCAGGAAAACTGACTATTTTGCTAAAACTTCCATGGATTTCATTCACATTATTCGGAATGCTGAAGGCCAAATAGTCAACATGCTGGTGACCTTTGATGTAATCTCCTTGTTCACAAATACGCCCATTGATGACTCCACGCTACTCATCAAAAACCTCACCTCACAGGGATTAGCTAAGGATTAACCTGGACCTCGCAAATTCTGCCTCTGGAACTCATACTTCCTTTGGAATGATAAGCACATTGAACATGATGAATGTGCAGCCATGGGATCACCCCTCTCTTCCGTACTAATTAACATTTTCATTGAGATCTCGCAGCTGAAGGCAATGGTCTTACCCAAAGAAACCAACCCGTATTATAGTTGGGGTTTTTGGATGCACCAACCACTGTGGTTGTTATTGCACCACTTTTTAAAACATTGAAAACTTCAATCCAATTTTGATAAATACGTCAATGCATAAAAAACATTTAAATAGTTAAAAACAAAATTATTTAAAAAAAAGAAACGGAAACTCAAGTTGTCCGTTCAGGTCAGTTTCCCTTAAAAACCTGGAAACCTTACTTAAAAAGTTGGGGTCCTCCCCTAAATTATTCCTTAAATTACCTCTTATTTTAAAAAAGGTATCTGGCCTTTTATAATTTATTCTCCGACTTCCACCACAGATAGAAATGCTGAGTCGGTTTTGAGTTTGACCAGGGCTTGTCTTGCTGCTTTGCCAGCTTTTTCCATGCCTGGTATTCCCACATGACCAGCAGTCCATATAGAGGATACCTACTTCCCCTTTATCTGACGGGACCACAGGGTATAATAGATCTCCTGAACCATCAGGTGCATTGATGGCAAGTCCGATATGGATTATAGGGAGCTCAATGAGTGCGAACAGATGAGAGAAGAGCCATTACATTCTCTTAAGTCTTTTAGGGCCCTCTTGATAGCTGACAGTTTGGCTGTGAATATTCCTGCAAAACATTGTCAGTTATTTCCTCTGGACTACATTGTAGTGAGAGACCACCACGTGGACACATGCGGATTCTAACTTTGGTCCTCTCCTTTTACTAAGGGTCATTGGCCCTCTCAATAAAGGATCATGGGCATCAATATAAATGCCAGAGGCAGATGATGGACAGGGGCTTCTAGAGTAAATGAGCTACCGGGCACCCACCAGCAGATAGATGTTACATCACGTTAACCTGGTAGTAGTATTAATGGTTTATAGGGTACATCAAGGGCTAAGGTCATTTTGCACCACTGACAAGATGACTAAAATCTCAAATCTATTTTATTTAGGAATTAATAAATAAGAATAAATGTACAAATAAATGTGGGGGGGAATGGCGAGAGGGGGATGGGGGGAGAGAGACCATAAAAGCAGTAATCAACCCCAAGTTCGGTGTTCTAGTCGTGTGGAATTCACACATGAACTGCACAGTTTGGAATCAGTGCCAAATGTATAGTTTAGGCAATGTTGGAATTCCTGGAGAAGGAATGAACATGTTTAAAACAGTAGAGCATATCTGATGTCACATCATTGAGCAAAGCATTTAAAATATTTACATTACTCAATTTGGTTTTGTTTTTTCTGTCGAATATCATGTGTATCAATGTGGGTCAATTGCGACATGAGTACAACGTTTTTTATTGTGTTGTGACCACCTATTCAGCGTTGTAGAACATCTAATTTCGTTCTCAATAGCATGACAGTATGCTAATTGACACGTAGACATGTGCCGTATTCGTAATAAATCCTATGTATTAGGGTGTATAAATAGTTCTAGAATATTTGAGTAATAAATCTTTACTGAATGTATCCTGAGAGAATTGCATTGTATGCATCTGTAATGTTTTCGTGAAACGTATCATTTTTGCGCGTTAAACTGTTGTTATTTTGAAACAAGTGAATAACGGAAATAAGACGTGCGTGTGTGTTTCTAGCCTAATGCTAATGAAGAACGACATAGGTTTCCGCGTAATTGTGCCAAAAGCATGCGTTTTGATATGTTCGTCTTTTGATTTGTTTATGTCATGTAGACCGATGTTTAACGAATCTCTTAGTTTCAAAACTAAGGGTAAATATAGCTTCGTGAAGCTGTTGAATTCCTTAATGTTAAACTCCCGTCATCAACTTGTCACTTCGGTAATATTCTTGGGTATTTATCAATGTACTTACCCGAAAAAGTACTTAATTAGTACTTGTAGTATTCACTTTTCAGGTTTAAGCTAAGATTCCGTTCTCTCTTCGTTATTTATCCAGTCGCCCCATTTACTACTGTGATTATTCGCATTGCGGTAAACTGTCCCCATATAATTGTTGTTATTATTATCCGTTCTGCAGTGATCCAAGTGTAATCAAAGCACGCGGAAATTTGGAAACAAAGAAGAAATCGAGCCAGAATGTAGCTACGAGGTATTAACTTGCATTGCTGGAAAGATAGCCCAGGCGTGTACACTAATAGGCAATGGTTCGCATTCTTAAATATAATTACATATTTTACGTATTTTATATACTCCTTCTCATGAATGGTTATTTATTCATTCGCTTATTTATTAAATTATATTACCAAAACGAAGCCCAGATACATCATGAAATGACTTTCTTGCTTGCAAGAAAGAAAAACATCTTCAATTGCCTTTTTATATATGTGTGGAGAAAGGAAAGTAACACGTTTGTATGTCTCCGCACATGTCCAATAATTTGATTTTCATTTTCAGTATTTGATCTTTATACCTAATAAACGAAAATATAGTATCCATAGCACATCTGCAATTGCCAGCATATATTTGTGGAGAAAGGAAAGTACCTTTGCTCTAAATCGCACCTTTGCATCTTTGTGCATTGTGTCCATAATGGACACTTCTTTCATTCAATCCCAACTCTTTTCTTTCCGTTTTCTGGCTTACTTAACAATCTGCCCATCAATCACAGTCTTCAATATTCTCAAGATAACTCAAAAGCAATGGACAATAATCGTCCCATGTTGCGAATATAAATTCATTAATGCCGTTGGCTCAACTTTAGAATTGTTGAAACTTAAATTTTCACATTGAGTAAAAACGGAATAAAAATCAGGTGCATTAAAACTTCCTGAGTTAACTCTTAAGTCTCATGTTTATATTGTTTTGTTGGACGATTTTGACAAATGACTACTGCATATCAATTCGTTTGTCGATGCTATTTCAGGGATGCCATAGTGCCATGGCATCTGCAGCCAGTCACTGAAATGGCATCAATGATACCTTTAAAGAAATAACTTCCGATGTCATTTCACAGAGCCAAGGACAGTTTATGGCTAAAAATATTGGACGATTTATAGTCAAGAAAAATTTTGATGCAGCACTATAATTTAGCTATTCTGCTCTTCGGAATAATAAATCTGTCCACTGTAGGGACATCCCGAGTCTTGATGAAACAATACTGTCGTTCTGCCCCCTAATAGTTGTGGTAATTATGTGTTCTACAGCTTTACCTGAAATTAATGTCAATTAGATTATCCTGTAATTGCTGCGTACTTTCCTGTGCCAACTAAACAAAGAGTTATGTTCCCAACTTCACAATCTTTGTGTAACTTGGCTCCGCCAAATATTTGATTGCCCTGTGAGTTTGTGAAAGTGCAAGTCTCCCCTGTTCACATAGATATCGGAGTACTTGAAGTAAAAATGCTTGAAGTACAAATGATGGAATCCAAAATTAGATCCGTTTTTTTGTTATTTAAAGGAAGACAATTTCCATGGCTTGGCGGCGTCTACCTGATTATCAAAAAAACACGTCAAGAAATTGTCACACATGAATTCTTGCTCCTATCTACGGTGTTGACGTACAAGTGGGGTTGGCAGTCGGCACCATGAAAGGAAATGCGCATACAGACGACACCGGTTTTTCCCGGGAAAGCATATTTTGTCTGCCTTAAACAATGAGATTAAGAATTTTCCCTTTGTTCTTTCCTGAGGAGTTTTATGCAGGGGGTGGGTACCAAAGAGGACCTTTGGAGGAATTGGGAACCTTTGGGGATTCCTTTGTTTCCCTCCCCCAGCCGTACGTGCTTAAAAAGGATAAAGAAAATCATTTCATTTCAAGGAAAGCTTTCATCCATTTTCTCCCCTCATCCAACTTTGTAATCATCTCATCCGTGATCCATGGTTTCCTAGTCCTTTTAGCGTTAACGATTCCAATAGTGCCTTTTGCGGCTTTCAATAACCCTTTCATGATAGTTTCCCATTTTTCTTCGATAGTACTTAGCCTATACTATCCTCCATGATTTCCTCTACCGCCTGTTGTTACTCCTTCCTTTTCAAACCATTTACTGCTTCTACATTCCATTTTCTAACTTGCCGCCCCTGCCTTATGTTTTTGAAACGCGCGCTACATTTCATAACAACTAAATTGTAGTCACAGTCCACATCCGCCCCCGGGTAGCTGTGCGAATTAACACACTGTTCCTAAACCTGTGTCTAACCAGGATATAATCTAGCTGATACCTTTCTGAGGCACCTGGCATTTTCCATGTATACCTTCATCTTTTGTGGTGTCTAAACCAAGTGTTGGTGATGACTATCCCCTGTCTCCTTCAGAACTCCAGTGGTTTCTCACCATGGTCATGCCTCGTGCCTAAACCGTAGTCCCCCACCTCATCACTATCTCTTCCTTCGCCTACCGTTGCATTCAAATACGCCATCACTATCAAATGTTTCCCTGCAGGAACAGACGCGATTATGCCCTCTAACTGATGGTATATCCTATCGACATCTTCTTCCTTATGGTTGCTCGGTGGCATGTATACCTGAATAATAACCAAGTTCGTCGGTTCTGCTTTTATCTCTGCTAGTAATAATCTATCCGTTACTTGCTCTATGTCACTATGCTTCTTCCTACCTCTTCATTTAATATTATGGCAACCCCTCATGGCATCTTGTCCCTGCCGCTGTATATTATTTTATAATTATCACTCCAGTAATCCCCGCTATCCTTCCATCTCACGTCACATAGACCTAAAATATCAATTCTTCCATTTTCCATCTCTCTTAATATTCTCCAGTTTACCCATCATAATCATTGTCCTAACATTCCACGTTCCTCCTGGCATGGGCTTGTGGAAGTATCATTCCCTCTCGAACACAAATTCGAAGGTTTTGGGTCTTTATATTAATCCAGTGTATTTTGAGGGGCGGAGGAAGTATGGAGACGTGTTCTAGTGTGTGCTATATGTCTACATGGCGAGATTAAACAGTGTGCTGTTATCAAATTTTTGCCTTCGCCTCCTCATCGTCCGAGTAGTAGTAGTTTTGAGGGGAGGCGACCGACAGCTAAGGTCATTTGCGCCATAGGGGAAGGACAGGAAAGGATGAAGGGTGGAGAGAAACCCGGCGTCGGCATTAGCCTACTCTTTACGAAAGGCGCCAAGGGGTCCGCGGCTTAACGTCCCATCCGACGGACGGCGTACTCACTCAAAGTGCCCTCCACAAAGCACCTCAAGTAGGGATCGAGATACCTCTGAAAAATATTCAACACTGCCGGGATTTGAACCCGCGCCCTCAGGGTGGGAAGCCAGTACGTTAGCCCCCGCATCATCTCGATCCCCTCCTCATCGTCCGAGGTGTATTGATTACCCTTTGAGGTGTCTTTTGAGTTGAGAGGGAAAAAAACTAGAACTGCATGGCACAAGATCGAATAAGGGATCAAGGAGGATTTTGTTTCTTCTCTTTAAGTGAACCCATCGTGAACACAGATTTTACAATGTCCCAAATTTTCAATTATGAAGCCGACACGTACAACAGTATTCGTATTCTAAAAATATGGTTTGCGATATATGCTTTTGATATCAGTGATTCGCGTTTGGTCATTTTCAATCAAATCTTCAATGACGAGTTTGCAATGTTTATATTGCCTGTGGGTCAGTTATCGGAGGTCCGCTGCCGGTTTCATTGACCAATTATTGGCTTTTCCAGGCTCACAACCACGAAATTTTACCACCCATCCATTAACAGGAGCTCTACATACAGCATCATCATCGTAATGAACAGCCTTTTAAAACGACGGTTGAATCTCAGTAGGAGTCACTTCTATAAGTTGCGCTGTTTAAATTCGCCATGCTGACATAGAGCAGGAACACGTCCCCTCGTCTCACCTATGGCCAGCATTGTTTCCATAAAGGGCCCTTAACCGATGATAAACCTCAATAGGAATCACTTTTCCAGCAGTTGAAAGTTTTACCAGAGCAAGGTTTAAATCGTGTTGACATAGCGCTAGAACAAATCTCCAAACTTCTGCTTCTCAAAATACACTTGATTAACGTGACAACCTCAAACCTGTGCAAATGTGTTAGAGGGGGAATGTTACTTCCACATGCCGCCAGACCAGGAGTGCTCCTGGAAGTCATTGTGTTTGTAGTACTAGGACACGTCTCTATACTTCCGCTTCTCAGAATACACTGGGTGAATGAAACGATTTAAAACTTGCGCATGCGTGTAGTGGAATAATGTTACTTTCACATGCCGAGACTAGGAGTGCTTCTGAAAGTCATTTTGTTCGTAGTACTAGGACACGTCTCCAAACTTCCGCTTCTCAAAATACCTTGGATGAATAAAACGATATCAGAACTGCGCATGCGTGTTGGAGGGTAATGTTACTTCCATATGCCAAGACAAAAAGTGCTTCTGAAGGACATTTTCTTTGCATTACAAGAACATGTCTCCATACTTCCCCTCCTCAAAATACACTGGTTGAATATAAATTACAACGACCTCAAACCTGGGCTGGCGTGTTTGGGCGAATGATACTTTCTGGTGCCCAGATCAGGAGTTATTCTAACCGTCATGTTTTTGTAATACTACAACCAGTCTCCATACTTCTGCTTCTCAAAAAACACTGGATGAATACTGCATAGACCTCAAATCTGCGCATGCGTAATGTGTGGGAATGTTACTTCCACGATTGAAGACCAAGAGTGCATCTACAGGTCATTCATTTTCCAGAATTAGAACACGTCTCCATACTTCCGCTTCTCAAAACCATCTGTAAGTATGCAACGACCTCAACCCTGGGCATGCGTGTTGGAGAGGAATGTTACTTCCATATGCCAAGACTAAAAGTGATTCTGAAGGGCATTTTGCTTGTAGTACTAGAACACATCTCCAAACTTCCGCTTCTCAAAATACACCAAATGAACGCAACGCTCTCATACCTTCGCATGCCTCGGAATGTTACTTCCAAGAGCCTAGAGACCAGGATTGCTTATGGAGGTCATTTTATTTTTTTACACTAGAACATGTCTCCATACTTCATCCGCTTCTCGAAATACACTGTATGAATAGTTTAACGACCTCACTCCTTAGCATGCCTGTTGAGAGGTAATGCAGCTTCCACATGTCTACTGACCAGGAGTGCTTCTAGAGGTAATTTTGTTTGCATAGTCTACAAGCACGTGTGTGGATTTTGGTTTTCAGCCAAACCTCGTGCCTTCAATATTTATTTTTTTATATAATTCTTTACACAGACGATTAATTCAGAATTTAAATAAAATAGGAAACTGGGCATTGAGAGGATGTGTAAAATCCCAGATATTATGAATAAAAAAGGGATTGGACCGAGGAGCTGGAAGTGATTGAATAATCATATAAAGTGACCACTATTCTCATGCATAATGTGATAGCGTGACTTAGTGATAACCGTACCGATCATTCAAAATACCGCCAGGTTAGTATATGGTTGCGATTTTAGGACTTCATACAACTGTAAGTAGTTATTAATATTATGTAGGAACGAATGAAACAGTTTTGGTTTCATTTCATTAAGAATACGATGAAAATTTATTTAAACATTAATTAATAGGACTTGTATCATGTCAAATTTCAGGAACTCTAACATTTCTTCCTGTTGAATGTTAGTTAATGTGACACATTTAGATATAACTGTCTACTGAGCTGTGTGTTCAGAAAATAACGGGAAATGTTTTTTTTTTCGCGGATTTGGACAGTCTGATAGTCAAGATTTTGTTTTTATTATGTTGGTATGCAAGCCCCTTTAAGAATGATGACATTTTCACCCGTGTTCAATTGTTTAATATTTGTCTATGTGGCAGACGCTAAGGTAGGACGGACGGTGAGATATTTATTTTTATTAATATAACGATTGTACGGAAAGTTGTACACGAGCGGCACAGTAATGGGCAAAAGGCTGGTCGAATGAAAGGTTGTGGGAATTGGCGTGTGAAGGGATAGGAAGAGAAGAGAGTGAGGCAGAATTGCAGGAGTACCGGTGATTATTCATTCGAATAGGTAAGGGGGTAATGCATTTGCCTCTGTCAAAGGAAGTGCAATGTTTGCATGAAGAAAGATAAATTATGTTTTTTGATAGGCAATTAGTGTGGGAACGTGGTGAGAGGGCAATGAGAGAATGTAGGGAGTGGGGAGTAGACCTAATAAGAAGACAGGTTTAACATCGGGGATGGTTGCAAGTAGGGGAAATATCAGGAAATTTGTCACGGGGGGGGGGTGCCGAAGGGTTGGTGGATCTAAGAAGGTTTTTGAGATTGGCGGGTCGTCTGTCTGCATGACATGGGCATTGGGGTAGTGAGGATGAGTTCGCGTCATTGTCATGTCAAATAGGAGATAGTTCTTCAAGAAAGGTTTTCAGTCTGTGTGATCCGGGGAAATAGGTGGCGCAAAGGTTGAGTCTTGCGTCAGATGTGAGCTTGTTATTGTGTGGTGTGTGTGGTCGGGTGGAGTGGTGCATTTTATTTTTTCAGCGTTTCTGGTTAACCGTATTTGAGGAGTGCAAGATGTAGATTGTCAAGGTATTTGTTGAGAGTGGCTGTTGTGTCGCCAACCACGTGACATTATTCTGGTGTCAGGTGTAGGATCGCAAAGAAATTTTGAGTCTCGAACCCGTAACCTAAAACATAATCCCCCAAGTGGTTCATTAACATTCCAAGATAATTTTTCAATTCCTCATCAAAATACTGGAATCTTATCCACTGATAATTTTGTTTTTTCCATTTTGTGTATGTTAGTTGAACTTATTGCTCTGGCTAATCTAGTGTAACCTGCATTCATTTTCATATTTCTGTGTCGCGTGCTACTGTTTACCGTCATGGCTATGCCTAGTTATTCCCCGCTAAACCATTTCTCTCCCCATTTTGAGTCGACTTTACTAAGGGGTTCCACTACCCAAAATGATTTCGATCCTACTGTGCACTCCATTGAGCCTGCCACCGCAGCCTCTCCTACAGGGAATAATCCATTCACAAGCAACACATTGGGGAACCATGTCTATTTCATTCTGAACTTTAGCGGTGACGATGATGTGACGGTCGAAAAATTTTTAGAATGCTTAAAAATCACGAGGCACCTTAGCTCTTGGAATAAAACTTATGCTCTTTGCGTAACCCGTTTACACCTGCATGGGCCGGCGGCAGAATATGCTTTGGCCAATCCTCACATTCTAGAGTGTCTGAAAAGTTTTTCCAGAAACCCACGTAATAAGTTCTTAGCTCGCGTTTCCCTCCTCTCCCTAGAACGGATGTTTTCAAATTGCGTTCAACTACTGGCGTCAGCAAAAGTTAATACAGTGCAGAACTCAAGAAGCGCTCGCTTTTTGCCCCAAAATAACTCTGCCGGTAGTAAACCCGCCTCGTACGAAGCTCCTATGCGGCCGAATGCTACAGCTAACACCTCAAATACCGGATACGCTGCAAAATGCTTTTCCTGTGGGTGTGCGGGCCACATAGCTCGCGATTGTCGCTCTAAAACTCGAGCTTGTTTTAACTGCGGAGCAAGGAGACATATTTCCCGAGACTGTCCCCCGCTATGCATCGGAATATGTAAGGAAGTTGGCCACCTTCCAATTAATTGTCCAGAGCGCTCAAACCGAATGGCCACGGGAAACGGGATGACCCCGACCAGCGGGTTGGGGAAGACCTCATCCTATCCATCACTCCAGTGAAAGGAATGACGGTTAGCGTGCAGATTATAGGAAAATTACGTCACTTCCTTGTGGACATAGGCGCGGCGGTCACGATACTTCACGAAAGAGTGTTCCTTTTAGATACATTAGGAATAGCCCCGTACGACCGCGCGTGAGTGAGAAGCGCCTCAGGTCATGTATTGATGACAAACGGTCAGAGTGGCGTACCTTTCTGTGTAGACAATCGTGTTTACCCTCATGATGCTTTGGTAATAAATCTAGGGGACACACTCAATGAAGGCATATTTGGCTTGGATTTTATGAAAAAGTATCGTAGTTAGATTTATTTGAGAACAAGACCATTAAATTTGAACCTGACCACATGATGTCTTTAGAATCTGTTTGCAGTAAAGGTGAGGAAGTAGATTTCATTTCGTGCGAGAATACCCCATTAGGACCCTGCGAAGAGGCCGACACGGTACAACACTGTTTCATAAACTGAATGACCTCGTGGAGAAAGGCGATGGGACGGGTTCAAGGAGTTCCCATTAGTCCGGCTACTTTTACGATGAGGAAAATGTGCTATAGAAAGTTGACCCTTCGGAGATTGAACCAATTTTTATAATATGTGCACCCAAAAATATGCGGAAATTCATTTTGACTCGTTGCCACGATAATTTCCTATCAGGAATCATCGCGGAATCGAGAAAATGGTGGAAATCGTCCAGCGACACTTCAACTGGAAAGGCTGTTATTCGGACACCCTCCAGTACGTTCAGCATTGCATCGAATGCCAAAAGAGCAAATTACGCGTGAATAATATTCCATTACAGCCAGTGGTTGAAGCCGCCTACCCAATTGAGTAATTAGTTTTGGATATTGTTGGACCACTACCCCTATCCCTCCGAGTTAACCGATATCATTTAACTCGCCAAGATTATTTCACAAGATATCATGAAGCCTTTACCATTCCAGATCAATCGGCCAAAACAGTAGCTGGATTTTTTGTCGAGCACATAATTTGCCGTCACGGTGTGCTTAAATATTTACTGGCAGACAGAGGTGCAAACTTCACTTCAGAACTAAGGAAAAACGTTTGCAGGGAACTGAAAATAAAATCTATCTTCACTTCTCTCCATATAACCCCGCCTCAAATGGTCGTCTAGGGCATGCACACCATTCCTTTGCTTCCGTGACTCCCCATTATGCAGCCCAAGACCACTCTGATTGGGACGAACAACTGGGCTTTGCATTGCTCACTTATCGAGACAGCAAGCACCAAGCAAGCACCAAGTGGTCAAGCACGGAAGTTAGTTTCCCGGTGGAGAGGACCCTCCAGAAAAGTTAAAGTTAGAAGCTCGGTTACCGCAGACATAGAGGACCTGAAAGACGGAAGAAGTCTCCTAGCTCATATGCGTAACCTTTTACCCTCACCGCTAGATAATCCCTTACCCCTGTTTTTAGGTGGCGGCATGGCATGGAAGCCCTACAACTACAGACCATGCACGAGCCCTCGAAGCAACCGAACCTAAATACAAATTCTCAGTCGTTTCCTCCTCTCCATAACCCATGGCAAAACCATGAAACCGAAATCGTGGAGACCCCTCAATCATCTCTTAACTCTCCCCCAACCTCCGATCAACACCCTCCGCCACCCTCTGGACAACACTCTCCCTCAATCAATGACCAATCATCAACCGCAAATATAAGAACTGCTCTATTGAGCATAATTACGAAACTTCTCTCTCCTACTGACAATAAAACCCTTATTAGCATCATCACCAATGACCTTATACCAGCCCTTCTTCAACTTGTAAATGGTGCCTAATTCACAAATAAACAACCACTTCCTTAAAGTTTTACAATGGAACATAAATGGCATAAAAAACAAAAAACAAAAGCTTGAAAAACCACTTCAACACGAAGGCGAGCCCTTCATAAGCTCCTATTTACCAAAAATATCGCAATTCACTCACCGCCTTTACCTACCCCCTTCCATCATCACCCCCACTCCTCCGATATCCTGGATGTAGTTCTATTATCCGCAGATATCGCATTCCAAATCCTTAACCTAGATAATTCAGCCTCGGACCACTGCCCCATATTTTACTGTATTCCTACCCTCCTTCATACAACCAGAACCAACTAGAAGAGTTAATTGGAAACTATTTAAAGAAAACTGCTTGGCCATTAACCTTGTCCCATCTCCTGCTAGCACTCCAGACAGCATAGAGAAAGCGGCTCAAGATTTCACAAGCACCTTAACCAAAATCATTCATCGCTCTTGCTACCCTCCTTATCCGGCCTCCATCGCTGGTGCCACACTACCTCTGGATATATTGCGCCTAATTTCACTTAGAAACAAGGCCAGAGTCCTCTGGCAACGCACTCATCTCTGCCAAGATAAAATCGGCTTCATTGCACTTCGAAACCTTGTAACATACAAAACTAGAAAACATTGGGAAAAAACTTGGCATGAGAAAATAAGTTCACTCTCACATAAGGATAATTCAGTATGGACCCTAGCCCACTGTCTGCAAAGGAAAAAGGTACCCACCCCGCCAATACCACATAATGGGAGAGCACTATACGATGACTGCTACAAAGCAAATACCTCTGCCGACTCCTTCGAATGCATTTTTAAAAACAATAATACATCCTTGTTGGATTCAGAAGCGTTGATCAGCGTCTCTGGCCTGTCACTTTGCCCATTCCACATATTCCTGGAAATTACTCCTTAAGAACTTTACTCCATTATGTCCCACTCCAAAACCAAGTCATCACCGGGACCCGATCAAATCTCCTACCTTCACCTGAAAAACCTTCCTAAATCTTTTATCAAACACCTACTCTCTATCCTCAATGCCTGTCTTTCCCAATCGTACTTCCCAAAGGCATTGAAACCAGCTAAGATAATACTCCTTCCAAAACCCGATAAAAATCCTTCTTATATCCTGAACTATAGACCGAGTGGCCTGCTCCCCTGAATGGGCAAACTTCTAGAAAAATGCATCTTAAACAGGCTACAAGAAGAAATCTCGGCCATAGACTTGATCAGACCTGAGCAAACTGGCTTCCGCCGTCGCCATTCCATTACTCAGCAAATAACAAGATTGGTTGAACAGATCACTTTCGGCTTCAACATCCACAAGCACACCCAAGTAGTCTTCCTTGATATCCAAAGAGCTTTAACAAGGTCTGGCAAACTGGTTTAATACATAAACTGCTTAAAACTGGCATATCAGTATACCTAAATAAGACCATCCCCTCCTTTCTTTCAAACCGCACATTATTTTTAGCCCTTAACAATGCCAAATCAACTACCCGGTCCATATCCGCAGGCTTTCCTCAAGGATCAATTTTGTCACTCGTTTTATTCAACCTTTACATTAACCACCTCCCCTCCATCCAAAAAGCTACCTCTATGCGGATGACTCAGCTATAGCGTCAACTTCCTTTGACCCAAATATTGCCGCAAAAAATGTCCAAGAACACCTTAAGAGCATAGCAGAGTGGATGACTGATTGGAAACTAACCATAAACACCACAAAATGCGTAAACGTAAACTACGCCAGAAAATGGAAGAAACATCACATCACTCCTATCCACTATGGCAGGGAAATAATCCCCCAGGCATCATCGGCTAAATTTCTTGGTGTACAAATGGACAGTAAACTCAGTTGGCAAGCACACACTCAATATGCACTCGACAAGGCCAATTCAGCCGCTTTCTTATTTTTTCCCCTCATAAAATGCACCAGTCCCCTTTGTCTTCTCACCAAGGTACTGTTATTTAAATCTATGATACCCCCTATCTGAAGGCTACCCAGCCTGGGGTTCAATAGCCGCAACCAAATTGAATAAATTGACACGCTTCCAAAATAATACTCTACGAACCCTTGCCAACGATGCCTGGTTTGTAAGAAACTCAGATATTCACATGGATCTAAAAATACCGGACCTTCCAACATATCTAAGCGACCTAGCCACGTCATTTCAACAAGCAATAGGAAATACTGGTAACCCATTATTAGAACCTTTATGGGATTACCCTGATAATCCCCATTTCAGATACAATTGTGCTAAAGCAAGCATAAATGGGCAGTCATAATCTCCAAATATAATACTGTCACAAACTGCACTAAAATATACTCACTAGCTTAACTTCGCCCATGAACCACTTATATCCTATGACCATTGATCATCATAGCTGGATATTGGTATAAGATGCACCTAACGGCGCAGTCCATAAGCATCGATTGGTCGGTCGGTAGCAGGACCCCCATTCTTCTTTTGCATCAACAACGCACCAATGAAAAAACGTGGAAAAAGTGAAAGAAATTGTGTTTACAATTTAATCAGCATAATCAATATATTCAGAGAGAAAACGATTGAGAATGTATGGCAATTTGCAATTGGCACATTCTAATTAAATTATTTTTATATAGAATGTTTTGTGTATTAAAAGCGAGAGAAACAGCAACTCTTCTTCATAATTTTTGAAATTTGAATTACAAACAAAGCGGCAAATGAAAGTTGCTCAGGATCAGTCACACGCAAATGAAGTCATCGACGATTTACAATTATTAATTCCTGTTGAAAAACAGGATGACGAAACAACATGGGGATTAAAATGAAATGACGTAGAAACTTAAGGCATGATTTACGAATTCTTTTAACCATATTTTTAAAACACACGAAAATCTCCTCCCGTTCATAAAATCACATGTCTGTTCTTAGCGGCTGTGACATGCTTGGAAATGGCAAGAATGATCAATGCAAAACAACATACTAATTTCATTAGTGCTAATTCCTAATTTCATTAATAGTATTTATACACTACCAATCTATAAAACTTGATTTTTTTTAAACAAAAGAATCAGTACAGTGGTCAGCATATAAATTGATTTCCACAGATATTATTTCAATTGAGTAATCATCAATTATTGCCCGAAAGCATTGAAGAATTCCAGCAGTTTCATCAATCTCTAATTGAACAGGAGGGGAAGCAGTCAAAGGAAATCTTGGAAGTAGTGATTAGTGATGTTGCTGGGAATCCATCGGACACCACAACACTCACGCATCAAGCAATTGGGCAATCAAACCTTCTTCATAAATCAGGGAAAATATGTCCGTTTCTGGATGTTTTATTCTGAGGTAATGAAGATTAATATTTAATATGTTTGTTTTAATTTGAGTTTATAAATTGTCCAAAATTAAATGACAATGAATGCATAAATGAATTAATAACTGTTTAAATGAGTCTGCCATTAAATTCGTTTGATATTTTATAATTTTTGAACACAAACTTTATAATTCAAGGAGACTTCTCATCGTCTTAAACTGTTCCAATATTTCATAGAAATCTGTTTTGATTGATTCTGAATTTTTTTATGAAAATAAAGCCTATAAAAATAAATAAAGTATACTCAATGAACCTGTATGGAATCAGTCATTATTAATTGGCTTTCAAATCGCGTGCATTTAAAACAATTGACTTTTATATGTCATGCTTATATTCTAAAATAAATGGCATTTCTAAGCCAATAGATGCCAATCAAATATAATGAAGATGAAGAAATGAATTCATTTTACAAACACTGTAATTAAAAAGGAGTGCTTCATAATATGGGATTAGTGGCACCCAATTAGGTAATTGCAAAATGGCTGTGGAAATAACTTAAGAAGCCCTATCTTCTACCGAGCGTGTATTAAATACAGTTTATTTTATGTTTAATTTTTCAATATTGAATCTTTCAATAAATTGTATTTTAAAAATCCACTTTGAATAATTTGGTCTCAATGTATTGGTTGATCATGGAATACATTATTAAGTATTATTTTCAATTTATATTGACACTGTTTACAGCTGTAGGTTGGCACTTGATTCCTGTTCAATTCCATCCAAAACATAGACCATAATTACTTCAAAAAGGAGTATTAACATATATAATTTCTACGCTTAGATGGATACTCCAGTCAATTCAAGCAGAGTTTATGATCAGAACAAATTAAAAGACAACTATCTCAGCAGCTGGTAATCTTGTCGTGAATGTAATTTGATGTTCTCCAGAAATTAAAAGGTATATGTTTCATAAAAGATCTCACCAGTCCATTCTTTCCATGTGTGGCGTAAATAGGAAGAAGTTCAAATATCCATAAATAACCTTAAAATAGACAATGAGACAGTTCACCTCAAAGAGGAGATGTATTCTTCCAAAGAGTGCAATACAACTTTTGGCTACGGTAGATCCTTTTATGTCACCCATTAATTCACAATGCAATCAAATAATTTGTGCGTTCTGAATCTGAGAATGAATACCATAAAGCCTTAATGAACGTGTATTGTGTATTTCTGAAGGTAAGCACAGTATGCTCAAAGGCATTAGCGATAAGTGAAATTTAAAATGTGACAGAACAATCTAATACATTACTTGAGAATTAAGTATGTTTAGTTTGAACATTTGGTGACGACGTCACCATGGCAATAGCTACAAAGAAGTGAAGAACGAAAGGTTTCAAATTGGAGTTCGGATCCAGTCTTATTTCATTAATGAAATACAGTATGCTCTTTACAGTTATATGCTCTTAATATTCTCGTTTATAATGTAAAAATAGTAAAACAATATTGTTTGAGAAAATATTTGATTTTAAAATTATTTCTATTCGGTTTAAATCATTAGAAGTCAGATTAATTAATATTTCAAACAACAGAGCTCATTATACTTGAACGAAATTCTAGATGGTAACTTTGTAAAAATTTATATCTATTGTCGCAAGTATGCGACATGGTACTCCTTCCCTGGCTCCTGCAAATGTCCCACGTGACCAAAGACAATGTTTCAAAAGTATTCCTCCCCTGACTCCTAAATTGGGTATAAAAGCCCTGGTCGCCGGGCAAAAAGCAGTCAGTTGGTTATCTGGCGGTGACCGGTAGGGCACGATGATTCGGCTATGTTGCGCTTGTCGCGACAGTGTGTCCTATTCCTGACTAAACTTAAAATCCTACTAAAGTAAGACTGGTTCCCCCGGTGCAAGTAGGGACACCGAAGGATAGATAATCACGGCGCACGCGTTTGCTTTCGCTGCGGTAAAACCGGTCACATTGGTCGAGCGTGTAGAGAGAGGGAGAGGGGAACGAGGCCGTCTTTGTGTTTAAATTGTGGAAATGAAAATCATATGGCTAAAGATTGCCCGCTCTTGAAATGCGGCATTTGTCAAAGGACTGGCCATCTTCCCAGACGCTGCCCGAGGCGCGAAAATCCCTTCGTGGCGGGAAACGCCGATCTCCCGGCTGGGAGGTGGGGACAGATTTAATTCTAGTGGTAACTCAAGAAGCAGGATGGACTATATTAGTTAATAATTTTAGGAAAGAAAACAATTTTCTAGTGGAAACGAGAGCAGCCGTTACCATCATTGATAGTAAAAAATTTCCTTTTGGCCAATTAAGGAATTCTGATTACAATTCTCGGGTGCGAAGCGCGTCAGGTCATCCCTTGCCAATCATCGGAGAGAGTTCGTGCAATTTTTGATTGATCATAAATTATATCCCCATGACATCTTAGTAGTGGATTTGGGGGAAACGAACTATGACGGTCTTCTAGGCCTTGATTTTATGAATTCCAAAGAAACTGCGGGAGATGCCGCAACAGTAACTTTTAACGGAGTCATCCGCTAATGTGCATTTCAATGCAACAATTTCAGAGTGTAAAAATCATTCGCCTTGACTGGGATTCGAACCCAGATCCCTCAATATCCGGTCGAGTCCTGTTGTTCCCTTAAAAGCCCCAAAATTTCAGAGTTTAAGAGGACGCCTCGGTAGCTTAAGTGGCTAAAGCACTCAACCGGATATTGCGGGATCTGGGTTTGAATCCCAGTCAAGGCGAATGATTTAAACGCTCTGAAATTGTTGCCTTGATTTTATGGTTTGTTACGGGAAAAGTATATCGTTCAATAAACGGAAAATAAGAATGGGTGAGGGACACGAGACATACCTTAAATCTAATTGCGTAACATCGCAGATGAACGAGCCCATAGGCGCCCATGAAATTGGAGTTTCCGAAGAGGTCAAGGCGTTTGATTCTTTCATTTATGGTATAATTAATGGCAATGATTCGCAAATGGCCACGTATAATTTAGCATCCCTTGAGGAAAAAACGATAAGCGACACTAAAAACCAAAGTGCTTTTCCGGCAGAGATAATGAAATGTAACTCGCGAATAAACGGCAGTATGGAGGGAATTTGTTTTCAAGTAACGACGGAGGAATCGACAGAAGGGAATAAGGATAACGGATCTCTAAATAAGGATTCACAGAAATTAGCAGGGGTGGCGAAGGCCGAAAGAGTCATAGAGAGGTTGCCACCCGCGTCGCAAGCAAGCTGCACCGCTGGGGACGAAGTTAATGGCGATGTCTTCGAGGTTTCCACCGACTCCCGGTTTGGGATAAAGAAGTCGGGTGATGATTGTGTTTTTTCGCCAGTAAGAGAGGATAGATGTGTTGTCCCCTTGTGCGATGGCAAAGTTCGCGAAACTCAGACCGGCGCTAGTAATGGGGTTGGCCGATCGAGCAAAATTGTATCAGAGGAATCTATTAGAGTACCGCCGTTATCCGTTGTGTTGTCGAAGATAAAGAGTCAGATGGTTGAAGGCAAAGAAGTGCGAGTCATTTGAAGCGAGAGAGATTTATTTATTCTGCCGAGCATTGCTTCGGTGTCACCTGAAGGCAATGTCCCCATATTACTTTGTAACATTCGTAGCAGCGAACAAAAGGTAAAAAGGGGCTATGTAGTTGAGGTGGCGCCATTCCGGGAGGAAGTTCAGGCACCCCTCACTAACTGGGTAGACGCTGAGGACGAAAACTTCTGGCCAGATCCTTCCGCGCGTAGGGGCACGTGTCCGCTCTCTAAACATCATTCTTTAGGGAACCCGAGACGAAGAGGCAGTTAATCCGCGTCCGAGAGTTAGGCCCTGATCGCGTGAAGGGGGTTGGACCGGCGCAATAAGAACGCACTGCGTCAATCGCTCGAATCAGTGAGAGTGCCCGGCTTGGATATTATGTCACCCCATGCCTTTTCGAGGCACTACCCTCTCGGCGGTAGATGGAGTTGAAATCTCCGCCCAATATGGCCCTCCCCAAGAAAGAATACTGGTAGGGGAGAAGGAGTTCATTGAAATATGTTTCGCGCTCGGCCCTCGCGCGCTCACCGGAGGGAGCGTAAAGGTTCGTGATATGGATACCATTCACGATAGCGAACGTTTTTTGGTCTGAAGCGTGGCGGCGAACACGAGAGAACGGAATGCCATTTCGGACTAGGGTGGTGGTGCCAGAATGACTTTCGGCGAAATTGCCGAAAGCCTGAAAGATGTTTGTATCCCAGATTATGTCCTCTTTTACCTCTTGAAGGAGGATTATATCAGCCCTGAGATCGCGGAGAAAACGTTGGACTGCACTATTTAAAGCGCTATAAACACCAGCAATATTAAGCGAAATAATATTAATTGGTGGAATGAGAGGACAGCTATGGGCACCGGACATCACTTACCAGAGTCCTGGTCTTGGCTTACGTCGCTTCGGTCGCCGCTCGAGCCCAGGCAACAACAGCTTCGCCGCATCCCGGGACGCTTCGTCCGACGGGCCGACGATCGAGGCCTCGAGTTGTCACTGCATACCTCCCCCTCGACCTCGTCCGAAGAAGAAGACCCAGCCGTGGTCTCTACGAAGAGCGGGTTACTCGGCAGCGTTCAACGGGGGGCCTTCTTTTAGGCAGCACAGCTGGTGACCGGCCCAACCCAGGAGGTGGCCTCGGGGGGGCCGGGAGCGGACTGGAGGTCATCTGCCGAAGGGGCTCCGTCGGGAGAAATCGGAGGAGATCGATCGACATGGTCCACCTCTAGAGGAGCCCTGGGAATATTCCCTACACCTTGGCTTTCCTCCACCTTGGCCTTCTTGGTTGCAACGGGCGCAGGTGCGGCGCTGACCCTCGTAGATGATGATGGCCCGGTTGCCGCCAATGTGGAGGTACGACGGGATATTTCTTTCCACCGTCATCCGCACCACTGTCGTACCTGTCAGCACGCGCGCCATTTTGTCGCCCTCCCACCTATTCTCCCACGAGCGATGGATTTTTCCAAAACGTTGAAGCTCACTTGTTATATCTTCCAATGGGGTCTCCACGGGAAGACGAAGAACCCCGACATTACAAAAGCTACCGAAGGTCTCGTCAATGGTAATCGTCGTCCTCGGATCGTTAGGGATGGAAACGGTAGCTTTCGTGGGATATAATATAGAATCCTCTTCATAGTAGCTTCAGTTGCCAACTTCAGGAATACCAAATGGCGGTTATATCCAAATTAGATATCCACAATCTCTTCCGGTGTGAGGCCCAGTGACTCTAGTGTAAGGAGGTGGACCTCCAACGGAGCAGGGGGCTTCGCCTTATCGTCAATTTGCAGGGCGAGCGTGTCCACGTGATGTACGACCATTTTGAAACAAATCAAATTGAGCACGCCAGCGCGAAAAAAGGGAGAGCGCACCGAAAGCACTCCAAGAAAGAAATAAACACTCGTGCGCACTCCCTCCCCGCTACACGCGACCGTTGGTCGCAAATAAAAATGAGCCTGAGCTCTACACCAAGAGTCAAGGCCAGTCTTGATCCAGCAAACAGAACGAAAGCACGACCTTCCCGGCAGCAGAAGTCGAGAGTTAAACCGCACGCTTCTTGATGAACTAGGCGGTCAACCGCCGCTCGACACAAAACACGATCGGAACCTCGACTTCCGAGTTAGTCCGGCACCGCCGCTCTCCGAATCCCGGCGGCCGAAGCCTCGGACGCCGGCGAAATTGAGACACTCGGTGAACACAGGCAGGACATGCCTGTGCTCTGCTATCGAGGCCTCCTCTTAAACTCAGAAATTTTGAGGGTTTTAAAGGAACAAGATGTTGTGACGAAATACCGTACATACAATGCCACAGGTATTCGTAGTCGTGTGCGGGATGCGCCACACGGTTAAAGAGCCAACTTTAAAACACTTATCTGTTTACACCTTGACAAATTCCAAATAAACTGCGGGAGATGCCGGATGTGTCCGTTAAAAGTTACTGTTGCGGCATCTCCCGCAGATTCTTTGTCTCGTTTCGACTTTCAAATCATAGCGTAAAAGCAGTGAGGCGACATATTTTGTCGTCGCGTTCATAGTTTTTTTTGATATTTTGATCTTTCTCATCTTTGGAATTGATTTCAATCGCCTGGCTCTAATCTTCTGCATACTTACGGTAGATATAGTCAAAAGCATTTATGATTCAATGCATTCATTGGTCGTTACTATCAATTATTTACCGCATGAATGGAGACTAATTTTTTTGCAAAATATAATTGAAATGGGTTCTTAACCCCTTAACATTTTCATTTTATAAATAAATATTCACATAACTTAAGACTGCTATTTTTTCATATTTATAATCACAGGTATGTGAAGCTATCTCTAAAATGACGATAAGTGCAGATGAAATGGAAATTATAAAATAGAAAGGACCGATATATTATTCAACTAATAAAGTATTCCTGTTGGAAATATATATATATATATATATATATATATATATATATATATATATATATATATATATATATATATATATATACATATATATATACATATATATATATATATATATATATATATATATATATATATATATATATATATATATATATATATATATATATATATATATATATATATATATAACCCTCCCCGGACTACAGCCTTGAGGTGGTGGAATGGCTTGTGCGTTCCGATGACCCCTAGAGCTGTACTGGCGGGAGTAATAATAATTGCTCCTGGTAGGGTCACCAATGCCAGATAGGTCGAAGGTTAGGAGCCAGACGAAAGGTAGTCCACGCAGCGTCTGTTCCTCAGTGAGGCGGCTGCAATGGCGTCTGACCCCAGTGGGGCGGCCAGTAAGTGATGGTGTCACGTTAAAAACACTATTGAGGAAGGCAACGGGAAACTACCTCAATTACCATTCCAAAGATTCACATGATGGACTATACAAAGATTTTGAGTCCTGGCAACTACGAGGCTCGGCCCAATCGGCGTGTATCGTACCCGGCAGCGGGGGAGGCACTACTTTTTTGACCGTGTTGGTCCAAAACACTACCGAGGTATGTAAACTGTTCTACCTGCTCTAGTTTTTGCCCTCCTATTTTAATGTTTAGCTTATTATTTTTCTTTCTAGACAATCGCATAACCCTTGTTTCATCAATATTGATTCCCATCCCATACCGGTCGCACTGGATTTCCAAAGCAACAAACAACGCTTGCAATCCCTTGGCTGACTGACAAACCAAAGCTTGGTCATCAGCAAACCCAACTTATTCCACGAATTCCCCGCCCACCCTCATTCCCACCTCCAGCTCCTTCCATGCCTCCCCAATCACCTTCTCTGCATACAGGTTGAACAGCAATGGCGATAATGGGCAACCCTGTCCCACACCTCTTCCTAACACTGCACATCTGAACCCCCCACTCCCCACCTGCACCTGAGCAGTCCGCGATATGCACAGGCTGCGGGCCAGCCTCCCCTCCCTCCAATCTATTCCTATTTTCTGCAATATACTCATTAGTTTTTCCAAATTCACTCTATCAAACGCTTTTTCGAAATCTACGAAACAGGCAAATACATCCTGGTTGTGTTCTATATTCCTCTCAATTAATAATCTCATTACTGCAATGACATCACGCGTACCTCTCCCCTTCCTAAACCCAAACTGATCATCCCCTGAGTAATCATTTGCCCTACTCTCTATCCTTTTGTTTATGATCCTGAGAACAACTTTAGCTTCATGGGATATCAATCCTATCATCCTGTAGTCCTCACATGTCCTGTAGCCTTTACCTTTTTTTGGAATAGGAACTAAAACTGATCTCACAAAGTCTTCCTGCCAGATTCCTTCCTCATAAATACTCCGAATCACCCCATATAGTCTCTTCCTCCTAAACTTTCCTAAACATTTCAATAGTTCCGCGGGAATGTTATCCACCCCCACGGCCTTTATTAGTTTCATCTCCCTTAATGCCCTTTCCATCTGATTGTCTAGTATTCCTTGACCTAAGCTATCTTCCTCTACGTCATGTTACTTTTCAATGTCTAACTTTTTGGTCGAAGTTCTTTACTATTCACTTCTTCTATGTACTCCTTCCATCTCTCTTGGATCTTTCCTGCGTGAAC
Source organism: Hetaerina americana (assembly GCF_022747635.1). Classification (NCBI taxonomy): domain Eukaryota; kingdom Metazoa; phylum Arthropoda; class Insecta; order Odonata; family Calopterygidae; genus Hetaerina; species Hetaerina americana. The sequence continues at coordinate 190,619 of NW_027286867.1, forward strand.
TATTACCTTACCCGCCTTATCTCTAACTGTTAGTATAGATCTCCCTTTCTTACTTCCCGATAAAGCTTTAACCTTGCTGTACAGCGCACCAATTTCACCTTTCCTCTGTAGGCTTTCCATATCCTCGCACTGCGCCTTCCATCATGCTTCTTTTGCTTTTTTTGTTGCCCGCCTCAATTTATTGTTTAATTCTTTGTACTTTATTTTGCCTAATTCTGTATTTACATTCTTCCATTTCCGCCGCTCATCCATCTTTGTAATCTTCTCATCCGTGATCCATGGTTTCCTAGTCCTATTAGCGTTAACGTTTCCAATAGTGTCTTTTGCGGCTTTAGACAACCCTTTCTTAATACTTTCCAATTTTTCTTCGATAGTACTAAGCCCTTTACCATCCTCCATGATTTCCTCGACCGCCTGTTTGTATTCCTTCCTTTTCAAACCATTTAATGCTTCTACATTCCATTTTCTGACTCGCCGCCCCTGCCTTATCTTTTTGAAACGGACGCTACATTTCATAACAACTAAATTGTGGTCAGAGTCCGCATCCGCTCCCGGGAAGCTGTGCGAATTTATCACACTTTTCCGAAACCTGTGTATGACCATGATATTATCCAGCTGATACCTTTCTAAGTCACCTGGCATTTTCCATATATACATGCGTCTTTTGTGGTGTCTAAACCAAGTGTTGGTGATGACTAACCCCTGTCTCCTGCAGAACTCAACTGCTTTCTCCCCGCTGTCATTCCTTGTGCCTAAACCATAGTCCCCGACCTCATAACCATCTCTTCCTTCTCCTACCATAACATTCCAATCCCCCATCACTATCAAATGTTTCCCTGAAGGAACACACGCGATCATGTCCTCTAACTAATCGTATCGACCTCTTCTTCCTTATGGTTGCTCGGTTGCATGTATACCTGAATAATAACCAAGTTTGTTGGTTCTGCTTTTATCTCTACTAGTAATAACCTATCCGTTACCTGCTCTGTGTTGACTACGCTTCTTCCTACCTCTTCATTTAATACTATGGCAACCCCTCGTTGGCTCTCGTCCCCGCCGGTGAATATAATTCTATAATTATCACTCCAGTAATCCCCGCTATCTTTCCATCTCACCGCGCATAGACCTAAAATATCTATATTTCCCCTTTCCATCTGTCGCTTAACATTCTCTATTTTCCCTGTCCTCATCATTGTCTTAACATTCCCCGTTCCTACTCTAGTGAAATTTGGTCATCTTCTCCTGCGTCTTCTGTCCTGCTGCTGCTGGTTTTCCCTTGCAAGGGTTTCATGGGATGACGACGGTGGAAGCCTTGCCTTCCCCGCTGCTGGGCACAACACACAGCAGATTGGACTGAGCCCTGTAGTTGCCAGGACACAAAATTTCTGTTCAGTCCATTATTTAAATCTGGGAATGATAATAGAGGTGGTTTCCCATTGCTTTCCTCAATAGTGTTTTTAAAGTGACACCATCACTTACTGGCCGCCCCACTGGGGTCAGACGCCATTTCAGCCACCTCACTGAGGAACAGATGCTGTGTGGACTACCTTTCGTCTGGCTCCTAACCTTCGACCTATCTGGCATGGGTGACCCTACCAGGAGCAATTATTATTATTCCCGCCAGCACAGCTCTAGGAGTCATTGGAACGCAAAAGCCCTTCCACCACGTCAAGGTTGTAGTCCGGGGAGGGGGTTATGTATATATTCGATGGTTTCTTGCTCAAATTTGTGGAAGTTTATGTTCAATAAATGAAGAGAACACAATGTATCTCTCCACCATTCTTAGAAAGAACAGAGGAAAAAACATATTGTGTTCTTCATTTAATGAGGGCGGTTTTTGCCTGCATAGGTTTGACCTTATTTAAGGGACGATCGATGGTCATCACTCCCTTTGGTGGGGGTGCGGGTGGAAAGATATTGGAGACTTTTAGTGATTATCTTGAAATTTAGCAATAACTTCAGTCTGACAGATTTGAGGTGGCCAGCAAAATAATATTACTCTTCCATTCCCCCCTCCTAAAATTCTTAAAAGAATACATTTACCTTCCAAATGGCAATTACTGACCGGGTGAATGGCATATAGACAAATATGCAAAATATTCTTAGAAAGATTAAGGTTATGGATCAAAATAGAAAATTGGGAAATAAGAGCATTGCAAATTATGGAACCAAGAGGTGTGTATGGACGTTTGTGAAATAAAGTAAAAATCCTTGATAAGACATACGTAAAAATTCAGCCGATTAACTTTTATTTTTGGTAAAATAGCAAAATGATAATGTAAACAAAGAACTGGATCATGGTAGCCAGAACTTAAAATTTCATGTAAGTTTTAAAATGGCAGTAATGTAGATAAATTAGATGTATTTAGAGTATTTATAAAATATTACCAAAATAAATCTCAATAAAGTTATTCTCTGATTTCTATTTTTAAGGATTTTAGGAATGATGAGGGGGTGTGTGTGAGAAGGTGAACCAAGGTCGAGAAAAGAGGGGGGCACACAGGGGTAGGGAAGTATTCCGAAGGCAAGGATGGAGCCAGGGCCAGGGAGGAGGGTTAAATTTTTAATTTTAATTTTTGGACCCATTTGACCAATGGTTTCCTGGGTCCACTTTTATTTTACTTCACAGTTAGTTGGGGATTCCTTTGAATCTTAGTTCCCCTTTTTATAAACAATAATCAGACATAAGGAAATAACATAAGTTATTCTAAAATTTTAACATCTACAGGTGCTTATATATGTTAGGAGTTAAACTATGATAAACAATTCCAGAAAAAGAAATCACTCAATTGACAAATAGGAGAATGCATTGCTACATTTTACACAAAATATTTTCCAGTTAGTTCACTTGTTGTGGTTCAGTATTTGCCGGTTTTCTTATTGCAAATTTTCAAAGCAGCTTATTGTTGTCCTTTGGGCAGAATGTAATCATTTTTCTAATGCTTGTTAGCTTCTCTTCCCTACTGTTCTATAAGAGTTGTCGCTCTGTCTCATAGAATACACAGTCCTCCACTCTAAGTTCTGCTGTCTTCTTTTCCATAGTTACACAGAGGGGTAAAACATTTCCCTATGAAGTGTAAGTAGGAGTTGAAGTTCCCATGTCCAGTTAACACTTGTGTGCTTGCTGAGGAGTGTTTAATATTTAATTTTATCTAGTCATCTATGTTCAGAAATATACGGTGCGTTTTCCTTCCCTTTTCTGTTCTGTTCCACTCATCGTTCCATTCTCTGTGTGTTTCCTCTCTCAGAAGTCTTTTTAATTTTGATATTTGTACTGCATTTTCTGCATCTTACGAGAGGTTAAAATACTCTATGTGTAATTTTTTCCTCCATTTGTTTAGAGCAATTCTTTCCCAAATTCGGTATTTTAGAGGTGGAGTTGCAGCCACTAGTGGAATAGCTGTTGCACATTGCTATCAAGCAGTCTCCTTTAGCTTTCTCTCGAATCTTGCGAGATTGACTCTGTGGGACCAAATTTTGCACCTATAAGTGACTATGGGCATTATTACTCCCTCATAAATGTTTTCCATTGGTTTGAGGCCATATGTAAAACAGCAAAGCCTTCTTGTGGCACCAAAGATAGTTTTAACCTTCGAGCAAGTATAGTTCACGTGAGATTGGAAGGTAAGTTTATCATCTATGTGTTACCGAGGTATTTAAAGGTCTTCGTTCTCTTTAGCTGTTTCCCATTGATTTTACATGCCGGGTTTCTTAATATACTTGCTCCTAGGGTCATGTATTGGCTTTTTTTATGGATAACTTCAGTTTGTTACTTTTTGCCCAGGTTTCTAGGATAAGTAGAGTTTTTTTCCGCCCACATTTCCAGCCCTTTTCTGCTGTTTCCAGGGATAGTTACAGCAATGTCATCGGCATATGCGATAATATCACACCTATCCGGGAGTTCTTCTCTTAAAAGCAAATTGGTTAAGAGGTTCCACAAGGTTGAGCCAAGAACCGAACCCTGTGGGTACCCCTTTGTGGCTACTTTAGAGAACTTGAGGTGTTTGCTGGAGTATTCTATCACGCGGTTGGTAAAATAATTTTTGACTAATTTTATTAGATTGTTTGAGACCCTTATATATTTTAGTTCTTTAATTATGGATGGCCGCCAGACAGAATCAAAAGCGCCTTTTAAATCTATAAAAACCACCACGGTGTATTTGCAATTGTTGGTAGTTAGTCTCACCAGTTAAGTCATGGCATCAATTGTGCTTCTCCCTGGAGTAAACCCGTATTGCTTGGGGTGGTAGATCTGGCATTCCCCAGTCTCTTCTATAATTCTCTTTTTAATTAGTCTCTCCATTAACTTTCCCAGCTCTGGGAGGAGAGTGATTGGTCGGAACGCTTCAGCGTTCGCGGGGTCCTTATGCTTATCCTTTACAATAGCGTGTAGCTTCCCAAGTTTCCAGGTGTTCAGAAAGTATGAGAGGACTATACAATCATTAATGATATTGGTTAGCTCTCCTGAGATAGGCTGTCACAGTTTTCTTATTACAGTACCCGGAATCTGGTCGTGGCCGGGAGCTTTGCCATCTCTTATCAGGTAGATGGCTTCACTGACTTCCTCGTCTGAGAAGAGCCTGGCGGTACTTTTCTCAAGCGGTTCATTGTACATTCTCCTGGTATACTTGTGGTAACAATTATCTGATTGATCATCATCAGGTAGAAGGGTGTCCAACATTTTGTCCATCCATTCTTCAATCAGCATTACCTCTCCCTTGTCATTTCGTCTAGTCCCTGGTATTGTTGGGAGTTTCAGTTTATGTCAGAAAAACTTGTAGATAAAGCCCCAGGAGTTGTCTCCAAAGTTTTGTCTAGCAAACTTTCTCCAAGCATTTTCTTTGGATTTTTTAATACGTTCCTCATATATCCTTAGCTTTGCTAGGTATCTCAGACAATGGATTCCTCTGTCCTCGTTTCGACTCTTTTGGAAGATGGTTCTCAGTTTGTGGACTTGCTTTTTGAGGTTGTTTAGGCCATCATTCCACCAAGGATGAGTTTTGCCTCTGTAATATCTTACTGGAATACTTGTTTTCATGGAGTTTTTTATAGCTTTAGTTAGTCTTGCTATATTGAGATCTATTTGCTCCATTGTTGGTGTCCATGGAGTATTCCCTTCCGAGGCTACTAGTTCGTTCAGGAAGGTTTCCTCAGATTTTTCCCAATCGGCATTTCTCAGTATATATCTCATTTTGGGTGTATCCCTGTAACTAGCTTCTTTAATGTCGAAGGTAATCAATTGGTGGTCACCGGTAATCTTCCCTGGCTGGACTTTCCAGTTGGTGATGTTTCGGATGATTTGGCTTTACCGATGGTCAGGTCTGTTGGATTTGCCATTCGGACTGGAGAAGGTAAACGGTTCTCCGATACAGTTAGTAATGTAAAGGTCTTCAGCTAGGACTAGTTCTTCAATTAATCTTCCTCTTGAGTCCGTAAACCTATGAAACCAGGTTTCACTTTTGGCATTACTATCTGTACATAGTAAGATTTTATGACTTCGATTTTTCTTATGTATTCTTTGAACGGTTTGATACACCTACTCGGAGGAAAATATGCACTTATTATTATTATTGAGCTTTTCCCTGACGTTATCACAGCGACTGCATGGTAGTCGTCGCGGTAAGGTGTTAACTCAAGAACGTCTAGGCTGTTGTTAAATAAGATAATGCTGGCGAAAACCTTATTTGCTGGATTACTTCATCTACATCTACATAATACCCCGCAAGCCGCCGCAAGGGCGTGTGGCGGGGGGTGTTAGGTCACCAACCGTAAAAAGGAAAAATACCACATGCAAAAAAACAACACGGAAAATTACACCCACAGCAGCGCACACACTCATGCAAAAATCCCTTTATCCAATACTCATGCAAACACATATACCGCAAAACAACTAAAAAACTGCACCTCATGATGCAGCACGAAAGCCATCCAACAACACGCAAGCCAGGACAAAACAAGCAAGAAATTGAAACACCACATGAAAATGCACCACGAAACACTCTATCCCCAAGAGTCTGTAAAAGGCAGGAAATGCGACCCAACGTTGCAGGTAGCAGGAATTTCCCCCCGCGGAGAGGGACGAGGGATTGAAAGGGAAACTTAAAAACAGATGAACAGAACACGAATGAGGTCATTCGGAAACAATGGGTTAGTGGAAGAAAATGCATTTAAATACAACTAATTATTTTTTAGACGCTGAGGGTGGCAAGTGGAATTTTTGCTATCTATAACCCTGCAGTTGCTATCCCGTATTGTCCGTGGGAAGAAGGAGTCCTTGAGTCGGCTAGTTCTGGCATCTATTTCCCGAATTTTATATGCATGATCCAAGCGACCAATGTATGTAGGAGTACGAATAATTTGCGAGACTTCGGTGCTGAAACATGCGGATCTGAATTTATTTAATAATTTCAGTCTTGCATTGAATCGTCTCTCTTCCAATGATTCCCACCCCAAATCCATAAGCATTTCGGCGACGCTTTTCGTTTTATCGTAGGAATTTTTTACAAAACGGGCTGCCCGGCGTTGAACCTTCTCAATTTCCCGAATGAGACCTTTTTCACTCGGATCCCACACGCTGCATGCGTATTCTAAATGAGGCCTTACAAGAGCGTGGTAACAAGCACAAGCAAGGTACTTGGGATGCTTCTTGCCCGCATTCCCATCCCTCGTATTTTCCAGGTCTTTTGCTCTCCCGGTCTGATGATGTTCTCTCTCCCTCAGTTCTAATGTGGGCGTTTTGGCTCGTTGGGTGTTTATTTGCCCTATTTTGAGAATATGTTGATTATTCTCCATAGTCTATCGTACCGACTAGCCACTCCAACTTACTCTGAATGATAGGGCATTTGTTGTCATGGGAATTGTGGTCAAATTTCCCGTTTCCAGCTTCCACACAATTTATACATTATGTACTGCTTCCTTTTTCATTGCATTGCCTCGAGTCATGTTCCCCAGAGCAATGACTGCAGGTACTCTTATCACTCTTACATTCTTTTGCTAATTGTCCAAATTTCTGGCAAATATAGCATTGCAGAATTGTAAGGTGGTCGTGGACTTGGTGTGATTCATAGCCTTTATACACTCTTTTTTTGTCAGTAGTCTTTTCCTGGCCCTGGCGTCAACTTCTAACACCCAGTTTACTCTTGTGGCTTCTCTTTTACCAAATTTATACCTTAGAGCTACCTCGCTTTCTTCAGATAGGTCATTCTGCAGTTTGATACACTTAAGTACTTCTTCTTCCTTAAGTGTCTCTTTGACTCCCGTTATAAGGAGACGCGGCTTATTCCTTTCCTCTTTTTCCATTATCAGTTCTCTCTATCGGAAACAGTCGCAGCTTTTTAGTTTTTCCTCCAAATCAGAGTCGTTTGATTCTACCTTAATACCTCTATTCCTTATTCTTGCTCTTCTTAGAATTTTTATTCCCTTCTCTTTCGGATCTACTAGGTTTATAAGTTCCTTCTTTGTGTCTTCGCTGGTCTCGATCTTTTTACAATCGTCGGGTGAGAATATTAGAACGCTCTTTGATTATTTCGTAATTATTCGCTTTCTGCTGGGAAGTTCTACCTTAGTACCCTTCGAATCCAGCTTTCGAGCTGATACTATTTCGTAGAATGATGCTTCTTTCCTTGCTTGTGTCGGTATTTTTGCGATTTCTTCGCGTATTTCGCTTCTGATGATATGTGTTTTCCCAAGGATTTCGTCGGTTGTCGCTTTAGCTATCAGAATGTTATTCACTAATGTGGCCACACTGTCAAAACAGCCGAAGAGAGCACCAAACACAGCTCATAAGTCCCCTTTTTTACCCTTGGCGATTCTTTCATTTGCTATCATTTGTTTGAGCTCGTTTACCTTAGTTTCAATTTTAAGTTTGATAGAGGAAAGGTCCTCACCCGGGCCGTTTTCCGAAGCCATGTTCAATAATTGCATGCTCACTCTAATTTCATATGTTGTTTTGGCCTGGGCTCATACTAAACATGCATACTGAGGTCACACTCAGGTCAGCAGGTCACAATTAAATTCTCACTTCACTAATTAAAACACACGCAAAGATATCTGGTTAGTGTCTCCCAAATGCGTCATGTACAAGTATATCGCCCGCCGTTACGGAGGAATCGGCTATTTCCGCTCTTAAAGTCGTCCAATCTTCACTTAATTCACTACGGTAGTTAACATTAATACTTACAATTAGTACGCTGAGTTTGGCTGTCATATAGTCAGCCGTTCGGAAGTTATCGTCACTTCTGGTCTGTGGCCACGTGTTCCGGTTCACCTTAAAGGTCGTCTGATCGCCACCAAATTCACAACACAGGTTAACTTTTAAAACACCATTCTAACTCTTAAATATAATTAAGCTCACTGAACCGGTTCCCGAGTACTTCGGTAAAATCCGGTTTTTTAGAGGTATCTTGAAAAATTAACTACACCATTGTTTGTCTTTTTAGCTACCACTACTCTTCTGTTAAAGAACAGAACATTCGGGCACTTAACAAAGACACAAAACTTTATATCCCTTCACTATTTACTTTGAAAACACAGTTTTAAAAGACTAACTTGTTCGCTGCCGCTCGGATCGACACTACGGAGCTCCTTGCCGGCACGCCCGCCCAGTTCAACCAAGGAGATTGTACTCCCGGGGAGGAGGGTTGAAGGTTCTCGGAGGAGAACCTCCTCGTAATGGCCGAAGGTCGAATCGGCGCCGCGGAAGAATAGAGCAATGCACTCACGTTGGCCTCCCCTATCCCATCCCAGGGCACAACCTCCCCGTTCTGTCACGAGGGACGGTCACTCCGACCTCGCTCCCTCGGCCTCTGGCTCTCGGATGCAACTAACAAGCATCTTTATCTAGTACTTATTGATTTTGAGCCAACCATTTGTTCACATATATGTGGATTTTGTATTACAGATTATAAGTTATTAAGGGAGACATATTCAGAGAAAGCAAAAATCCGAGAGACAATTTGACTTAGGAATAATGATGGGAGGGCAAATAATTTACGCATACTTTACTTGATTGAAAAATGCAACAAGAAATTGGTATTTAAATAAGAAGATAATATACACAAGCGCAGTAAGAATGCAGTTGTGGCTTCCCAGAATGTTAGGTAGAGCGGCAGTGACAGATAAAAACAGATAAAAATAGCTACGCCATGTTTTATTCGGCCAAAAACAAGAACTTGATAAGACGGGACCGGTTTTTAAATCAGTTTTTAATCAACCAAGCCTGTGTTAATTACGAGTACCTGGAGGAGAGATTGTGTAAGCTAAGATATATTCCTCTCAATTAATAATCTCATTACTGCAATGGCATAACGAATACCTCTTCCCTTCCAAAATCCAAACAGATCATCCCCTGAGTAATCATTTGCCCTAATCTCTATTCTTTTGTTGACGTCCCTGAGAAAAACTTAAGCTGCGTACGAAATCAAACATATTGTTCTATAGTCCTCATATGATGTAGTCTCTTTTGCCAATCAATTAAACTCTTCACTACCCGAGTTCAAAACCCGCTTAATTCATGTCAACGTGGAAGAAACTTGGACAGAATTTGTCAATATCATGCAAAAAGGAATCGTAGATTTCATACCTATAAAATACGTTAAAGCAAATCGCGATCCCAGGTGGTACAATAAAGACGTTATAAAAGCCCTTCGAAAGCAGAGAATGTTACACTCTAGGGTAAAGAGGGCAGGCGTGAACACATCATCCCCTGAGAATAAACAATTGTGGGACACATATAGATCCTCTAAAATTTAAACCAAAACACAATTACGTAGCGCCTTACTGGATTTTAAACGCAAAGTACTTTGCGAGCACTTGGACACTGACCCCAAAACTTTCTGGTCATATGTTAGGGAAGTAAACGGGAGTAAACAAACCGTGGCTTGCTTAAGGGATTGTAGCAATATAATTCATACAGACAGCGATGGTAAAGCTAACATCCTAAATTCATTCTTCCGAAGCGTTTTCTCGAATGATGTTGCCACCGCATATCTCCAAGAAACAATACATACACTACCCATGGAAAAAATAACAGTGGACCAACAAGGAATTCTAAAATTGCTTAAGGAGATTAAACCCAACAAATCCCCGGGTCCCGAAAATATACCAGCTAGGGTAATAAAACATTTAGCTCCAAACATTGCCCCGTACCTTGAATTCATATTTAACAAATCTCTCACAGAGTGCAAAGTACCTATGATTTGGAAAACCGCGCAAATAACACCTATTTTTAAAAGAGGTGACAGGGAGGACCCCAGTAATACAGACCTATATCTCTCACTTCTATCTGTTGCAAAATCTTAGAGCACATAATTGTCAGTTCAATAATGAGACACCTTGATAAAATTAACTTTTTAAGTGGCAATCAACACGGATTCAGGAAAACCCGCTCTTGCGAAACCCAATTAGGATTATTTACACATGATTTACTTTTATCGGGTGAGAGAGGTAGGCAAGTGGATGCCATCTTCTTAGATTTTCAAAAGGCATTTGATAAGGTCCCACATGGTAAACTCATTTATAAACTAAAGGTCGCGGGTATAAACAAGGGCGCCAAAAGTTGGGTTAAAGATTTTCTTTCAGAGCGGGAACAGAGGGTAGTCCTTGATGGCGCTAGTTCCGACAGCGTTCGAGTCACGTCGGCGGTACCTCAGTGAAGTGTAATCGGCCCGTTGCTTTATTTGATTTTTGTTAACGATTTGAACCGCGAAGTGAAAAGTAAAATTAGGATGTTCGCGGATGACACGGCGATCTATCGGGAGATATCTGGGGATGAAGATCGTTTTATTCTAGCGCAGGATTTAGATTGCATTACTAAATGGTGTTCTAACTGGGGATTGACACTAAATTATAATAAATGTTCGGTGGTAAATTTCTTTAAAAGATCAACCGGATCTGCTTATAAATTAGCTGGAGGTGACCTAGCAGTAGGTGATACGGTAAAATACCAAGGTGTCACATTCACAAAATACTTAACTTGGGGGACTCACATACGTAAAGTCTGCGGTCAAGCATCTAAAAAATTGGGATTCATTAGACGCATTGTCGGAAAAAGTGACTCGAAGGTCAAAGAACGTTGTTACCACGCTCTTGTAAGGCCTCATTTAGAATACGCATGCAGCGTGTGGGATCCGATTGAAAAAGGTCTCATTCGGGAAATTGAGAAGGTTCAACGCCGGGCAGCCCGTTTTGCAAAAAATTCCTACGATAAAACGCAAAGCGTCGCCGAAATGCTTATGGATTTGGGCAGGGAATCATTGGAAGAGAGACGATTCAATGCAAGATTGAAATTATTAAATAAATTTAGATCCGCATGTTTCAGCACCGAGGTCTCGCAAATTATTCGTACTCCTACATACATTGGTCGCTTGGATCATGCATGTAAAATTCGGGAAATAGATGCCAGAACTAGCCGACTCAAGGACTCCTTCTTCCCACGGACAATACGGGATAGCAACTGCAGGGTTATAGATAGCAAAAATTCCATTTGCCACCCTCAGCGTCTAAAAAATAATTTGTTCTACCTAAAGGCATGCTCTTCCACTAACCTTAGGTTTTTAGTTATAATAACCCATTCTTTCCGAATGACCTCATTCGTGTTCTGTTCATCTGTTTTTAAGTTTCCCTTTCAGTCCCTCGTCCCTCTCAGCGGGGGGAAATTCCTGCTACCTGCAACGTTGGGTCGCATTCCTTGCCTTTTACAGCCTCATCTACATCTACATCTACTTAATACCCCGCAAGTCGCCGCAAGGGCGTATGGCGGGGGGTGTTAGGACACCACCCGTAATTTAGAAAAGAAAAAGAAAACCGCATGCAATAACCACAAAATCATGTATAAAAAAAACATTGCATACATTCATGCATGAACACTTACACCCCACACACATGCAAACACTCAATCTACACCTTACATACACATGCACCTGAAAGTATACCTAACATCTCTATAGTGTTTAATTTTGTTCCGACTTGTAAATTCAACGTTTTTAATATTTTTAAAGTGACTTCGGTTTCTTGCTATTATGATTTCTGATTGTTCGGGGAAAGAATGAGTATTTGTACCTATCTGTCTTGGAATCTATCTCCCTTAGTTTATCTTTGTGGTCTGATCTACCTAAGTAGTGTGGGGCCATTATAATTCCTTCAGTGTCGTAGTAGTTTTATGGGGAGGCGACCGACAGCTAAGGTCATTTGCGCCATAGGGGATGGACAGGAAAGGATGAAGGGTGGAGAGAAACCCGGCGTCGGCATTAGCCTACTCTTTACGAAAGGCGCCAAGGGGTCCGCAGTTTAACGTCCCATCCGACGGACGGCGTACTCACTCAAAGTGCCCTCCACAAAGCACCTCAAGTAGGGATCGAGATACCTCTGAAAAATATTCAACACCGCCGGGATTTGAACCCGCGCCCTCAGGGTGGGAAGCCAGTACGTTAGCCCCCGCACCATCTCGATCCCCCTTATCCTTCAGTGTCATAGTTAAACTCGTTTGTTCTGAACCTTTCTAAAAGTCTAAGCCTCGCTTGTTCTCTCCGCACTTCAAGTGGTTCCCAGCCTAAATACCCTTAGAGACCTGTCACACTTGTGTTTTTATCATAACAATTTTTAACGAATCTAGCGGATTTTCTCTGGACTTTATCTAATTCTTTTTGCCAAATTTTCTCCCACGGATCCCAAATACTTGCGGCATATTCCAAATGAGGTCTAGCTAGAGCAAAATAACACCTCTCTTTAACTTTTTCATTACATTTCCCCACCACCCGTTTTATGAAGCCAAGTTTCTTTAAAGCTGATCCGCATATTGTCCTGATATGTTCTCCCCATGAAAGGCGTGGTGTTAGAACAACCCCCAAATATTTAACTTGATTTGCCGTAGTCCATACTGATCCCTCTATTTTGTAGTTTATATCCTGTTCCTCGCTTCCTTTATTCCATAATTTCAAAACTGCACATTTATCTATATTAAGTGTTATTCCCCATTTATTGCACCATTCCGAGATATTGTCTAAGTCTCTAGAGAGTAGCTCGCGATCTAGTTGGCTTCTTATTTCCCTGTATATCACCGTGTCGTCAGCAAATAACCTTAGATTGCTACTAACGTGTGTGCTTAAGTCATTTATGTATATTAAGAACAGAAGAGGCCCTATTACACTTCCCTGGGGGACGCCCAAAGTAACATCTCTCTCCGTTGAGCACAACCCATCTATGACTAATATTTGTTTGCGGTTTGACAAGAAGTCTCTAATCCAATTAATTATTTTCTCATTGATCCCATAGTATTTAAGTTTATGTAACAATTTATTGTGTGGGAATTTGTCGAAAGCTTTTTTGAAATCCAGGAATACTACATCGGCTTGTGTTTTGTTTTCTCCCGATCTAAGTATATCGTGAATGAAGAGACCAAGTTGTGTTTCGCAAGATCTGCTTTTCCTAAATCCGTGCTGGTTGTGGATTAGTATTTTCCTAGTATCAAGAAATCTCATAATGTTAGTGACAATAATGTGTTCCAATATTTTACAAGAGATCGATGTTAAAGAAATGGGTCGGTAATTGGTTGGTTTATCCCTATCGCCGCCTTTCTAGATGGGAGTTATATGGGCTAGCTTCCAGTCGCGAGGCAATGAGCCTTCTATCGATTTTAGAAAAACAATATGTAAAAATGGGGCAATGTCTTCAGCTAACTCCTTTAATATTCTAGCAGGTATTTCTTCCGGACCAGGTGCCTTGTGTGCTTTGATACTACGGAGCAGATGTACTATTCCCTGCTTGGTCAGTGTAAGATCGCTCATGTGTTCCCCGGGTGGGTGTGGAGGATCGTTTGGTGGGTTTGTTTTTGTTGTAGACGCTCTGGAAAAAATGGTTTAAAATATTTGCCTTTTTCACGCTATCTGTAATGATTTCTCCATTTTCCGTCTTCAAAGAGTGAACAGTGGGACGTTTACCCTGTATTTCCCTAACATAGGACCAGAATAACTTTGGATTTTCCTCAAGATATTCGCTTAGCATTTTAGATTTAAAAGAGTGTAGTGCTGTGCGCATAATACTTTTCGTCTTACTACGACATTCTTTTAGTAGCTGTTTGGTTGTATTCACATAACTTATATCGTCACTTTTTAAACTCTTTTTGAAATTTGACTGTAGCTTTCTTTGCCTTCTTAATGCCGATCTGACTTCCCCGTTGTACCATCTAGGTTCCTTACTGTCGCATTTGAGTTTGGACGGGATGTACGTCTTCATTCCTTCGCGTAAAATATTTAAGAAATAATTCCAAGTGTTCTCTGTATTTGTTGTCAGTGTTTTTGTCTTGTATTCTGGTATTTTTATGTGTAAATATTCTCTTAGTCCGTTAAAATTTGCCTTGTTGTATAGGTATATTTTACGCTTTTCTTTGTTTATTTTGACCAACTTAGTTTTTAACTCTACAAGAATAGCCTTATGGTCACTGATTCCGCGTTATTATTTCAATGTTATTAATGATTTCGGGCTTAGATGCCGCAAAGATGTCTAGTATGCTTTGGCCCCGTGTTTGTGATTTAACAATTTGTTCTAAGGAGTGTTTTGTGAATATATGAAGGAGTTCTTGGCATGAGTCTCTGTTTTTGGCAGATTTTCCTACGCAGTAGTGTTCCCAGTCAATTGACGGTAGATTTGTGTCACCAGCGATTATAGTAATACTGTTGCTATGTTTGCTGCTGAGAGTGGATATTTGTTCGTCGAGCTTGTGTAGGACATCTGTGTTAGAATCTGGGGCTCTATAAAATGACCACACGAATAGGCTTCTGCCGTTGTAGTCCTTAATGTTGCACCAAACGCTTTCTATGTCATCTACGTCGCATTCATATCGTTGGCTACTAAGATGTGACTTTACTGCAATGAATACTCCCCCAACCAACCTATTTGGTCTGTCCCTTCTGTAAATTGTGAATCCGTTTGGAAAAACCTCATTGTTTGCTATATCTCCGAGCCAACTTTCCGTTCCAACTACTATGTCTGCGTTTGTACTGACAAAAATGTGTTCAATATCCGATATTTTGTTTCTAATGCTACGGCAGTTTAATGTTATAATTTTAATATGGCTAATAACTTCTTGTTTTTCGGTTTTATGTAAGCTAAAAAAACTGTTTTGAGACGATTCGTGGTGAACAGAGACAAAAGAATTACATTCACTTGCATTGCTATCTGTTATGTATGTAGAGGCACCAATTTTATTTAATTTACGTGGGTTATATGTTGTTTTAACGCAAGTGTTTGTTTGTTCAATTTTTTTGGGGATTTGAGAGGCATTACCTGAACTCAATTGACAAAAAGCGCTGGATTCTACTTTATTTTTCCCAATATATGACCTACGCTCTTGCCTACCAGCTATGCTAAACCCTCGACACGTGTTCGTGTAACCTACGCGCTACCAACTGCGATGCCTCGGCAGTATAATGGACCCCGGAGCGATTAAGGGGTACCCGACACGATGAGAGGACGGGCCTCAGATTAACCAAGTCCGCTCCGATTCCCCGTCAAAATCCCAGCAATCTCTGATTTAAACCCTCAATGCGGCTCCAAACGAGCCTTCCGCGGTCTACTCGCGGCACAATACTACATATACTTAATTTAATTGGGACCTTCAACTCTGCCTCGACTCGTTTCACCTCCGAGTGCATCTCCTTAAAGGAGCGCAAGATCTCTTCAGATCCACGTTCCGAGGCGTCGTTTGTCCCGACATTAGCCACAATGCGTAGCTTGGAGCAGCCCGTATTACTGACGGCCGCCTTCACCGCCAGCGTCGCCTGGGGTACCCCGCCGCCTGGTATACACCAGGACGACAAGAATCCAACACCTCCCTCCTGTTGGACTCTGCGGCGCAGCGGATTCATTATACACCGGACATTTGAACTACCTAATATAACGGTTCCCTCCCTCCCCGACCGCTGATGCCTTACCCTAGGCAGTGCCCTCGGAGTAGGGGTAGGGGCTGCAGGTACGGTGGTGCTGTCATCCGACAGCACCTGGTACCTGTTGGAGACGGGGATGGTATCTGCCTCCGCAGAGTCCAATCCTCGCCGCAGCGTTACCTTCCCCTTGCCCCGAGAGACGACCCTCCAATCGTCCGACCTACGGACGTGAGACACTCCCTCGTTGAGAGATGGGACACGGGGTAGGTCTCTAATCGCCCAGCCACGTGTTGCATTCGGACGAATCCGTGCACCCCTATGGGCGTGGCGGGTTTTCGTATTCCCACCCTGAGCACCATCTCTCCTGAGGGGAGCCCTCCGGCCGGCGATCTCCGATCGAAGCTCCCGCACCATTCTCCCCAGCATGATGATACGGGCCCTTAAAGCCGCGCATTCGCCAGTGCCTTCGAGCATGGCAACAGGGGACCTGGATGAAGCCATCCTAATTTAACTACCGAGTTCCCAACAAAAGCTAACCTGTATACACTATGGTAAAATTTCTAAAAGGGGTTAGCTAAATTTAGCTCAAACAATAAGTTACGATTTGGAATTGAATATGAAACCTAAGTGGAAAAAACGATGCTTGAGTAAGGTCTGGTTTTCCGAGGACCAAAAAAAGATAGTAAGAAAAAGGAAAGCACTCACCGGTCACCAATCAGAGTCGAAGGACAAAAACCACCACAATCCACTAAATAAATTACTACTACCACACACTACGGTTAACAAACCATACACAAAACGAAAACTATATAAACGAAGCAACGTATACGTTGACACTACACTGCACTTCACTAAAACCAAAGGCACCAAGAATCAAGCTGGCAGGCAGGTAGTCTCTGGTGGGTCAAACCGGTTACCAGGAGCGCTCAGTAGGCAGGTCCGCTCAGGTTGAGGGCCAGAGAGAGAAACCTCTCGTCTGGGGGTAGAGTGTTTTGTGGTGCATGTTCATGTGGTAGTGATGTTTCACATTCTTGCTTGTTGTGTCCTGGCTTCCGTGTTGTAGGATGGCTTTCGTGCTGCATCCTGGGGTGCAGTTTTTAGTTGTTTTGCGGTAAATGTATTTGCATGAGTATTGGATGAAGGGATTTTTGCATGAGTGTGTGCGCTGCTGTGGGTGTAATTTTCCGTGTTGTTTTTTTGCATGTGGAATTTTTCCTTTTTTCGGTTGGTGACCTAACACCCCCCGCCACATGCCCTTGCGGCGGTTTGCGGGGTATTATGTAGATGTAGATGTAGCCTTTACCTTTTTCAGAATAGGAACTAACACTGATCTCACAAAGTCTTCTGGCCAGATTCCATCCTCATAGCTACTATGAATCAGTCTATTTTAGTAGTTCCGCAGGAATGCTGTCTACCCCCACTGCCTTATTTGATTGCATCTCCATTGAAGCCCTATCTATCTCATCGCTGAATATGCTTGAACCAAAGCTATCTTCCTGTAGAACACAGGTCAACAAACTTAAGCATAGAAGGGTCTTTACCATACAGTTCTTCTCTATATTCCTTCCATTTCTCTTGGATCTTTTCTGTTTCAACTATTATGTTACTCGAATGACCTCTGACTGTTAACACAGAAATTCCTTTCTTACTTCCCAATAGTGATTTAACCTCGCTGTATAGCGCACCAATTTCACCCTCCCTCTGTAGGCTTTTCATATTCTCACACTGCATCTTCCTCTATTCTTCTTTTGCTTTATTTGTTACCAATCTCATTTTATTATTTAACTCTTTGTTCTTCCTTCTGCTTATATCTGTATTTACATCCTTCCATTTTCTGCACTCATCTATCTTTCCAATCATTTAATCCGTCATCCATGATTTTCTTGTCCTCTTCTCATTAACAGTTCCTGTAGTTTCTTTTGTGGTTTTCGATACCATTTTTGATATATTTCTATATTTACTTGATATTACTCCGCTCTTTTCCCTCATTCATGATTTTCTCTGCAGCCTGCTGATACATCTTCCTTGTCAATTCATTTAATTCTTCTACATTCCATTTCCTAATCCGCCACCCCTCCCTTATCTTATTGAATCGGACACTGCACTTTATAATTACTAAATTGTGATCAGAGTCCACATCTGCTCCTGGGAAGCTGTGCGAATTGATCATACTATCCTTTGATCTGTGCCTAACCATTGCACACGGTGTGGTTAAAAGAGAAATACTGATTTCATAATTTGTTTATTTCGACAGGTACAGCTTAATCGAACTTGTCGTATTCAAAGTACATGCCTTGAGTGAGGACAAACATTTGCCAACGTTTCTTCCCACCCTCGAACCCTGCCTCGTAAGTACCTTAGGGATCCTCTCCAGGGCCACCGTACAATTAATTTTAATGTCTGCAACAGAGTCGAATCGGTGCCCTTTCAAGGTTGATTTTAACTTTGGAAACAAAAGAAAGTCTGATGGAGCCACATCTGGAGAGCAGGGTGGCTGCGGGATCACGGAAGTTCCGGTTCTGGCGAAAAACTCTGTCACGATCAGTGCCGTGTGGCCCGGCACGTTATCGTGGCGGAAACGCCATACATTGTTTCTCCGGCCTCTTTCGGCTCACTGCAACCCACAGCCTCTTCATAACCTTAAAGTAGGCATCTTTTTTGACGGTTTGACCTTGAGGGACGTATTCGTAATGAATCAGCCCTTGCCAATAGAAGAAACACACCAGCATGACCTTCCCTTTGGACCGGGATATGCGAGCTTTCTTTGGTCGCGGAGAAAGAGGACCTTTTCTCTGAGAAGACTGGGCCTTTGTCTCAACATCATAATCGTAAACCCAGGTTTCGTCACCGGTTACGATGGTTCTAAGAAACTCTGGGTCGGCATTGGCTCTGATCCAGGAGTTCCTGGCAAATGTCCACACGTTTTGTCTCTGTTCATCAGTCAGCACCCGCGGGGCAAATTTTTATGAGACGCACGTCATGCTCAAAATGTCCATCAAAATTGTCTGACAGGATCCAAAACTAATGTTCACTTCCTCGGCTATCTCCCTAACAGTTAAACGACAATTTACCCACACCAAATCGTTCACCAATTTGATATGTTTGGGGTCTGTCAAAGTGGAAGGTCGCTTAGATCTAAAATATCTATATTTCCACTACCCATCTCTGGCTTTATATTCTCTAATTTTCCTATCCCCAGCATTGTCCTAACATTCCAGGTCCTAACATTCTAACTAATGTGGCCTTCTTCTTCTGCGTCTTCTGTCCTGCTGCTGTCGGTTTTCCCAAGGGTTTTGTGGGTTGACGACCGCGGAAGCCTTGCCTCTCCTGCTGCCGGGCTTAACACATGGTCGACTGGGCCAAGTCCCATAGTTGTCAGGACTCATATTCTCTGTAGTGTCTATCATTTTGTTCTTGGGAATGATAATTGAGGTGGTTTCCCGTTGCCTTCCTCAATAGTGTTTTTAACGTGACACCATCACTTATTGGCCGCCCCACTGGGGT
>NW_027286867.1:215000-236418 GCF_022747635.1 Hetaerina americana
TCAGAATAATAAATTCTGGGTTTTTTTATATTCCAACGATGATCATTTATAAAACTCTTGACACCGTTACGTTCAAATTTTTTGGATTATGTTCTTTGCGTTGAAGCCAAAGGGGGGAAAGGATTGCTACTTTTAAAGGAAAAAGGCAAAAAATTAAAGTTGCCAAACTGGCAGATTTGCTTTCGAAACATATATATATGCTTATATATGTATGTATAAATGGATATATATGTTATTTTTTTTTTAAAGGTAATCTACCGGTTAAGGTAGGTTTTCGGATGGACACAAATACGAAACAAATACTTTATTACTCCTACAAAACACAAAATCCATCATCCTACTCTTGCCTCCAAAGGATTGCTCCCAACAAACCCCTCTCTTCGCCCACCATACCAAGTACTTCCACATTTGTTTTCTTCTCAGTCCATTTCACCTTCTCCATTCTTCTCCACACCCACATTTCAAAAGCCTCCAGTCTACGTCTATCCTCCTGCTTCAATGACCAAGTTTCCGCACCGTACATAGACACGCTCCATATCAAAGTTTTTACGAGTCTCTTCTTAACATCCTTACTCAAAGTCCCTGTCATCAACTCCCTCCTCCTTGTGAAAGCCTCTTTGCCTAGCGCAATTCTTCTTCTTACGTCCATACTACTTTGAACGTGTGGTCGAAAACGCTAGCGAGATACGTAAACTCTTCTACCTGCTCTAGTTTTTGCCATCCTACTTTAATGTTATGCTTAGCCTTTTTCTTTCTAGAAAATCGCATAACCTTTGTTTTATTAATATTGATTCTCACCCCATACCGTTCGCACTGAATTTCCAATTCACTCAGCAATACTTGCAGCCCCTTGGCTGACTGACAAAATAAAGCTTGGTCATCAGCAAACCTAACTGATTTTATGAATTCCCCGCCCACCTTCATTCCTCCCTCCAGTTCTTCCCATGCCTCTTCAATCATTTCCTATGCATACAGGTTGAACAGCAACACTGATAATGGGCAACCCTGCCTTACACCTCTTCCTAACACTGCCCAACCGGACTCCAAGTTCCCCACTCGCACCTGAGCTGATCAAACTAATTATCCTATAGTCCTCACCGACGTGGCCTTTACCTTTTTTGGAATAGGAACTAAAACTGATCTCACAAAGTCTTCCGGCCAGATTCCCTCCTCATAAATACTACGGATCAGCCCATATAGCCTCTTCCTCCCACATTTTCCTAAGCATTTTAAAAGTTCCACTGGAATGTTATCTACCCCCACGGCCTTATTTAGTTTCATCTCCCTTAATGCCCTTTCTATCTCATTGTCTAGTATGCCTGGACCTAAGCTGTCCTCCTCTACGTCATTTTCTTTTTCAATTTTTAACTTTGTTGGTCTGAGTTCTTTACTCTACAGTTCTTCTATATACTCCTTCCATCTCTCTTGGATCTTTCCTGCATCAACTATTACCTTACCCGCCTTATCTCTAACTGTTAGCAAAGCTCTTCCTTTCTTACTTCCCGATAACGATTTAACTTTGCTGTACAGCGCACCGATTTCACCCTTCCTCTGCAGACTTTCCATATCCTCGCACTGTGTCTTCCACCATGCTTCTTTTGCTTTATTTGTTGCCCGCCTCAATTTATTGTTCAATTCTTTGTACTTCATTTTGCCTAATTCTGTATTTATATTCGTCCATTTTCGCCGCTCATCCATCTTTGTAATCATCTCATCCGTGATCCATGGTTTCCAAGTCCTTTTAGTTTTAATGGTTCCAATAGTGTCTTTTGCGGCTTGATTTTCAATGACTAAACTTTAGGAATATTAATGAACGTAGCTAAGAGACAATCTACAGCACGGTATTCAAATCAAAGTTATTCTCTCAACTTAGTGTACATCTTTAGAAAGGTTGAGCAATTAGCTATTTTTCTGCATGAACACCTTGACGATCAATCACTTTTTACATCCTTGTAAGCAGCTTTTTAATACCGGTGTCGTACCTTTTTCCCGCCGCGTCACTAAGCCAACTGACGGCTGCTTCTTGCACTTCCTCGTCTGACTTGATTTCTGTCCTCCAAGGTGTTTCTTGAGAGTGGGAAACAAGTGATAGTCGCAGGAGGCAACGTCTGGGCTTTAAGGAGGGTGGTCAATGATGTCCCAGCAGCTAAATTCTTTGAGCAGGGTGATCATTTCATGTGACACATTTGCATTGTCATGATGCAAACACACTACTTTGGTGAGACACCTTGTTTTATCCGAGGACCTCCGACACAACAATCTGCAGCATGACAAAATTGCCACTCTCTTCAACAAGGCCTTTATTTACCTCATGACGGGTAATTCTCCAGTTATTGCGCACCATCTCGTCAATTGGAGCCACCGTTGATTCCGATGGTAAACCTGGTCGCCCGGACCGCTGCTCAGCGTGGACATTTTCCTGGCTATAAAAGAACTCCCTGCACCACTTCCGCACATTTACGTTGTCCGTAATACAATTCCAACCGTACACTTCCACTAAATGGCAGTATGAATTTTTATATCGGAAAAGCAGTCATCGCAGTTGGCTTTGCAACGCGGTGAGAGAATTGTATGATGCTGGTATTAAAATGCTGCTTACAAGGATGCAAAAAGTGAGTTATCATTAAGACGACTATGTAGAAAAATAGCTAAATGCTAAACCTTCCCAATGCTGTACACAAAATTGAGAATAAATTTGGATTTTGATGAAAAAAAATATGGGACTTTACTTTTCTAATTGCCCTAATACAGTGAGTAATTTCTCCACCTGGATTATGGCATAATGGCACCGGCATTGGAAAGGGTTTAATTAATGTTCACCAGCTTGACACAAATACCCTATTTCCTCCAGGCTACCGATTTCGTCATCCAGTATAGCATTGGCTATACTTTTGCGGATCCGAGCTATTGTCTTCAGAATCACTGGATAATAAGGTCTTTTCTTCCTCAGGACAACCCTAAATGCTGTGTATCCAATCCAATTAATTTCTTCCTTTGATGGCATTTTGTTGAGGCCATGTTTTTCTCCACACTTTTCAATACGGGACGTGAATTGACCAAGCCTTTTCCGAATGAATTTCATCATTAACGCATGTCTACTGCTGTGCCTGATGGATTTATTCCCATCTCATCTCTTGAAGCACTTTGTTTGACTGTCGTATCATTCTCAAGTCCCCCGCATAAATCTATACCACTCTTAGACAAAGAACGTCGAATGGAACCTTTCCTCTCCATCAATCCTCTCTTCTTCACACCACATAGATTGAGAAGTACCTTGGTTTTGGCATTGAACTGTGCCACAATCTACAACGCCCCTCTGAAAATATTGCAAAGGCCAACTCTCTCTCCGGTCACAACTCTGTGTTTAACATCAGGTAACACAATTTCGCACGGTGGAACATATCACCTTTTTCCAGTAAACTGAAAATAAACAAATAAATAGTGCCGGTTCAGTTGGATTGTTAAAAACAAGATCCAATTCCATGCTGCTTGTTATAGTGCATTATTACCACAAAAACAATGAACCAAATGAAACTTGGTAAGGTACAAACTATTGCGGTACAAACTGAAACGAGTTAGAAAGTATTATTTCTGCAATTGAACATTTAAGAACAGTTTTTCTCGCAGAAAAGAGAACACTATCAGTATTTCAGTATGGCATCCACGCTGGGTATCTATTCATACACAATACTGCCAGAGTCTCTAAAGATAGATTATGGCAGGGGGATTTTAAAAATGCAAATCCATTGAAAAGAATGAAAATAAAAGTTAAAATAATGATGAAAACATACCAATTTACACGCACTGAGAGATTCACATGTATTTGCTCAAAGTATTAGTTAAAGTAACTAGACAGTCAATGGAAAGCAATATAATATATGCAAGGTATGTATTAATAGTTTGGGTAAAAGGTTTTCCCAGGCATTACTATGCGTTGCCGTAGGCTCAAATGTAAATATAAAATGAACATACCTACCGTCTTGAAGCAATGGAAATGGGATAACTGAGACCATAAAGAGCTTAGACTCAAGTGTCTGATCTTCGACATGCACCAAGCGCCATTCGCATTTCAGCATTCCTTCAGGATTGATGGTCTTATCAGTGGACCCCTGTTGGGTGACATGGTGCAGGTGCAAATTGAAACGAGCTATTGACCAGCGACAGGCCATAAAATTGTATTGCTGGACTGTGGAATTTGGGTACGAAGTAATTGTTCAAGTGTTTTAGTGATAAAAGATGATTCGCATCCACAAACAGACACATATATAGGGCACGGTGGTTAAATGCGGACAAATTTTAATTTTGAATTTCCCACCATATTGTAGTTCCACTGGAGGTTGTGATTGGCGCTCTATGAAAGATATCCGCATCTAATAAACAGCCATAATGACTCTAAATAGCTGAGGTGTCTACTACGGAGTGAGGAGTACAATCGAAAGAGCCATTATTATTATCGATATGAAAGTGATATCCTGCTTCAACTTTATAGTGTTTAGAATAAGAGTTCAGGAGTCTTCTTATGGCACACCAATAAATCAACTGTTTTCAATATTGCAGGCAAAATATAATGCTTTGGAGAAGTCTAACGGGGAAGGTTGGGCTAATCCAGCAAGGTAACCTCATTTGAGCAAACACTCTGGTGCTCATTTCAGAGGCATTTTGCAAATTTTTGCGACATTGCAAACGTTGATGAAGAATCTGGTGAAACCTTGGATGTATAATTGTGGCACAATAGAGGTTAAATTAAAATAGATAACACTTAAAAGGACATGCACATTGTACATTGTTTAAACTTACAACCTTCTCTTCCAGAAGCCTGCTTCAAGTAATATTTATTTATTTTGTGTCACCTTTATTTATTTTACCAAAAATATGAGGTAGAGGTATATATGCCTATATATATAAATAGGTATATATATATATATATATATATATATATATATATATATGTGTGTGTGTGTGTGTGGGTGTGTGTGAATGTATATATATATATATATATATATATATATATATATATATATATATATATATATATATATATATATATATATATATATATATATATATATATATTTTTTTTTTTTTTTAAGGTAATCCATCAGTTAAGGTTTAAATTTTTCAATGGACATAACTACGAAATAGATATTTTATTACTGCTATCAAAACATAAAATCCCACATCCTTCTCTACATCAGGTCCCTCTTCATCTCTGAGTACTTTCCTCCTCCCTTCACCCCATCCAACATCCCAATCCTGTTCCATCTATTTCCTTGCTTGCCTTACATTCCCCTTCTTATAACCATCTTCAACATCCCCTTGCTGGTCAATATGTCCTTCATTCATTTTTCCTGCCTCCATAGGATTTCTCCCAATAAACCCTTCTCTTCGCCCACCATACCAAGTTCTTCCTCATTTTTCTTCTTTTTGGTCCATTTCACCTTCTCCATTCTTCTCAACACCCACATTTCAAAAGCCTCCAGTCTACATCTATCCTCCTGCTTCAATGACTATGTTTCAGCGCCGTACATATATATCCTCCATATCGAAGTTTCTACTAGTCTTTTCTTATTATCCTTACTTAACATCCCTGTCATAAAGTCCCTCCTCCTTGTGAAAGCCTCTTTCTCCAATTTTTCTCCAACTTTCAATTCTTCTCCTTACGTCCCTACTACTTAGACTGTGTTGGTCCAAAACACTACCGAGATACATAAACTGTTCTACCTGCTCTAGTTTTTGGCCTCCTATGTTAATGTTAAGCTCAGCCTTTATCTTTCTAGAAAATCATATAACCTTTATTTTATTAATATTGATTCTCATCCCATACCTGTCGCACTGAATTTCTAATTCACTAAGCAATGCTTGCAGCCCCTTGGCTGACTGACAAACTAAAGCTTGATCATCAGCAAACCTAACTGATTTAACAAATTCCTTGCCCACTTTCATTCCTACCTGCATTTCTTTCCTTGACTCTTTAATCATTTTCTCGGCATATAGGTTGAACAGTAACGGTGATAATGGGTAACCCTGCCTTACACCTCTTCCTAACCCTGCCGAACCGGACTCCCCATTCCCCACTCACACCTGAGCAGTCTGAGACATATACAGGTTGCGGATTAGCCTCCTTTCCCGCCAATCTATTCCTATTTCCTGCAATATACTCATTAGTTTTTCCCAATTCACTCTATCAAATGCTTTTTCGAAAGCTACAAAACAGGCAAATACATCCTGGTTGTGTTCTATATTCCTCTCGATTAATAATCTCATTACTGCAATGGCATCACGCGTACCTCTCCCCTTCCTAAACCCAAACTGATCCTCCCCTAAGTAATCATTTGCCCTATTCTCTATCCTTTTGTTTATGATCCTGGGAACATTTTTAGCTACGTGAGACATCAAACTTATCGTCGTGTAGTTCTCACATGATGTAGCCTTTACCTTTTCCAGAATAGGAACTGAAACTGATCTCACCAAGTCTTCCAGCCAGATTCCTTCCTCATAAATACTACGGATCAGCCCCTAAAGCCTCTTTCTCCCACATTTTTCTAAGCCTTTTAAAAGTTCTGCAGGAATGTTATCCACCCCCACGGCCTTATTTAGTTTCATCTCCCTTAATGCCCTTTCTATCTCATCGTCTAGTATGCCTGGACCGAAGCTATCTTCCTCTACGTCATGTTACTTTTCAATGTCTAACTTTTTTGGTCTAGGCTCTTTACTATACAGTTCTTCTATATATTCCTTCCATCTCTCCTGGATCTTTCCTGTGTCAACTGTTACCTTACCCGCTTTATCTCTAACTGCTCTGCAGACTTTCCATATCCTCGCATTGCATCTTCCACCACTTGCCTCTTTACACTTTCCCATTTTTCTTGGATAGTACTTAGCTCTTTACCATCCTCCATGATTTCCTCTACCGCCTGTTTGTATTCCTTCCTTTTCAAACCATTTAATGCTTCTGCATTCCATTTTCTGACTTGCCACCCTTGCCTTATCTTTTTGAAATGGACGCTACATTTCATAACCCCTAAATTGTGGTCAGAGTCCGCATCCGCTCCTGGGAAGCTGTGTGAATTTATCACACTGTTCCTAAACCTGTGTCTAACCAGGATATAATCTAGCTGATATCTTCCTGAGTCACCTGGCATTTTCCATGTATACCTGCATCATTTGCGGTGTCTAAACCACGTGTTGGTGATGACTAAGCCCTGTCTCCTGCAGAACTGAATTGCTTCTCCCCGTAGTCATTCCTCATGCCTAAACCGTAGTCCCCTACCTCAACATCATCTCCTTCTTCGCCTACCGTCGCATTCCAATCCCCCATCACTGTAAAATGTTTCCCTGCAGGAACACACGCGATTATGTCCTCTAACTGATCGTATATCCTATCGACCTCTTAATCCTTATGGTTGCTCGGTGGTATGTATACCTGAAAAATAACCAAGTTTGTCGGTTCTGCTTTTATTTCCACTAGTAGTATTCTATCCGTTACCTGCTCTATGTTTACTATGCTTCTTCCTACCTCTTCATTTAATACTATGGCAACCCCTCGTTGGCTCTCGTCCCCGCCGCTGTATATTATTCTATACTTATCACTCCAGTAATCCCCGCTACCCTTCCATCTCACCTCGCATAGACCTAAAATATCTATATTTCCCCTTCCCATCTCTCGCTTAACATTCTCTTATTTCCCTGACCTCATCATTGTCCTAGGATTCCACGTTCGTATTATAACTAATTTGGTCTTCTTCTCCTGCGTCTTCTGTCCTGCTGCTGCTGGTTTTCCCTTGCAAAGGTTTCGTGGGATGACGACCACGGAAGCCTTGCCTCCCCCACTGCTGGGCACGACAAACAGCTGATTGGGCCGAGCCCTGTGGTGGCCAGGACTCAAAATCTCTGTATAGTCCATCAGGTTAATCTTGGGGATGATAATTGAGGTGGTTTCCCATTGCCTTACTCAATAGTGTTATTAACATGACTCCATCACTTACTTGCCCCCCCACTGGGGTCAGACGCCTCTGAGAAACAGACCCTGCATGGACTACCTTTCGTCTGGCTCCTAACCTTCGACCTATCTGGCATGGGTGACCCTACCAGGAGCAATTATTATTACACCCGCCAGCACAGCTCTAGGGGTCATCAGAACACACAAGCCCTTCCACCACGTCAAGGTTTTGGTCCAGGGAGGGGAATAATTGCTTAGTCCTTGCTATATATTAAGAGTAGTGATAAGTAGTACATATTTCTATATATTTCTACACATATATATATATATATATATATATATATATATATATATATATATATATATATATATATATATATATGTATATAAATGAAGAAGGTGATGGGGTGGAAGGGGGATGAAAATAATAGAGCTCCCAGTAAACCTATTTTTGAAAAACTAGAAATCTTTCCTCTTCCTTGTATGTACATTCTTGAAACAGTGTCTCTTATTAACAAAAATCAAGACATGTTTATTGAAAATTGTGACCTTCATAGTCATAATACGAGAAGCCAAAATGCATTCCATGTAAGTCAGCCCAGAGTAAATAAAACGATTAAAGGGATAGATCATCAGGGAATACTTATGTACAATAAATTGCCTGCTTATATCAAAAATATCAAAAGTTCCTTTAAATTCAAGTGTGCCGTGAAAATACCAATTTTCATGTAAATTATTCTATAGTGTAGATGATTTTCTAATGCATACCATTTTAAATGTATAATTGGAATGTGTTAATCCCAAAAAAATTGTAAATTGTATGTATTTGTATTTTTCATATTGTTTTGATATTTTGCATAATGTTTTTTTATTGATATGAAGTGTAAAACGTGTATTGACAAAGCCATGCATAATTCTATGCTTATGGTGAATGAATAAATTGAATTGAATTGACTGTTTCCTCTAATTTACTTTTTTACCATGATAGTTGATCGTTTGCTCCAGTCATTTTATTGTAGTCCTTATCTTAGATAGCTATTTTAACTTTTTTCTACTTAAGTATTTATTCTGTTCGAGTCTCTTAAATTATTACATTATCAATTGTCCTTACAAAGTAACATCTTCGTGTTTTGTTGTTAAAGTGACATCATTGTTCCAGTTGCCTTTATCCTTGCTTATTATTTTTGACGTATTTTTCTTGTGTTGGATATTCTGCTCAACTACCTTAACTTTGTGAATCAAATTCTTAGTTCTTATGTAGGGGGGAATTTGCATTAAATTTAAGATAAAATATGAGATAAGTGTAGAGAGCTGCTTGTAGTTTGCATGTGTATTTAGCTCGTACTTGTCTATCTACCATGTTTTGGTATGTTTCCCCTGTGTTTTAGTGTTGCATTAATTAACCTTTCTAGTTCTTAAGTATATTTCTAGAGGTACATACTATAAATATCTATTATTATTATTATTATATATAAATATAGTTTTGTGTCTTCTTTGTGTTTGAGTGCCGCTTCTTTTTTTATGTATACTAGGCCTAAGTAGATGTAATTGTATTCCTCGCGGTCTATACATATAGTTTGACCACTGTCATTTCTCTTCGTATTTAATCTATTTAGCTGTAACGCTCACGCAAAACCAATAGTAGCACGCTTGCACTTCTCCTACTCTCCCTAAATTCCTTAGTTTCCCCTCTCAATTATACACTCCCCTCGCCCTTAACCAAGGTCACCTTCCCCGCGTCAACAGCCTTTCCCTTGCGTCATCCACCAGCTACTGAACCCCCCGCTGCGAGGGTACTCGACCCTCACTCGACCACTAATTTGCAATAAGCCTATACTTTCGCACATATCGAACTTACCCACCTACTTGAGCTACATAAACCTCGCAAGTCCATTTTCCACACCACTTGAGTTATAACAGTGTAAAACCTAGGCATTAAAACCTCTATTAACTTTTAAAAAGTAATCGGGAATAGGATATCTACCCAAAGGTCATCCGTCCATGAATCGAAAGAGCGATGGCTCCCAAAGGCCCACGTCACCAAGCTAGAGAGGATATTGGCGGAGCTCTGCTCCACGCTGACTGGGTATAGTGTATATATAGGTGCATAGCAGCCGCGAGGTGGATTCCGGGAGAGGGGGTGGTGGAGGTCGACCCATCCCTGTCAGCAATGGCTTCGTGGCGCTGTCCGAGGATGGCATCAAGACACCTGTTTGCACAGCCAAGAGTGCACCCTAATCCTCGATGTCCTCCATCCCTAGGGGTAGTTGCGCTGGGAATGAGGGGGGGAATCTTATTGCTAGGGAGTTCCAACGTCTGGCGGTTGGTGACCTCATTGCGGGAGAGGTCGGATAGGGACGTGAGAAACCAGAGGGTTACCTCCTACTGTATGCCAAGGGGGGTTAATTCGAAATGCCACGGCTGCAGTCGGGGCGGCGGTCCGGGGCACGAATTGCTCCATGCTGTGGTTGGTAGCCCATGTCGGCACCAATGATGCTTCCAGGAACGGATCCGAAAAGATTTTGGGTGCCTTTGGGGACCAAAAATCCGAAGTGGATCGTGTGTGGGATGCATCTGGTGTGGACTTATTGGTGTCCATATGCAGCATTGTCCCGTGGACTGACTGCGGTGCTTACGTTTGGAGTCGTATTCAGTCTCTAAACAGAAGGCTGTGGAAATTCTGTCGGGACATGGGAGCCAAGTTTGTGGCCTTGAGACCGGTGCTCGGGTCTTGTCGCGCTCCCTTGAACTGCTCTGGGGTCCACTGCACCCCTGAGGCCTCAGTTCGGGTGGCTCATAGGATCTTCAAGCTATGTAGATATTTTTTAGGCCAATGCATAGGTTAGGTAGTGGAATAAGTTGAAATTTAAAGATAAATTTCCCTGATAGCAATTTTATAAAGTGTTGGTCAACTAGAGGGTCTCACAATACTAGGTTGCCTAAAGAGATTTCTCAAAGTATGTACAGTGCTAATGAAACAAAAGAAAGAATTTCCTATCACATAATAGACTGTTCGTGTATTAAGACACCCAAAAGACTCCATGGCATCACCAGAAAGCAGACCACAAGGAATACAAAGAAGGTCATAGACGAAGAAATAATTTCCCTAGTAGTAGTTAACTGCCGAAGTTTAAAAAATAAGATACGGGAATTACATCACCTCATTCATAGCATAGAGTCAGATATCATTATAGGAACTGAAAGTTGGTTAACAGATGATATTACAGATAAGGAAATATTTCCAAATCCTTCACAGTTTATAGAAACGACAGACAGAATAGAGTCGGCAGAGGAGTGTTTATCTGGGTTAAAAACTCTACCATCAGTAGAGCTGAGTTATTTCCTGATAATAGTATGGAAAGTGTCTAGTGCTCAGTAAGTATACCCAAGAATATATGTCTGTGCGTATTATAGACCACCCCATGCTGGCGTTAACTCAATAATAGATCTATAAAGGCAGATAAAAAGCTTTACATCCCACAACAATGAGCATAGATTAATAATCGGTGGCGATTTTAATATTCTCACAGTAGATTCGGATTCGTACAGTTTTATAAATAGAGGTAAAGACAAGGATTTATGCGAGTCCCTCTTATTGACGTTTACCTCAAATTCCCTACATCAATTATTCACTTCACCAGCAAGAGGAAATAACATTCTTGATCTATTAGCTATTAATATAAATAGGAGGAGTTATTGATGTCTTAAATGATATTGATTGTCTTAAATGTAGGAGTTATTGATGGAATCAGCTATCACAGGGCTGTAAACGCTAAATTTTCCCTAAGCGTAGAAAAGGTTAACAAACCAAAGAAAAAAAATTATTTATTGAATAAAGCTTACTATGTTGGCTTAAAATGTGAGATAACTGTTCTTTTCTTAGAATTGACAAATTAAGCAAAATCAGGAGTGTTGAAGATACCTGGAATAATTTTCTTGCGATAACATGTTCATCAATATAGAGCTACATACCTAGTAAATATATAAGGGAGAAAAGGAACCCCGTTGGTACAACTTTGAAGTATAGAGGTCTAAGCATCCAAATCACGGCTGGTGACTCAAAGTAGACTATGGACCAACAGTGATAACTGGTGACTAAGTAATTGTATGGGTCTGAGCATCCGAATCACTGCTGCTGACTCCCTGCGGACTATGAACCCATGGGTAATGGTATTATCCCCCCCTTTGTGCCTAGAGAGGGATGATGGTATGGACGAAGGGTGAGTGATGTAATCCCGAAGAAGTCAGTCTGGTACTCGCAATCCAAGAGGAAGGTTAGGCTGGGGCTCTCTGCTTGGAAGTGCCAAGCACAACCCTACTACATTACTTTAAACTCTGTTCTTCCTATACTATATTAAATTTGGGTTAAATCGGAACTGTACTATCTTAAGTTACTTTTTTTCTCCCCCCATTTCTATCAATGAACTCCTGTCCACGTCATCCCCCATCAAACTTCTCAAAACACCCGTTTACCCTCGAGGCAGCCACTTGACTCATGAGGTACTTCTTTGTGTAACCAACATTCCGTTGAAGATGCAAGGATTCATCTTGGGTCTACAGTTCTTCTTCCAATGTATCCTTTGCCACTCTGGGGATAGCTGGCCACTAAGAGAGCAAATAATCTTAGAAACCGATTGTCCCTCCACAAATTAACTGGAAACAAGTCACCTTGGGAATATTCACAGCTCCCCTACCACCCTCAATGCCAAACCACAACTTGAAGAGATGGCACACACACCAAAGGCACTAGGCCATGTAACGGGGAAACAAAAGCTTCTCCCTCTTATACAGATTATTGGAGTTTTCAACCATCTATTCAAAACTAGTCCTATCATGAAGAGGAATAACTTACACAATTAATTCCCTTTGCTGCAAAAAATGAGCAGTTGTTGACTGAATGAACAGCTTAGGGAACAGATTTGGGAACAATGCTGCAGAAACTGCTGTCATGTCAGAAAAGATTGCGCTATGAGAAAGAGTCAAGTATATCAAAGGTCTTCTCATTTAAATGAAAGTGAGAATGGTCATTTTGATGACCTAAACCTCACTCAGGACATATCGTCAACCTTTAGAACTGGCAAGAATGCTGAAAAACTTCGCCGGAACCCTGCTTGAAGACCAATCATGGACTTAGGAAGAGCTTATCAAGTTATCTGGAATAATGTGGAGCTCCATTCAGCAAATTACATCGGAATATTTGAAGATGATAAGGACAAACTGCAGTATTCATGCCTTTGGCTTGAAGTAAATCTGTTATAAATAAATTAATGAGGGATTCAAGTGCACAATTCCAAGTAATTTCAGGGTAATATTACATTAAGTATTCGCATGGAAGCCGATAATTTGTTGGCAAGAGCAACAGTTCAGATGGAGTCCCCTTATTCAGTGGGCGCTGGCCTCAATTGGATGGCCGCTAATAATTGCAAATAAATGGAGATTCATATATTCCCTCGATGACGAGGAGACACGACACTGTATGTGTCTAACAACCCTTCCCTAATTATCTCCTCCTTAGAATCACTTTAACCTAATCCCTAAACCGGTCTCTATCTCTTCAGTGTTCTCTTCCCGCTTAAACATTCTTTATTCTTCCCTCCCTCCTACCAGATACCTGCTATCGTCCTCTCAAACCATGACCACACATGCTTACCTTCTCCCCCTCTTTTTACCTCTCCATCTCTTTAGTTTCTCTGTTTCTTTGGGTTTTCCAGAAAACCAAACCTTAAGGGAAAAAACGACCACAATTTGAAAATAAAAATGAAAATGTAAAAAACAACTCTGAAAAAATACTTTTTTTTTAACAGAACTATTGTTGATTTGAACCGGCCACCTGGCGGTTTGTTTGAGCCCCTTCCATCCAATTTTCAGCATTTAAAAATAAATTTAAAGCAGTTGCTGGGTGATAAACTTCATTGAAGTTTATTAAAATATTGTTTGCATGTGATGTGGAAATGCCATTTTATGTAAGAATATCTCATCTCCTATCGGTTTTTATTGTCCTAGTATGTATGTATGTTCATTGACCGTTGCCACCAGGAGAATTACCCATTTGCAACGATATTTTCTTAAACAAATTAACTTCCCCTCTTAGTCCAAGCCTACCTTACTCCTCCCCCCTTCCTCTAACAGACATTAACATGACGTAACACAAGTTGAATCTTGTCTTGTACCTGAAGATGGTTCCATAAACAAACACTTTGTACGTTACAAATAAATCCATGGAAAAGTGCGAATTTTGTCTTTCTCTAAAAGATGCAATGACCATCCCTTGATGGTAACACTAAGTGTCCCTTGTCAACCAACAGTTTTTCTGGACCTTTGATCTACAAGTACATGGCTGTGACCCTCCAGCAAATGGATATTCCTCAGTATATGTTAAAATTTGAGAGGACTACAGGGTCCAACCCAAAAGTCGAAGGACTGATTTTTTTACAAGAATTTTATCGACGATATACTTACATCGACTTAATAATCTTCAAAGTATGCTCCTTGAGCTGCTACAAACTTAGTATAACGTTGCTCCCATTCTCCGTAGCCCGCTGGAAATTTTCTTTGGGGATGCCGTTGATGACCCTCGTCGAAGCCTCTCGAACGGCCTGTATCCAGTCAAAACCTCATCCCTTGAGCTGTCTTTCCATCAGGGAGAAGAAGAAGAAGTCTGGTAGTGCCAGATCAGGAGAATAGGGCGGGTGCGGCAACGTGGCAATGCGGTAGTTGGCCAGGAGCTGTCTGATGACGAGCACGCCATGGCATGGCACGTTGTCATGATGAAGCACCCAGCAGTTTGCACATGGCCAAATCCTGTGAAAGAATAATGGGTTGGACGTTGGATGCAGACAGACCCAACTGGTCTGCAATTTCTTCACTGGTTAAGCGTCGGTCTGTGTTCAGCAGTGTCTTCACTCTGTCCACTTTCAGGTCGGTTCCTGCCGTCGACGGCCGTCCGGAGCGATAATTGTCTTCAACGAGCTCCCTACCCTCTTCAAACAACTTGTGCCACTCAAATACAGTGGAACGGCTTAAGGCAGTGTCCCCATAATCCTGCTTGATCATATCGAGGGTCTCAGTTGCCTTCTTCCCGAGTTTCCCACAAAACTTCACGGAATAACGTTGCTCTAAATTCAGATTCATTTTGTTTTTCGACGCGGACAAAAAACTTGCTTCACTAAAAACGGTGTCCTCACTCAACGACAGCCCGCAGGCAACTGAGGTTGGTGTCAGTCTGTTGCTAAGAGCCCCCTCTACCTTACCCTGCCAGGCAGACCCCCCTCCACCGCTCCATTTGCACAAGAGAAAATCCCTAGTGATTACAGGGAGTATTACTACCAAGCATAATATGTCCAATATAGTGAGATTAATGCGATGGTTTAGGAGATTTACTTAGTTACTTTGTGCAAAAATATTTACTTCATGACTTTATGTCAATAGGAAGTCCATCTGCATAACTGCATATATCAGTTCACTGTTCAGCCGATAAACCTGTGGAATGGAGCAGACTTTATTTAAATGAATCTTAATAATCTTGTAATCTTGACAATCGACTGTCCTGGGCTGTCGCAACTTCCCCAGGGTATTATTGCCCAAAGCAACCCTTCTAAATGTGGTTAACATCAGAAATACAGCCCTGGAGTCTATCTCCAAGGAGTCCCTGTGGAAATTATTCAATATTCAATGCCTAGATATTAGTCACGACTAGTTGAAGACATTTTTTGGCCTCCAGCCTTTCAGAAAGGTAACGGAAATGGATTTCCAAGGTAAATAAGAGTTACATGAGCAGGATGCAATTGGTACAAAAAAGGAGGTGTTATGCTTGATTATTATCCAGAATCACATCAGTTCCTTCCCAGGAAGTCTCTGTGGCCTGAATAATTAAATGATCTTGTCCACAGATAAACTTCTTTCCGTCTGAAAGAAAACACGACTCATTGAAGGCAACTTACATTTAAATATCACTAGAAAAGCATGTTGTTACAAATATAAATAACTCAGCAGCAATTTTACATGCCATTAATTACATTTTGGTATTACAATCACAACCGCCACATTTACTACAGATTAATCCCATTGTCTCAATTCTTCTATAATCTTTCCTGCTTCAATTCTATTATCAAATATCTACAGCATTTTCCAATAATAATAGGAATTACATAAATTCCATTAATTACTTCTCAAAACACTGTGCAAGACTTCGGATAGCTGGCCACCCATGGAGTAAATAGTCTTAGAAACTAATCGCCCCTCCGCAACTTAACTGGAAACAAGTTGCCTTGGGAATGTTCACGGTTCCCCTACAACCCTCAATGCCAAACCACCACTCAAAGCAACAACACACGCACCAAAGGCACTCAACCAAGTAACAGGAAAACATTTATTACTTCCTCAGATCCTGGTAATTGGTGTTTGCAACTACGCATTCAGAACTAGTCCTCCAATGGAGAGGGTTAACTTTCACAACTCCCTTTGATGCAAACCTCTCTCTCAAAATAACTGCAGTGAGACTACAAACGAACCATGGATACCACAGACAGAGGCTTCTTGTGGACACAGTGTCATGGTACACCCAACCGCTGTCCAAGAGTTTCAACCATTTAAACATACCTCATTGACATCCATCCATGGTTGTCAAAATTCATCGTCAATTAAGTGAGGGACGAGTGTTAGACAATGCAAGTGGAGGTATTGGACACACCACATACCATTCTGGTAGACTAAACAATGAACATAATACAACAAGAACAATAATCTCCCCTCAAGCTAGGACCAGGAAATTAATTATAAATCCTACAATATCAGCCAATGGTGTATCAATCCACCTCTTGAACCCACAGAGAGTGGACACAGGTTTTGGCCTTGGGAAAGAAATCGCCACACCTTGAACACACACAAAGGCAATCACTTTTGGCAAATGGATGGACCGACAGAATTAATGATAGGAGCCAGACAAAGATAGTTTCTGCCACCCCTGTGCTGTAGTGGGATAATACCCACTCTTGCGATTGGAGTTTCATCGCTATCATATTTTAACACAGATTTCAAGGAGATGCAGGTGTACGTTGATGGAAAAGAGGACGTAAGATCAAACTAATTGGTCAGCAATTACATCACCTCGTATTCCATTTAATGCCAAAGATATACTCCAAGGTATTAAAAACTCCCAGGACCCAACAATACTAGGCCAATACTTGTGGAAATTGGTTGAATGGAAGAAGCAGACTTTACTCCTAAACATTCTTGGGGCATGATTAATGGGAAAAGGATAAGTATGCAAGGAGAGCATCATTCCCACTAAATCCACCTATGGCTGGAGGCTAAGACAACCAATAGACATGTCTCAGGAATGAAAGGGCCTCAAGGGACTTAGACACCACAATTAACTTCATTTATGACTGCATTTCCTATGACTTTCTAGAGGGTCACTGGTATACTGAAGGAAAAGTGAAGTGGCTGAAGGACAAAGTGTCCAGCACTCAGATCATATATTCAATTCCAGGTTAGGGAGAATAGAAACTCATGGTGTGGGGCAGTGGGTGCTCTTATTATTATTTTCTGTAAGTTGCTCAATGGCTGAAGACTAAGAACACCAAGAGATATGTCTAAGGAGTAGATGAGCCCAGGAACTGAGGACCCTTTGAGTATCGCCATACCATATGCACAACTCTAACATTTAAATGTAAGGACTCTTTGACTGGATGAAAATTTTGTCTGCGCTGGTTTATGCCATTTTTACTGCTTCCCTAAGGCTCATTGACGCCAACTTGGATGAGGGATAGGAGAAAGACAAACTGCAATTTTTGCCACCACCATACCTTATCCAAATATAACATCTCTCCTTAAAATGAGTAGTCATCCACTGACGCATCACCTTCCCCTTCTTTGCACAGTTTCTTGTGGCCAGAGGCTTCTTGCAGACACTGCCTCACGCTGCACTCCAACATTCACATCCATGTTCCAGTGGACGACCATTTTCAAGACTTCAAGGAAGCCTACGACAAAGTAGCTCATAGCAAACTGCTGATGAAGCTAGAAGCATACGGTAGAGATAAGAATATCCGGACTTGGATCAAAAACTATTTGAATGGTTGAATATAAAGAGAAGTCAGAGATAGAGTTGGATCGATTGCAGTAGAAGGTACTTCACGTGTCCCACGGGGAAGTGTAATGGGACCCATTTCATTCTTACTTCCCTTAATTCACATTTACTGAGCAGTCGCAAGTAAGATACCTTTGATTGATGACGGTACAGTGGTGAACCTTAATATCCAGTATCCTGAAGACAGATCAGCTTTATCAGATGACCTTAATGCTGTACAATGCTGGTTAGACTCTCGCTAACTAGAATCAAACTTAAAAAAGTGCAAAGTAGTGAATTTTCAGAGAAGGAGCAGCTGTTTCCCATCATAGGTCCTTCTCTGTTCTCAATTAAGGTTTCCACGAACAGTGGATAATTTTGTTATCAGTGATCCAGAAATTGCTGTCATAATTTTTTCTGTAAGAGGTTCTTCATTTGAATTTTAATGCCTATTTTCAACTATTGCTTTGTTTTGCACTGTATTCTGGATATCTGGTCGATTTACACTCTGCCAGTTCAGGCATTAGATATCAATGAATCATAGATAAAAAGAAACGAATTAACAAACTAACGTATTTCTTTGAATCTAAGACACCTTCGAATTGAAGATGCATCCCAGTTTTAACACACTAAAGCCAAAATAAAGTTGACTTGCGATTCTAAGATGCACCATACTTTGGGCCCCAAGAGTGACTGGCTCTTCTCAGGGATATCTTGGGCAGTATTAAGAGTTCATCCATGTTTCAGAGGATTAGCAGGGGTTAGTTAGCGGTCTTTCCGATGAGGGATGATCTGAACATCTTTGTTGGGTAAGATTTTCTTTGTATTCTTTGATTGGTGGCATACATCCTGTAACCAGAAGACATAGGGTATACCTGAAGTGCCAGACATTTGACAGCACTGCATTTATTGTATATAATACTGGAGCAAATCCGACTGTTTTTTCCGTAAATTGGAACCCTAGGTCTAATTGAAGCGCCCATTATCATATCAACGAGCATTTGAATCATCTTTAAACATTGGGTATGGAATAAATGGGATTGAGCATCACATAGTGCAGTGCTAATCAAATGCAGCAATGGCAGGGACTGATGCTTTTCATGGAGAGGCAGACCTCTGTTCTTTAGCAAGCCAGTTTAGTGTAGCAAGTGACGTCGTCTTGTGGGCAGTGAAAAAGTCTGGGCGTTAAAAAAAGTCGAAATCAAGAAATTGGCGGACTTGTTCATGACACTGATAAATAGTCATAATAGGGCTCTAGGAAAACTAGAGGCCAAGTCCGAAAACAATGATGTAAATGTAAAAATAATAAGATAAATAGTTAGAAAAGAGTTGAAGCTCTCCTGTTCGAAACCTGCAGAGGGCCCATCTTTTGCTGAAATCGCTTCCATTCATAGCAAGATGAGCGAGATGTCTCCAATAAGGAGCAAGAAGGCAAACAAAACGTACACTGTAGTAATAACCCCAGGGGAAGGAGTGGAGGAAGAAACAAGTGACGACACAAAGATGAAGGTACTAAAAATATTAAACCCCACAAAACATGGCATTAAAATCAAAGAAATCACTAGGACAAAGAAGAAAGCTATAAAAATTGAGTCCTAAAACGAAGATATCAAAGAGAAACTGAAGAATTGCAAAGGATTTGCCGATAATTACCTACTGATAAGGAAACCAGCTAAGGTTCTCCCTAGAATGACATTATATGCGGTTAAATCAAGCGTAACACCAGAGGATCTTGAGGAAGCTTTGAGGAACCAAAATGACCTATCTGCAGGTAGCCACATGAAAGCATTGTTTAAATTTGGGAAAAGAGATGAACAAACAGCAAACTGGGTAATCTAGGTAGACCCCATTAGCAGAAAGAATTTGTTAAATAGAGAAAGGGCTTTCATTGAGTTTAGCTCATATAGAGTGAAGGACTTTATAGTAGCAACGAGGAGCTTCAAGTGCCAAAAGTTTGGGCACACTGCCAAAAAGTGCTATGCAGACCAGGATGTTTGTGACCATTGCTCCGAAAACCATGATTCCAGGAAATGCAACTCTGTAGAAAAATCACCCTGCTCTATGAATTGCAAGAAAGCAGACATAAAAGATTGTAGCCACAAAGCCAGTGACAAGAAATGCCCTTGTCTAAAGAAGGCACTGGAATGCATCATAGAGCTGATCGATTATGGGGACTAAAAACCACATTATAAAAATAGGGCAAATCAACCTTCAACGGGCAAAGGTTAATACTAATGAATTAAGAAAAATAGCAATGGATCTTGGGCTAGATATTATATTGAAGCAGGAACCATATGTGTACAGCAACAGTCATGAAAGAAAATGGAAAATCCCAGGATTCGGAGTGCAAACGTGCATTACACGAGCAAATGCCAAAGAAAGATTTTTTTGCAAGCATCATGGTCTTTAAAAAAAATTATGATTTCTTGAGTTTTGAGCACTGCACAACAAATCACTTCGCAGCTGCAGAAATTCGGGCTTATAGGAAACCATTGATATTGATTTCCGGATATACAGGCCACCATCCTGTATGCCAGCATCGGAGGACATCCAAGAATACATCACAGAATTAAAGAGCCTGATACATAAATTCAAAAATAAAAGGATACCAGTCGCAATTGACTCTAACGCAAAGAACGAAATATGTTTTAGTAAGGAAACCAATGACCGTGGCAGGGCATTGGAGGACTTAATAGCTTCCGAAGATCTGTATATAATAAACGAACCAGGGCAACCGTACACTTTTAGTTCGACAATAGGCTGCTCAAATATAGACCCAAACATCAGCAACTCGACATTAATACGAGACGTGTACAGATGGGAGGTTCATGCCGAACTATCCATTAGCGATCACAGATTAGTCACATACCAGATTGGCATGACTATAGAAAATGAACGCTTTCATCAAAGAAGATTCAATATCAGTGCAGCAAACTGGAGAAAATTTATGGAGATATTATCAAAGAACACCTGGAACAAATGTGAATTGTTGCCATGGGATCCAAGCAATAACAACATCGATGCACGAGTTAGATCACTTACGGA
This sequence comes from Hetaerina americana, assembly GCF_022747635.1. Classification (NCBI taxonomy): domain Eukaryota; kingdom Metazoa; phylum Arthropoda; class Insecta; order Odonata; family Calopterygidae; genus Hetaerina; species Hetaerina americana. The sequence continues at coordinate 236,054 of NW_027286867.1, forward strand.
GGCGCTGCTAGGCTCCGCTCTGGCCTCAATCCCTCTGACCGAAACGGAAAACACGACGATAGGAAACAGTATGGTGGAATGAGAAACTTCATAGGCTTAAGATAAATTGTAGAAACCTACGGAGAACTTAACAGAAAAGCATTAGCCCCGAAGAACGTACCATCAACAAAAGAAGGTACTTTGAGGCAAAGGAGAACTATGAACAACAAGTGCAAAAAAGCAAGGAAAAAAGCTGGGAGTAATTCTCGAGGTCAAATATTGAGGAAAACCCCCGGGGGTTAATATATAAAATCGCAAGGGAAAAATTTAAAATCCTACCAACATACTCAGCTAAGACCAAAGCCAGAGGGGAGCTTCTATTCCTG
>NW_027286868.1:0-217500 GCF_022747635.1 Hetaerina americana
TATGGCAAGCCTCTACAGAAGACTCTCCATAAAATACCGGAATGCGTCATTGAACATCTTCTTCAACAGCCGCTGCATCTCCCTTGGAGTTTTCCCGAAGTACATCAACCTTCAGTGTAAGAAAACCCAATCCTCGGCAGGAAAGTTCGCTATAGGAGTAGCCAAGAAAGCCTGGCTTAAAAGGGAGTTACACGAATGGTATGTTAAACGAGATGCTATATCCCATTATTTACTACTTTTATACGTGGAATTGTCCCATAAACTTCATTGGATCGAGTGGCTATACTTTGATAATGATGTCCGTCAGACATGCAGTGAGATTTCCTTTCAAAAGAGAGCGAAAATGAACCATAAGCTTGAGTTACTACGGAAAAATAAGGAGTCCAGTTCAAAATCAACAAGTTCTAAGTGTGACCATAAGTTTGGGCCTCGTATCGTTAACCTTTCCGGACATTCCTTTTCTAATAGTGAGATTTCTTTGCTAGAAAAAGGCCTTAAGTACGTACCTAAAATTCCTATTTCTGTTAAAGACTTTGAAAAACTGGCGGTTAACCTTGAAGTTGCCCTTCAGAAAGAAAATATCGCGGTTAAACAAGTTGTTTCCCAGGAGCTCCTTAAATTCTCACAACTAGAAGTAAAAAAGAAAAAGTATTCTACCGAGTACGAGGCCTTAAAATCCATTAAACATTCAGTGACAGATAAAAATTTGATCATCCAGAAAGCAGATAAAGGCAGCGCAGTGGTTGTATTAGAACGAAATACCAACATCACCAAATGTGAAGACTTCATCAGGGACAATAACATTGAAGTACTTTGTTCAGACCCAATCCCCAAGTTTCAACAAGAAATTAAGAAAATGATTAAATCTTGTGATATGTTATTCAAAAGTTGTGAAATGTTGAAACTAGTGCAAATGAATCCCTCAGCACCACGGTTTTTCGGGCTGCCTAAAGTTCACAAAAATGGGATTCCGATCAGACCTGTAGTATCAAATATGTCAGCTCCCAACCACATACTAGCGAAAAGGCTTTATTTACTCTTCAGGGAGGTTTCCAACTTTTCCACGGAATATGGTGTAGTGAATTCCTTGGACCTTGTCAACAAACTTATGAAAAAGGTCATCCCGAAAAAGTGCATGCTTGTTTCCTTCGATGTACGCAACCTTTTCACCAATGGGCCACCCATGGAAGCGGTGAACCTTGCCGAAGACATCCTCATCCGGAAATCCATCCCAGTGCCAGTTATAAGTGAACTTTGTGTATTACTTAAGACGTGTGTTTCCCAAACTTATTTCATTTTTAATGGTACACATTTCCAACAACCCAATGGTTTAGCCATGGGCTCGCCCTTGTCCCCACTCCTGGCCGATATTTATATGGACAATTTTGAAAAAGTTTTGTTCTCCTCAGCTCACCCTCTCATTAATAATGTATTTTGTTGGCTAAGATATGTAGATGATGTTTTCTGTGTGTGGACAGGTTCTGATAGGCAACTAGATCAGTTTCTAGCACATCTAAATTCTATCAATTCTAATGTACAATTCTTGTTTGAAAAAGAGGAAAAAGGTTCCCTCAATTTCCTCGACCTATCCATTTCTAAAGACAAAGACGGGTTACAGTATTCCATTTTTAGGAAAGAAATGTATACAGACCAATTAATTAATTCCTCTTCAAGGCATTGCTTCACCCAAAAGCTTTCGGCATTTCATGCAATGATCCACCTTTTAACCGCTATCCCTATGTCAAAATTCAATGTAAATAACGAACTTAATGTAATTAAAACGTTAGCAGTAAACAATGGTTATTCAGAAGATCTAATAAATAAACTTTACCGGAATAAACTTACAAAAATAGCCTTAAGCCACATTTACAACCCCGAACATTTAAAAGATCCCACTGCCAAATGGCGAAGAATACTATATCTTGGGACTACTATATTTCTCAATAAGTAATTAAAAGTTTTCCTAAAGAAAAAAAAATTAAATGTGCCTTTTACAGTGGTTCATGCCTTAAGAACCTGATCTCTCACACTAAAGACTAAGTCCCCAAAAACGAGAGGAGTGGAGTGTATGAGTTAAAGTGCTCAGATTGTAGCACAAAGTATATTGGGCAAACAGGACGGAAATTTAAAGAAAGGGTTAAAGAACACGAAACGTGTAAAAAATAAGAACATAACATCCCTCTTTGCAAAGCACCTCATCGAAAGTGACCACAAAAGTGACTTTATGACAAAAATTATTCATTTTGAAGAAAAAGGTCAAAGGCTCGATGCTTTGGAGCAGTTAGAAATTTTGAAATGTGTCCGAAGGAAAGATGAACTTGCCAACGAAATTTTGTATCCCTCCCACTCCCCACTTTTAGACCACACTTCTAAGTCAAAAATGTAATTCTCTTTTCTTCCCAGCTACATTGTAACCTTTTTACCCCTCCAACCTCCCTCTCTGACCAACCCCCCCCCCTCCTATGATCAGAAGGTATATATAGCCAGTGTGCTTCTATGAGGACCACCTTATGATGACGTTCAACGTCGAAACCGGGGTCGTGTTTTTTAAAAAAGTGTCTGGAATTACAAAGTCAATTATTTCATTACATTTCAATAATGTACACATACTTGTAGAAAACAATAAATGACCTTTGGAGGCACTCCTGAAGGCAAGCAGAAGTAACATTCCCCCTCAACACCCATGCAGAGGTTTGAGGTGATTACATTCATCCAGTATAGTATTTTTAGGAGCAGAAGTATGGAGCCGTACTCTAGCACAATGTCAATGCAACTTTTCCTGAATCCAGGAATTGACAGCTGCCTTAACCTCATCAACTGATGTGCAATGATTACCCTTGGTGTCTCTTGAGTGGAGGAAAAAAATAAAAATAACAAGGCACAAGATTGGGGAATGAGGAGGGTTGGGCATCTAACCAGTGGGGCGCCAGATGTGTGGTGAGATGGCATGGTACCCATCGTGCACAGATTTTAAGGTACCCTATTGTTCAATAATGAAGCCAATACCTTCCTTGGATATTCTAATATAGTTTGTGATACGTTTTGAGTGATTTGCCGGTCATTTTGAATCAAATCTTCAAAGAGCTTGCTAGGCTTATCTTCTGTGGCAGTGATTGCGCATCCGCTGCGTGTTTCATCAACAATTATGGCTTTTTCAGGCTCAAAGCCACGAAATTTTATTCCCCATCATCTTACAGTAGACCTATCAACAGCATCGTCACCATAAACAGTACTTAAACAACGATAAATCTCAGTAGGAGTCTGTTTTTCTGCAATTATAAATTCGATAACACCATGCTTTTAACTCTCGTTTTACACAGCACTAGAACACGTCTCCATACTTCCACTTCTCAAAATACTACATTGGATGAATATAATCACCTAAATCCTGCACATGCTTGATGAGGGGGAATTCACCTGACGATGATGTCATTATATTGAAACCAGTCACATTATTAAATTTTATTTTGTAGAAAATTGCCCATTTTTAATTTATCATGATATTCCACCATACCACACCTGAAACGTCTCTTTTCTTACGGGGAATGTTACTTCCAAATGCCATCAGGAGTGCTTCTGAAGTTCCTTTTGTTCGTGGTCTACAAGCATCTGTGCATTAGTTTCCAGCCTACCCTTGTATATTGGGCATAAAAATTATAATTACATGCATGCGTATGCGTATGCCTGTACATCAACACATACAGAGAGACACACATTCATTATGCACATTGGTAGAAGTAAACACAGAACCAACAGACGTGATCATTGTTCAGGTCTACATACCACCAATGATTCATATAGAAGAAGAAGTAGATAGGATTTACCATCAGTTAGAGGGCATAATAGGATGTGTGTTCCTGCAGGGAAACATTTGATAGTGATTGGAATGTGATAACAGGCAAAGCAAGAGATGGTGATGGGGTGGGAGACCATGGTTTAGGTACAAGGAATGACCACAGGGTAAAGCAATTGAAATCTACAGGAGAGAAACAGGGGTTAGTCATCACCAACACTTGGTTTAGTCACCACAATAGGCATAGGTATACATGGAAAATGTTTTCTGGTGACTCAGAAAGGTATCACTCAGATTATAATTCTAGTTAGGCAAAGATTTAGAAACATCATTATTTATTTGAACAATTTCCCAGGAGTGGATGCAGAATCTGATCACAATTTAGTATTTATGAATTGTAGCATCCAATTCATAAAGATAAGGTTGGGTTGGTGTATTACGAAATGGAAAGTGGGGTCATTAACTGGATTAACAAGGAAGGAGGTCAGCAGACTATAGAGAAAATCATGAGTGAGGGAAAGGAGCTAAGTACTATCAAGGAAAAATTGTAATACATTAAAAAAGAAATTACAATACCCACAAACGTAAAAGTGGGAACATTTAATAGAAAAAACACAAGTAAACCATGAATTTATGGATGAGATGATTAGAAATATAGATTAGAGAAGGAAATGTAAGAATGTTAATATAGTTAAACAGAAGAAGTACAAATGGTTAAATAATAAACTGAGTAAAATAACATTGAGATAAAAAGAACCATTGTGAATACACAGTGTGAGGATATGTAATTTCTGAAGAGAAAGGGTAAAATTGGTGCACTATACACGAAGGCAGACTGATTGATATATGTCCAACGTATATGGTGTGGTACTGCTTTGGACTTAATAAATAAATGAAAGGTTGGGAAGTAAGAGTGGAAATTCGTCGGATAATTATTCATTCAAAAAAACCTATTCTTTACTAAATGTTATCGCGATTTTTTTTCCGTTTATTTAGGGAATTTAAGGAAATTACATTTACAAAACTTAAATAAAAATCCTCTCGTAGTCAATTATCAATGAAATCAAGTACAAGAAATCCAACTTTCCCTTCCGGAAGAAATACCATATTCGCTAAGTTTTAAAATAATGACGATTAATCACAATTTTCGTACTGACACGGTGCACACGGTGCACGGTGACAATGGTTTTTTCGTATATTCATCAAGGAAGATGCAACGAAATATTAATTTTTGGCAAAATGTGTCTTCGTTACTGATATCGTTCAATTTAATAAACTGACCTCCTCTCGATTGGTTATCCAGTCTTTCGTAGCGGGATTCCGCCCCATTCGGATGCGATTATAGAAAACAGACAAACACTCTCCACATCGACGCTTAAACAGCTGAAATTCCGTAAGCTTCTCCATACAGTTAGAGCACACCAACCAGGGATGATTTGCATCCTGCACGACCTAATATAATATGTAATAAACAGATATTAACAATGGAATGAACGAAACTCCTCTGGCCTAATTATTACTATACCTATTGACAGCAGTGTACGGAATATATAAACCAACTACTAATTCATTTGAGATTCCTTATAAACATAATTTAAGAAACACAAAATACAGACAACTAAACTTACTTTAACATTTATTAAATCTTCTATAGTCTTTTCCAGCATGAATTGTAATTTACTATTCTCGCCGAAAACACTGATCAACAGTCCGCGGCTGTTTAAACACAATCTGCATACTTCAAATTCGGCTGTATCGCTCATTCTGAAGGTTTCAAGTACTCGGAATGATTTACTAGACAACCTTACGTTAAGAGTACGATGACATCTTTCACAATTTACTTGAAGCAGTATTGAAAGTTAGTAGAACAGCCAAAAACACCAAATAAACAACTTTACAGGTGGGCGCTTGCATTTCGTTTCTTATCTGTTCCTTTCTTTTGAGAAGGTCTTTCGAATCGCAATGATATTGAATGATATGGAAAGAGAGGATCTTAATCCAGGTCACATATATTTAGATATAAACTAGCAATTTGGTAAAGGGAAATAAAAGTTAGCCTTTTTTTGGATGTTTATGAGGTGATTAAGTATGACATTGATTGTAAGTTGACATCAAAAAAATAATTAGTTCGTCAATGTTCCTTTCATTCATTTGAAAGACCCGGGTCAAAAGAAACACAGGTCTTGTTTACAATGTCAACATGAAATAATAACAATGAATTATATTAGGCGCTGTAGCTCTAGAGTTATATGAAAATATTATAATTTCTGCTGTGCTGTTTTTCCATACAGTTCCTTTCTAAATATACGTCAATATTCTTTGAACGTTGACGCAGTCCCGCTGATTTTAAAAGGCAATACATGGGCTGAAGTCTATTCAAAGACCTTTGAATGGTCTAAAGTTAACATTAATCATTTTATTATTAATGGTTAAAAATATTCACCTTTATTTGGTTTTGAATATACATGGACTAAAGTAACTGATGCACCATTATTTGCCCATCACATTGTCGAGCTTACGAAAACAATGTTTTTATGAACCATATGGCCTTCGAAAAAGAAAAGTAGATCAAAGCTTAAAGGTGTTGAAAGCATTTCAATGAACTTTGGAATCCAGGTGGAGATATATAAAGTCTTCTAAAGATAATTTATTTGGATATTGTTACTTTGCAGATTAGGACCAGAAATACAGCAGTTACCATACAGATAGCTGTCGTAGCTCCAGAGTAATGTCAATGCAACAATTTCAGAGTGTAAAAATCATTTGCCTTGACTGGGATTCGAACCCAGATCCCTCAATAACCGGTCGAGTGCTTTAGCCACTTAAGCTATATGCTATAATTTTTCATGGTATGATATTTTTGGAAGCATTCATGAACATGAAGACCTGGTTTACATTCACATTTCTCACAGATATGTATCGTCTCTCTTCCACCTTTGATTTTTTGGTTAAAGCAAACCGCACAATCTTTATGTTTTTTGTTAGGGTGAGGTGTGATTACATGGAGTTTTCCATCCAAACGTTGCTCTATGCTTGTGGATGGTAATCTAACCCTGGAAGTTTGTGTACCATGTTGAAATTCTCCAACGAGATCATGTACTGGCTTCCTAATAAATTTCACATGCAAGATCGGTTTTTCATTTTTCCTTTGTTGGCATCCTTTATACAATATATATGAATTTACAACACTGACCTCAAGCCCCCAAAAAAACAATTTACGCCACCATTTTAGAGTTTTCCTCATGAAACAGTAAGTGTTTATGTCATGATCCGCTATGTCAACTCCCCCCATAAACTTGGTATACTTTGTCACAACCTTGGGTTTGAACAGTATTTCATTCCCACCACCACGAACTCTCCTTTCCACGGACTCAGTGTCTGCAGTGTCCCACGTACTGAGCATTGTGACCATCCACTTGTCTTTCCATGCAAGAAGCATTACATTTCCATCCCGTTAAGCCACTGTCTCTCCTTTCTTTAGCTTTGTATGTTTGATCACAGGTGGATTATCTTTCCTATTGGGCATTATTGTCCTTGTCAAGTGTGTTTTTTCCTTTAGCAATTCCCTTGCAAGAGTGACACTAGTGTAATACCTGTCAGTGAAGAAATGATAGCCTTGAGAACCAGATACTGAGTTCTTCAATCTTTCATGCAGTTCTAAAACTATTCTGCTAGTAAAAGGGAGATCAGGTCTCACCAATGTTTCAGTTGTTATTCCACCATAATAAGGGACAAATGAATGTACGTAACCACTTTTGGAATCTGAGAGGACATATAGACGAATACCCCATTTTGTTGGCTTTTTAGGATTATACGTGATGAAGTGTATCTATCCCTTGAAACCAACAACAGCCTCATCTACAGAAATCTCCCTTCCAGGACAGAATCTTTCCCTAAATTTCATTTCAAGGTATGACAGGGAACAGTTTACCTTCTCGGTTCTTGTTCTCAAATTTTTACTTGACTTTTGATCATTTTTCAAGTGTAACATCCAAAATATTTGCAAGAAACTTTCTCTTTTGAAAACAGCTCGAAAAAATGGTATATGAAACTCAAAATCCGTGGACCAATAACTCTGTAAGTTAGGGTGATTCAATACACCCATATTTAGTATTACGCCAAGAAAAGCCTTCATTTCCGCCATCGTCACATCTTTCCAATTATTCCAAGTGGATCGCCGCGATATTTCTTTCTGGCTACTTTTATGCCTAGAATACTTGTTAGTTTCTTCTGTTATATTTTGTATCAATGTGTCTGTAAAAAACAACTGAAAAAACTCTGTTGGTGTGGCACATCCAGAAGGAACTTGAGGTCCAACACGTAACTGACCAGTGGAGAAGGGGATTCTGCTAGGCTCATGGTCATCCACAGATACAGCATTCCACTTTTCTTTTCCCGGTTTTCCACTATAAACACTACTTTCACTGGGCCTTATGCACAATGCTATCACCTATAATTCCATCACTATCTCTTGAATAAACAATTGTGCGTCTTCATTTTGTCGTTGTGAATTCAACATCACTGTCACTACATTCACCCTGATCTTTGGACGTTTTCCTTTCCATAGTTCCACTTGGACCAGCGACTGGTTCATCATCTCCAAACGCATTCTCAGATAACTCACTTTTGTCACTATTATATTTTTTAATAAATCCATAAGTTTTGATGTAAAATTCTTCGTAGCTGCTTTCTAATTCTTTGGAATACTTATCCATCGTGAGGAGGTGAAAATCATTCAGAATGAGCAACTATTAGCTGGCAAAGCATTCGTCCAACTAAAGGGAAAGCATCTGTTGTAAGAGAACCCTCTGTCATCAGGGAAAACACCTGCGTTATGCTTCTAGAAACGTAAGCATACCTCGGGGACTAAGATAAGGAAGGTTCTTTACCACAGGAGGATGATGCAACCTCAAAAAAGCACGACAAAGGAAAGGTGCTAGGGTTCTAGTTACTATGAATCAATGACTCATGTCTTGGACACTCCTCAAACAATGATGATGCAACCTCAAAAAAGCATGACTCCAGGAAAAGGCCTAAGGTTAGTGTTTTACTATGAATATAATAGATCATATCTTGGACCCTCCTACTCAAGATTCCTGACTATGCAATAGATAGGAAAAGAGCAGGCAGAATGTTTGATGAGACAGCGGACACTAGGAAGAAAAGGAAATGAAAGAGTCCAAACTAGAAAGCAATGAACTAAGGATCAGCTGACTGAAGTAACTTTACATTCTTGCAATCTTTTTTCAGGCACCGATAATCTTTAAAAGACATTGCTTTACATTTAGCTGACTTCCAAGTAATGAAGAGCAAACAATGCAAATGAAAAAGAACTTACAATACAGTAAATAGATAACAAAAAACATCTGCGTATGTGGTGGCATCCTTTGGGAGACGGCATTTAGGTCGACGATGACATAATCGGTCGATACTATTCATTTATAAAACAAGTCATGCTATTAATTAAGCTTTAACTTTACTTTTCCTTCCATGCAGATGATTAAAAGAAAAGTTATTAGAAAAATAGACAGAAATCCCAATTCCCCTCGTGGTGAAACTTCATGTCGAGTGTGGCTCGACATACGAGCTGCTGCCATTGCTAACCGTGTTGAGTCACACTCGACATCTGAGTGCAAAAGGTTAAAAGCCCAAAAATTTCTTAGTTTAAGAGGATGCCTCGATAGCTTAAGTGGCTAAAGCACTTGACCAGTTATTGAGGGATCTGGGTTCGAATCCCAGTCAAGGCGAATGATTTTTACACTCTGAAATTGTTGCATTGAAATGCACATTAGCGGATAACTCCGTTAAAAGTTACTGTTGTGGCATCTCTTGCAGTTTCTTTGGAATATTCCAAGTTCTACTGTGTCGTAATTAAATAAGATTCCTTCCTGATGCTATATTTCATTAAGTACCTCTGGCAAGTATGAAATACAACTTCCAATAATTCTTTGGGCGTACACGCGGTTTTGCTGCTTTAAAAATTGGAAATATGTCTATGCAGATATCTGTGAATGCATTCAAATTAACAGTTATTTACTTATACATTGGCAGCTTGTTTACCTTTATTCCACAAGGAACACACAGACTGACTTACATTATGCAAAATTACTGTTTAGGTGGCCATTAATATTATTAGAAATTTATGCTGTTTCCTTTACCAAGATAAGAGTAATATGCCTGAAGAACATACATTTCTGAGGCAGGTCCTTTGAATTTTCACCCAGGCGGTCCAAGTGCCGTTATTGACAATGGTCCTGTGGACTTCCAAATGACATCATCATTGTCAATGAGGAGATTGACACTGTCAGTGGATGCTCTGCTTCTCCAGTAGAGGATATTGATTCGTCAATGGTTGAATCACTACAGGAAGGTTCAGTCATTGGTCACACAATGAAGGCGCTGGGAATATGGTAAGTGCTAATGCAAGGTCTGTTCAAAAATTATCATGACTTCTGTCTTTTTTTTTAAATTATTTATTTATCCATGAAAATCTATTTTTCCCCTTCAAAGTAATCCCAATTAGATATTATAAACTTTTGCCAACTTTTTTTCCAATCCTCAAAGCCCTTCAAAAAAATCATTTCTTGTGATCTTGTTCATCTCTGCTTTCGATGCCCTGCTGTGTAACCTGCGAAAATTAAAAATCGGGGACACTATTTAAACCGACCGATATAGATAAATATTATTATTATTAGGTAATCTACTGGTTAAGGTAAGGTTTTGGATGGATACAGCTACTACATAAATATTTTGCGACTCCTAACCAAACACAAAATCCAGCATCCTACTATAAATCAGGTTCCTCTTCCTCTTTGAATACTTTCTTCCTCCCTTCATCCCATCCAACATGCCTATCCTACTCCTTCCCTATCCTCGTTTGCCAAACATTCTCCCCTCTATTAAAGTTTTCAACATCCCACTGCCGGCCAATAATCCCTTCATCCACTTTTCCTGCCTTCACAGGATTTCTCCCAACAGACCCCTCTCTTCGCCCACCATACCAAGTACTTCCTCATTTGTTTTCTTCTCTGTCCATTTCACCTTCTCCATTCTTCTCCACACCCACATTTCAAAAGCCTCCAGTCTACGTCTATCCTCCTGCTTCAATGACCACGTTTCAGCTCCGTACATAGCTACGCTCCATATCAAAGTTTTTATGAGTCTCTTCTTAACACCCTTACTCAACGTCCCAGTCATGAACTCCCTCCTCCTCGTGAAAGCCTCTTTGCCTAGTGCAATTCTTCTCCTTACGTACCAACCACTTTGACTGCAATGGTCCAAAACTCTTCCAAGATACGTGAACTGTTTCACCAGCTCTAGTTTTTTCCCTCCTATTTTGTTAGCCTTATCCTTTTTCTTCCTGGAAATCACATAACCTTTGTTTTATTTTCATACTTTATCAATCACACTGAATTTCCAAATCACTCAGCAATGTTTGCAACCCCTTGGCTGACTGACAAACTAAGGCTTGTTCATCAGCAAACCTACCTGATTTTACAAATTCCCCACCCACTTTCATTCCTATATCCAGTTATTCTCATGCTTCTTTAATCATTTCCTCGACATATAGGTTGAAGAGCAATGGTGATAATGGGTAATCCTTCCTTACCCCTCTTCCTAACACTGCCCATCTGGACTCCCCGTTCCCTACTCACACCTGTGCTGTCTGAGACGTGTACAGGTTGCCGATTAGCCTCCTTTCCCTCCATCCTATTCCTATTTTTGGCAATATAATCATTAGTTTCTCCCAATTCACTCTATCAAACGCCTTTTAAAAATCTATGAAACAGGCAAATACTTCCTGATTGTATTCTATATTCCTCTCCATTAATAATCTCATTACTGAAATGGCATCACACATACCTCTTCCCTTCCTAGACCCAAACTGGTCATACCCGACGTAATCATTTGCCCAACTCTCTTTCCTTTTATTTATAATCCTGAGAATAACTTGAGCTGCGTGGGAAATCAAACTTTTTGTCCTGTAGTCCTCACATGATGTGGACTTTACCTTTTTCAGAATAAAAACTAAAGCTGATCTCACAAAGTCTACCGGCAAGATACCTTCCTCATAGAGACTACGAATGAGCCCATATAGCCTCTTCTTCCCACATTTTCCTAAACATTTCAATATTTCCGCGGGAATGTTATCCACCCCCACGGGCTTATTTAGTTCCAACTCCCTTAATGCTTTTTGTATCTAATCGTCGAGCATGCCTGGACCTAAGCCATTTCCTCTACTTCATGTTCCTTTTCTATGTCTAACTTTGTTAGTCTAAGTTCTTTACTATACAGTTCTTCTATACACTCCTTCCCTCTCTCTTCGATCTTTCCTGCTTCAACTATTATCTTACCTGCCTTATCTTTAACTGTTAGCATAGATCAGCTTTTCTTACTTTCCAGTAAAGATTTAACTTTGCTTTAGAGCGCACCAATATCACCCTTCCTCTGCAAACTTTCCATATCTTTACACTTTGTCTTCCACCATGCTTCCTTTGCTTTATTTGTTGCCTGCCTTAATTTATTGTTTAACTCTTTGTACTTCATTTTGCTTAACTCTGAGCTTACATTCTTCCATTTTCTCCTCTCATCCATCCTTGCGAACATATCATCCATCATCCACGGTTTTCTTGTCTTTTTCGCGTTAACAGTTCCAATAGCATCTTCTGCGGCTATCGATAACCCTTTCTTGATATATTCCCATTTTTCTTAGATAGTACCCTGCTCCTTACCATCCTCCATGATTTCCTCTACAGGCTGCTGGTACTCCTTCCTTGTCAATCCATTTCAAGCTCCTAAATTCCATTTCCTAGCCTGCTGCCCTTGCCTTATTGTTTTGAAATGGATACTACTTTTCATAACAACTAAATTGTGGTCAGAGTCTGCATCCGCTCCAGTAAAGCTGTGCAAATTTATCACACTGTTCCTAAATGTGTGTCTAACCAGAATATAATCTAACTGATACCTTTCTGCGTCACCTGCCTTTTTCCATGTATATCCGCGCCTTAAGTGGTGTCGAAACTAAGTATTGGTGATATTGAGCCCCTGTCTCCTGCAGAACCGCTTTCTCCCCACCGTCATTCCTCATGCCTAAACCGTAGTCTCCCACTTCATCACCATCCCTTCCTTTGCCTACCGTCGCATTCCAATCCCCCATTACTATCCAATGTTTCCCTGCAGGAACACTCACAATTGTATCTGCTAATTGATTGTATATCCTATCGACCTCTTCCTCCGTCTGGTTGCTCGGTGGCATGTATACCCGAATAATAACTAAGTTTGTCAGTTCTTGTTTTATCTCTACATGTAATATTCTATCCATTACCTGTTCTAAGCTCATTACCCTTCTTCCTACCTGTTCATTTCATACTATGGCAACCCCTCCTTGGCTCTCATCCCCGCCGCTGTATATTATTCTATAATTATCACTCCAGTAATCCCTGCTATCCTTCCATCTCACCTCGCATAGACCTAAAATATCTATTTTTCTCCTTTCCATCTCTCGCTTAATATTCTCCAATTTCCCTGGCTTCATCATTGTCCTAACATTCCACTTTCTTATTCTATCTAATTTGGTTTTCTTCACTGGCGTCTTCATTCCTGCTGCTTTTGGTTTTTCCGTGCAAGGGTATTGTGGGATGACGACCGTGGAAGCCTTGCCTCCCCCACTGCCAGGCATGACACACGGCCCATTGGGCCGAGCCCCATTGTTGCCAGGACTCATATTCTCTGTGTTATCCATCATTTAAAACTTGGGAATGATAATTGAGATGGTTTCCCATTGCCTTCCTCAATAGAGTTTTTAACGCGACACCATTACTTAATGGCCGCCCTACTCATGGCAGACACCGTTGCAGCCGCCTCATGGAGGAACAGATGCTGCGTGGACTACCTTTTGTCTGGCTCTTAACATTCAACCTATCTGGCATGGGTGACCTTACCAGGAGCAATTATTATTACTCGTGCCAGACAGCCCTAGGGGTCATCGGAATGCACAAGCCCTTTTACATGTCAAGGTTGTAGTCCAGGGAGGGGTATATATGTGTGTGTATATATATATATATATATATATATGTATGTGTGTGTACATATATGCATATACATATTGGTTTGTGTGTATATATATATATATATATATATATATATATATATATATATATATATATATATATATACATATATACTACCTTGATCAAAAAGTTCCCGGAATAACCACCGTGTGGCGCTCCCATCGTTCCGATTTGAGTTCTGTTTTTTTTGTTAAATTGGTACATCTGTTGTTGATATTCCCTTTAAATCTTAGTGTCATAACTTGACATTTGCAAAAGTTACGTAGCCAAGAGTACATCTATCTCTGTGTGTGTTGGCGATTTTTTACAATTGCAGAAATGGATTTAAATTTCCAACAACGAACTTGTATTAAATTTTGCGTAAAAAACGGATTTAGTGGCGCACGGACGTTGGAAATGTTGGAAAAGTGTTTCGGCAACGATTCTCTAAAAAAAAACGGTCGTTTACCAGTGGCACGAGCGGTTCAGAAGTGGTCGTGAGTCAATCGAAGATGATGAACACAGTGGCAGACCATCGACATCGAAAGTCGGTGAAAAAATTGATAAAGTAAAAGAAATGTTGGTCAATAACCGCAAATTAACCATCAGAGAAATAGCGGAGGACTTGAACATTGCCTATGGATCCGCCCAAGACATTGTGGTTAATGATTTGGGTTTCCGTCGTGTAGCAGCAAAGTTGGTGCCAAAAGACCTCAATTTCATGCAAAAAAGAGACCGTGTTGACGTCGCAAAAGACATGATTTGCGAGGCTGAATCCGATCCCACATTCATCAAAAGTATCATTACTGGAGACGAGACGTGGGTTTATGAGTACGACACGCAATCCAGACATCAGGCAAGTGAATGGCGTTCACCAAATGAGCCGAGACCAAAAAAACCACGTCGTTTTCAGTCAAAAAAGAAGGCAATGCTGACGGTTTTCATGGATTACAACGGTGTAGTGCATCATGAATTTTTGCCAGAAGGCCAGACAGTAAACAAAGAGTATTATTTGGGCGTTATGAGACGTTTGCGTGAAGCAATTCGCCGAAAGAGACCAGAAATGTGGGCAGAAAACTCGTGGATTTTGCACCATGATAACGCACCGTCGCACAGTGCTATCATTATTCGTAATTTTTTGACGAAAAATGCAACAAATACCATCCAACAGCCACCGAATTCACCTGATTTGGCTCATTGTGACTTCTTTCTGTTCAATCGAGTTAAAAAACCATTACGGGGAACGCGTTTTAGCAGCCGAGAGGAAGTAATGGAAAAATCGCAGGAAGCACTGATGGACATACCGAAAACCGAATATAAAAAATGTTTCGAGGATTGGATCAAGCGCTGGCATAAGTGTGTTGCAGTCGATGGGGATTACTTTGAAGGGGACAATATAGATTTAGATGAATAAACTTGTATTTTTAATTTTATGAATAAATTCCGGGAACTTTTTGATCAAGGTAGTATACATACATATTTATATAAATATATATATATATACATATACTACCTTGATCAAAAAGTTCCCGGAATTTATTCAGAAAATTAAAAATACAAGTTTATTCATCTAAATCTATATTGTCCCCTTCAAAGTAATCCCCATCGACTGCAACACACTTATGCCAGCGCTTGATCCAATCCTCGAAACATTTTTTATATTCGGTTTTCGGTATGTCCATCAGTGCTTCCTGCGATTTTTCCATTACTTCCTCTCGGCTGCTAAAACGCGTTCCCCGTAATGGTTTTTTAACTCGATTGAACAGAAAGAAGTCACAGGGAGCCAAATCAGGTGAATTCGGTGGCTGTTGGATGGTATTTGTTGCATTTTTCGTCAAAAAATTACGAATAATGATAGCACTGTGCGACGGTGCGTTATCATGGTGCAAAATCCACGAGTTTTCTGCCCACATTTCTGGTCTCTTTCGGCGAATTGCTTCACGCAAACGTCTCATAACGCCCAAATAATACTCTTTGTTTACTGTCTGGCCTTCTGGCAAAAATTCATGATGCACTACACCGTTGTAATCCATGAAAACCGTCAGCATTGCCTTCTTTTTTGACTGAAAACGACGTGGTTTTTTTGGTCTTGGCTCATTTGGTGAACGCCATTCACTTGCCTGATGTCTGGATTGCGTGTCGTACTCATAAACCCACGTCTCGTCTCCAGTAATGATCCTTTTGATGAATGTGGGATCGGATTCAGCCTCGCAAATCATGTCTTTTGCGACGTCAACACGGTCTCTTTTTTGCATGAAATTGAGGTCTTTTGGCACCAACTTTGCTGCTACACGACGGAAACCCAAATCATTAACCACAATGTCTTGGGCGGATCCATAGGCAATGTTCAAGTCCTCCGCTATTTCTCTGATGGTTAATTTGCGGTTATTGACCAACATTTCTTTTACTTTATCAATTTTTTCACCGACTTTCGATGTCGATGGTCTGCCACTGCGTTCATCATCTTCGATTGACTCACGACCACTTCTGAACCGCTCGTGCCACTGGTAAACGACCGTTTTTTTTAGAGAATCGTTGCCGAAACACTTTTCCAACATTTCCAACGTCCGTGCGCCACTAAATCCGTTTTTTACGCAAAATTTAATACAAGTTCGTTGTTGCAAATTTAAATCCATTTCTGAAATTGTAAAAAATCGCCAACACACACAGAGATAGATGTACTCTTGGCTACGTAACTTTTGCAAATGTCAAGTTATGACACTAAGATTTAAAGGGAATATCAACAACAGATGTACCAATTTAACAAAAAAAACAGAACTCAAATCGGAACGATGGGAGCGCCACACGGTGGTTATTCCGGGAACTTTTTGATCAAGGTAGTATAATTACAGTGTTGGATAGAAGGAAGTACAAAGAGTTAATTATTAAATTGAGACGGGTTGTAAATAAAGCAAAAGAAGCATGGTGGAATCAAGGATATGGAGAGTTTGCAAAAGCAGGTTGAAATTGGTGCACTTTTATATACCAGGAGGTCAAAACACTCTCAGGAAGTAAGAAAGGCATTTCTGCATTAACAGTAACAGAAAAGTTTGGTAAAATAATAGTTGAAACGTTAGAGGTACAAGAGAGATGGAAGGAATATATAGAAGAACTGTATAGTAAAGAACTTAGACCAACAAAGTTAGACATTGAAAAGCAACATGACGTAGAGGAAGACAGCTTAGGTCCAGGCATACTTGATGATGAGATAGAAAGGGCATTAAGGGAGATGAAACTAAATAAGGCCGTGGGGGTGGATAACATTCCCTTACCGGAACTATTGAAATGTTTAGGAAAATGTGGGAGGAAGAGGCTATATAGGCTGATTTGTAGTATTTATGAGGAAGGAATCTGGCCGGCAGACTTTGTGAGATCAGTTTTAGTTCCTATCCCAAAAAGGTAAAGGCTACATCATGTGAGGAATACAGGACGATAAGTTTTTATATCCCACGCAGCTTAAGTTGTTCTCAAGATCATGAACAAAAGGATTAAAGATTAAGGCAAATGATTACTTAGGTGATGATCAGTTTGGGTTTAGGAAGGGGAGAGGTACGCGTGATGCCATTGCAGTAATGAAATTATTAATCTAGAGAGGAATATAGAATACAATCAGGACTTCAACAGCATTATGGCTTAGAAGTTGGTTAAGATATACTAGTTGAAACAGAAAAGGTCTAAGAGAGAAATAATTATAATTTATTAAGGTAATCTACCTACCGGTTAAGGTAGATTTTTGGATGGACAAAACTACTAAATAAATATTTTGTGACTCCTAACAAAACACAAAATCCAGCATCCTACTCTATATCAGGTCCCTCCTCACACTTCTCAGATACGTAAAATGTTCTACCTGCTCTAGTTTTTGCCCTCCTATTTTAATGTTTAGCTTAGCCTTTTTCTTTCTAGAAAATCCATATCAATGATTTTACAAGTCTTTTCTTAATATCCTTAAAGAGAGGGAAATGGAAGGAATATATAGAAGAAGAAGACCTGTTTGGTGTTAAATAGAACTTATGCCAACAAGGTTAGATGCATACATAGATAAGGAGAGAATACTGATCAATTAGATGAAGATAGCTAATAGTGGTCCAGGCACACTCTTAGACAATGAGATGGAAAGGTCATTAAGGGAGATGATATCAAATATAAGGCTGTGGATAGGGTAGACAACGTTCTATTAGTGGAACTACTTCTAAAGGTTTAGGAAAATATTGGAAGGAATGTTCTACATGGAAAGATTCGTAACATGTATATGAGAGATGAAGGCTTTAGGCAATGGAAGACTTTTTGAGATCTGTGTTAGTTCCAATTACAAAAAAGATAAAGGCTACATCATAGGAGGACTACAACAAACATTCAAATGCTATTAATAAATAAACTGCTGGCTGTCTATGCCCTAGATGGATTGATTATTAAATTTAAACAGAGGAGGAGTATATAACTTCATATAACAAGAGATATTGACAATATACTACCATGTTCAATAGGTATGCGAACTGAGAGGTCATTAAAAACCTTATTCTGTTTAAGAATTCAGTCTTCTATACATTTCAATAATTTTGTTCTTTATACCTTCTTCAAAGTACTCTCTCTGTTAATTCGTAGTAATGGCTATCTATGCCTTCTTCTTATTATTATTATATATTCCATCTTCTTGTTCTTATATTCATTTCCACTGTTTAATAATAAAGCACCCTCCCCTTTGGAAGTCCTCCTCCTCTTATTTAAAGGCAGTTCAGTTCTAATTAAGGTTCTTCTTATTTAATCATCAGTAGTAGTTTTCCATATCGTCGTTTCTTCTTTGCTTTATTATTATTATTTATTTTCTGTCTCTTCTCCACACTTCATATTATCATCATCTCGTCTGTGCCCCAAAGTTTGATATGACACGTACAATGTTCCCCCCCAATCATCATTATCACATCTTTAATTGCATTTTATTAGTTACGTGGTCACTAAAGCAGGAGGATAGACGTAGATTGGAGACTCATCAATTGATATATATTAATATGTGTGTGTGTAGAGAAGGATGGACCGAAAGAAGGAAAACAAATGAGGAAGTAAAGTATAGGTATCATTGAAGCAGGAGGATAGACTCATCAATTGATACATATATTAATGTGCGTGTGGAGAAGGATGGAGAATAGACCAAAAAAAGCAAAACAAATGAGGAAGTCTAGTATAGGTATGGATGGGAGAGAGGGGTTTGTTGGGAGATATTGCTAAGGAGGAGGAGGCAGATGTAAGAATGGATGAAGGGCCTATTGACCAACAATACTGGGATGTATAAGACGACTGCAATAGAGGGGAGAATGCTAATAGCAGATAAGGAAAGGGCAGGAACTGGAAATAGGGACATTGGATGGGATGAAGGAAGAACGCAGAGATTAAGATGGACTTTGTGTAGTGTAGATTTCTGTATTTTGTTTTGTTAGGTGAAGGATAAGATATTTATTTGGTGGTTATGTCCATCTGAAACGTACCTTAGCTAGCGGATAGACACCGAATGTTTGAAGAAGCTGTTTCTGCATGCTTTACTGTTGTCATGTTTCCTACAACAAAGGCACAGCCTATCTAGAGTTCTGATGAATATTATGACATGTTTGAGCCATTAGGTTTTAATAACAGCAAGATATTAGAAGAGAATTCACATGTCTTTTTTGTCGAGGGAAATCTTTCAATGCCCTGGTACTTACTTGGGATATTTTAAATTTACGTGAATGATAATTACATAAGATTAGCCTAACTTTGCTTTGCTGAAGGTATCGTAAGCAGAGTCGGTGGTCTTTCTGTAGAAGCTGTTGCGAAAAATTGCAAATACAGAATTGCAACTGCGATTCTTTGATAAATTAGCTGGTTTGCAAATTTAAAAAATGTATACAAAGCCTATTATTAATATGTTTTCAATAATTTCTTGTTTGCATACACTTCAAATAGTTACAGATAAGTTTAAAATAATTCAATGATCTTGTTGCCTTGTCTAAAAATTTATGGGGAAATGACATAATAATTTAGAAATCCATTTAACTTTTCTTGGAAGTGTATAGTTTTACTCTCATATTAGTAAATTTTTAATTATCATATTGTTTTTGCATTGATAATATTGTCATAATTAGTTCCTACCACCGTTGTTTAGCTGGCACAAACGGTTTTATGCTTTAAGAGTTTATATTTTAAGTAGTTACATCCTGTAATCACGGATATTCACCCGTAAAACCACTAATGCTTCTCAAATTAAAATCTTCAAATAGAGAAATGTTAGAAGGAGATAATCTTTAAATAGTTACATTCTGCAATCATGGATTTTCACCCGACATTCTTCCTGGGAATCCGCTACTGCTTCTTCTCGATCAAAATCTTCCAACAGGAAACTCTGAGAAAGGGTCTTGGCTTTTTTTTGACTTAAAGTAAGTCCAAGAGAATGAAATGATTCAGTTACCATCGTTACTTTTAGTCTTGCAAACCAAAACCAAGACGGACTACAACGGACAGAGAATCACATGCCATGGACAAAGATAAAACGCTTTATTTCCATTGAAATTTACTGTCAAGTATCATCAGGGAAGTGTTCAGGACAAGAACGAAGAGGTAGTCTCAATAGTGCTTGCTACAAACCGAACTTAAGAGTGTAAAAGAGCTACTTTAAGTATAGCTGAGACGTATGATAAACTGTAAGCACATATATTTTGGTAAGTAATTCTCTTTTCTGCTCCTTGAGTACTGGGGCAACATTTGCTACTAAATCTTCCTTTGAACTACTACAACCATTCAAGTCAAGAACTATCATGTATGGATAACATACCATCAAAACTTCTAGGTATTCATTGAAACATGTTGGTAAAACCTTTTCCATGAGGGAATATCCTAGTTGGACCTTGACATAATGAAACACTGAGCCCAACTCCCTGAATATTCATGACATTTAATATCAGGGTGCCAATAACATTGAATGAAAATGTTGAGAAAAGCATATTATATGTTAGGGCTATCAGTAGTAGTAGTTTTTAGGGGAGGAGACCGACAGCTGAGGTCATTTACGCCATAGGGGATGGACAGGCAAGGATGAAGAGTGGAGAGAAACCTGGCGTCGGCATTAGTCTACTCTTCACGAAAGGGGCCAAGGGGTCCGCAGTTTAACGTCCCATCCGACGGACGGCGTACTCACTCAAAGTGCCCTCCACAAAGCACCTCAAGTGGGGATCGAGATACCTCTGAAAAATATTCAACGACCGTTTTTTTTAGAGAATCGTTGCCGAAACACTTTTCCAACATTTCCAACGTCCGTGCGCCACTAAATCCGTTTTTTACGCAAAATTTAATACAAGTTCGTTGTTGCAAATTTAAATCCATTTCTGCAATTGTAAAAAATCGCCAACACACACAGAGATAGATGTACTCTTGGCTACGTAACTTTTTCAAATGTCAAGTTATGACACTAAGATTTAAAGGGAATATCAACAACAGATGTACCAATTTAACAAAAAAAACAGAACTCAAATCGGAACGATGGGAGCGCCACACGGCGGTTATTCCGGGAACTTTTTGATCAAGGTAGTATATACATATACATATATATACATATACATATATATACATATACATATATATACATATACATATACATATATATATATACATATATATTTATATATATATATATACATTCAAACACGAAATCCCGCCAAACGGCGAATAAATACTCATATATACAGAAACATATATAAGGAAAAGGGATAGGAACACGTATAAAGGACGAACACAATAGAGGTGGGGAAGGCGGAATCGAACGGATCACAAGAGTAAAAATATCTCCTCAACCGGGACTCGAACACCGGATCTTTCCACTTGCCGGGCAGATGCTCTTAACCACTTGAGCTATCGAGGATATGTAATTTACCCTGGGTAAATTACATATCCTCGATAGCTCAAGTGGTTAAGAGCATCCGCCCGGCAAGTGGAAAGATCCGGTGTTCGAGTCCCGGTTGAGGAGATATTTTTATATTAATATATATATATACATATGTTAATATAACACACAAATATAAAGGACACTTACATGCATAATTTTGATGCTTCGACAACATGACTGGCATGTTGTGAGTCTCGGTGGTCCAGTGGGTAGAGCATTGGACTACTGACTGGAGGGGGCCGAGTTTGATTCCCTGGCAAGTCTCTGGGCACCTGCAGCTCTACTCAAGCTATGTGATTTTTTGGGTACCAGATCTTCCTCGGAAACCATAACTGGCACAGGGAAAGGAACAGGCCCCCCTACCCTGATGTGTGAATTTCACATGCCGTTGGGCTTAGTACTGGGTTTACTCCACCACCATCTACCAAACCGGATTTGGGTTGATTACTGTGTTCATGGTTTTACGGTTATATACATGTGTGTACACATGGGAAGGCCCAGAAGAACCCAACCTGAGCTAGAAATGGCGGGAGTTTTTTAAATTTATCACTGTATTACAAAGTACACAATCTTTGAAGCATATTTTTCAAGTTTAAAGACGGTACATTGTTTAGTATTTGTTTGGCAGCCATTAATAGTGAATGTTTTCAGTGAATTTGTGAAAATTGGTCATCATTATGTGATGCAATACTTTTATTTGACCTCAGACCAACCAATATGAAAGCTGAACGGGATTCTACTCTGGGTGAGTCTGCTTGTTTGTTTACAACAGTAAAATACTGGGAAGCAGAGTTTAAACAAAGCCGTATGAGCTATCAACTCAAGCATTGCATTGGTTGGCCAAATGAGGTGACAACTCCAGAAACATTGAGGAAAATCCTAAAAGTGATACTGGATGATTGTCGACAGAAAGCGCACGAGCTAGGATCTGAAAAAGTGCGGTACATTGCATATTAACTGAAATTTTGGACATGAGAAAGCTGTGCACAAGATGGGCGCCACGTTTGCTCACACTTGATCAAAAGCAGTAACGTGAAGATGTTTCAGTTGAGTGTTTAGCAAACTTTCACAGCAACAAAGCAGAAGTTTTGCACCGTTTCATTACCATGGATGAAACATCAGTCCATTACTTCACACTCGAGACAAAAGAACAATCAGCACAATGGATCCAAAATGAAGAACCAGCTCCAAGGAAGGCCAAGAACATTTCATCTGCAGGCAATGTAATTCAGGCATCGGTTTTTTTGGATGGGTGTGGGATAATTTTCATTGACTATCTTGAAAAAGAAAAAACTATCAATGGCAAATATTATGCAAACTTATTGCTATGTTTTAGTGAAAAAATCAAGCAAAAGCGGCCGCTTTGGCTAAGAAGAAAGTGTTGCTTCATCAAGATAATGCATCAGCTCACAACTCCGTTATTGCAATGGCCAAAATTCATGAATAGAAGTTTGAATTGCTACCTCATGTACCCTATTATAAATGTATCATTGTGAAAATATTTACGCATGATAGAATCAGCATTATAAGAAACCTTTTTCAAGCGGATTAACATGTAACAACACCTGTTTCATCTGTTCAAGCATTTGCTTCGCCAGGGACAGATTCCGTACGTAGTTATTACAATGTCACATCGGGCAACAAATAATATAAAAGAAGCGTGGTGGAAGACGCAATGCAAGGATAAGGAGAGTTTGCAGAGAAAGGGTAAATAAGTACGCTATACAAGGTTATAAGTGAAAGTATAAAGGGAAGATCTGGTTCAACAGTAAGATATTACAGTTGACACAGAAAAGATCACTATGATAAAGCACTTCCACCAACAAGTTTAGAAATAGAAAAGGCACATGATGCAGATGAAGATATCAAAGGTCCAGGCATACTCAACAATGAGATACAAAGGGCTCTAAGGGAGATGAAATCAAATAAGGCCATCGGTGACAAAAACGTGTGGACATTAGTCAGGAACTCCTGGATCGAGCCAATGCAGGCCCATAGTTTCTTAAAACCATCGTAATCAGTGATGAAACCTGGGTTTACGGTTATGACATTGAGACAAAGGCCCAGTCTTCTCAGTGGAAAGGTCCTCATTCTTCGCGACCAAAGAAAGCTTGCATGCCCCGGTCCAATGTGAAAGTCATGTTGGAGTGTCTTCAATTGGCAAAGGCTGATTCATTACGAATACGTCCCTCAAGTTCAAACCAACAACAAAGATTTCTACTTAAAAGTTATGAAGAGGCTGACGGTCGCAGTGAGCCAAAAAGAGGCCTGGCATGTGGAAAAACAATGCGTGGCATTTCCACCACAATAACGCGTCAGCACACACGGCGCTAATGGTGAGATTTTTGCCAGAACCGGAACTTGACCCAGAAATGAACACGAAAGTCGCTAGTCTATGAAAACTCCCTAGCGTACACTTAGGCGAAATGTACATGTGTGTGGAGCGCCAGAAAGACGAGGATGCCTCCTCAATATACAGGTACGTACCAAAGGAGTTACTAAAATATTCCAACACCGATTATATATCAACGGTTTGCTTCCAAACAATGCACTACTGTATGTTTTGACACCAGGACCAAGAGTTTGACATCAGAAAGTGAAATTTCCAGGCTTCCAAGATTCAAATGGAAGAATGGAACGATTCCACATCATCCTGGCATCTGAAATTAACAATCCAGAGAAACGACGAAAGGTCAAGGGACAGGTTCCTGTGATTTGGCTTGAAGTGAACGAAGCTTTTCAACCAGAACCAAAAACCTGAGGTGGAGGAGGAGGAGGAAGTGTTCCAAAATGATACGGCAGAACCGAAGTCGATGGTATACAGAATTAGAACAAAGATGCATCAAGCCTTGTTGGTGGGAGCGCAGAAGTCGACCGTGAGGAACCGGTATGGTACACGGATCACAAATAACCTGGTGCATTATTATAGGACCACAGACTACATCAAAGGTCCCATGCAAGGGTGATAAAATTTCTGCTCATAATTGAAGATGAAATGTTTGTACACTAAAAAAGTCTATACATGTTCTGAAATAAATGCGATTATATGCATAATGCATCATTCCCATTACCTCATCAAGGATATGAAATAAAGGTTGAAAATGAATGGAACATATTGGTTTTACAATTTATTATTATCTTCAAAACAAAGTCATTAATACAATTCAATAACGTATTAAAAGGATCCATCCACATCCACTGAAAATCTCACAAGGGCGTGGGGCAGGGGTGTTAGGACACCACCCGTAATTAAGAAAGAAAAATAAACCGCAAGTGAAAGCCACAAATTCATACATCCACAAAAAAAGTGCCATACATTCATGCAAGAACATTTGCACCCCACACACATGCAAACACTCTAACTACCAACTAACATACACATGCACCTGAAAGTATATCTAACATCTTTGCAATTTTTACTTTTGTTCCAACTTGTAAATTCAATGTTTTCAATATTTCTAAAGTGACTTCGGTTTCTTACTATTATGATTTCTGATTGTTCGGGGAAAGAATGAGTATTTGTACCTATCTGTACTGGAATCTATCTCCCTCAGTTTATCTTTGTGGTCTGATCTACCTAAGTAGTGTGGGGCCATTATAATTCCTTCAGTGTCATAGTTTAACTCGTTTGTTCTGAACCTTTCTAAAAGTCCAAGCCTCGCTTGTTGTCTCCGCACTTCGAGTGGTTCCCAGCCTAAATCCCCTAAGAGGTCTGTCACACTTGTGTTCTTGTCATAACAATTTTTAACGAATCTAGCGGATTTTCTCTGGACTTTATCTAAATTTTATGCCAGTTGGGCTCTAAACTCTTATCTATCTATCAAACCTATCTTTGAGTGCAGCCATAGGTAGGATATAGACCAAGATTAAAATATTTTTATAAGACTATATATTACTTTCCATGCATGTATATTGCCAGCCAGTTCTTGATTATAAATTAGTTAGGATTTTCTGTGGACTTTATTCAATTCTTTTTGCCAAATCTTCTCCCAAGGCTCCCAAATACTAGCAGCATATTCCAAATGAGGTCTAACTAGAGCAAAATAACACCTTTCTTTAACTTTTTCAATACATTTCCCCACCATCCATTTTATGAAGCCAAGTTTCTTTAAAGCTGATCCACATATTGTCCTGATATGTGCTACCCATGAAATGCGTGGTGTTAGAACTACCCCCAAATATTTCACTCGAATGGCCGTAGTTAGTACTGAATGCAATATTTCATAGTTTATGTCCTGTTTGCCACTTCCTTTGATACAAAATTTCAAAACAGAGCATTTGTGTATATTAAGCATTAATGCCCATTTCTTGCACAAATCCGAGATTGTGTCTAAGTCTCTAGGGAATAACTCGGCATCTAGTTAGCTCCTTATTTCCCTGTATGCAACTGTGTCGTCAGCAAATAACCTCAGCAATGCTGCTAACGGTGCGCTTAAGTCATTAATGTATATTAAGAACAGAAGAGGCCCTATTATACTTCCCTGGGGAACATCATAAGTTACATCTCTATCCATTGAGCACAACCCATTGATGACTTCTATTTGTTGGTGATTTGACAGGAAAACTCTAATCCAATTAATAATTTTCCCATTGATTCCATAGCATTTAAGTTTGTGTAACAGTTTATTGTGTGGGACTTTGTCGAAGGCTTTTTTGAAATCCAGGAATACTGCATCGACTTGTGTGTTGTTTTCTCCCGATCTAAGTATATCGTAAATGAAGAGACCAAGTCATGTTTCGCAAGATCTGCCTTTCCTAAATCTGCAATGGTTGTGGGTTAGTATTTCCTACCATCAAGAAATCTCATAATGTTAGTGACAATAACATGTTCCAATATTTTACAAGAGATCGACGTTAAGGAAATGGGTCGGTAATTGGTTGGTTTATCCCTATTGCCGCCTTTATAGATGGGAGTGGTATGGGCTAGCTTCCAATCACATGGTACTGAGCCTTCTTCTATTGATTTTAGAAAAACTATTTGTAAAAATGGGGAAATGTCTTCAGCTATTTCCTTTAATATTCTAGCAGATATTTCTTCTGGACCAGGTGCTTTGTTGCTTTGATACTGCAGAGCAGATGTTCTATTCCCTGCTCGGTCTCTGTTATATCGCTTATGTGTTCCCCGGGTGGGTGTGGAGGATCGTTTGGTAAGTTTGTGTTTTTCATGTAGACACTGGATAAAATGCCTTAAAATATTGCTGCTAATATCTGTAACAATTTCTCCGTTTTTCATCTTCAAAGAATGCACAGTTGGACATTCACCTTTTATTTCCCTAACATAGGACCAGAATGACTGGATTTTCCTCAAAATATTCGCTTAACATTTTAGATTTAAAAGTGTGTAGCACTGTGTGCACAATACTTTTCATCTTAAGACGACATTCTATTAGTTTCTGCTTGGATGTATTCACATAAGCTATATCATCACTTTTTAAACTCTTTGAAATTTGGCTGTAGCCTTCTTTGCCTTCTTGATGCCGATCTGACTTCCCCATTGTACCATCTAGGTTTATAACTGTCGCATTTCAGTTTGGATGGGATGTACGTCTTTAATCCTTCACATAAAATATTTAAGAAATACAGGGTCCGCACAATAAGTATCAGGACTGGTACCAAAAATCAGAATTTACTGCAGTCATCACTACAATTACATAATAATCTTCAAAATACATTCCTCCTGCATCGATACACTTCGTATCCACTTGTCAAAAACCTGCTGGAAGTCAGTTTCCAGAATACTGTTGAGAGCCTTGGTCATTGCTGCTTGAACCGCCTCGATGGAGTCAAACTGATATCCTTTGAGCCCCTTTTTTATTCGTGAAAACAAGAAAAAGTCAGGTGAAGCCAGGTCTGGGCTATAGGGGGGGAGGTTAGGCAACATTTCCATGCTGAATTTATCAGCAGCTGCTCTCTGTTTTTGTTCCTCGCTCAAGAATTTCGGCACCAGCTTCCCGCACACTTTCCTCATCGGAAGATCCTCTTACAATGGTGTGGACGGTTCCGATTGAAAGGCTGATCTCTTTACTGATAAGGGCAATGATAAAACACCTGTAAGAGTCCAAAAAGTTTTTCACTTTGGCCACCTGAGCATGGGTTCAAGTGGTTGTCAGGCATCGGACACGGTGGTTGCCTTCAACGAGCTTTTTCTGCACTTCCCATCAAATTCTGCCCAACCTCCTTCATTCTTAATGCAACAATTTCAGAGCATAAAAATCATTCGCCTTGACTGGGACTCGAACCCAGATCCCTCAATATCCGGTCGAGTGCTTTAGCCACTTAAGCTACCGAGGCGTCCTCTTAAACTCTGAAATTTTGGGGCTTTTAAAGGAACTAGATGTTATGACGAAATACCGTACATACAATGTCACATGCATTCGTAGTCGTGCACGAGGCGCCACTGTCCACGAGGTTAAAAGCCAACTTTAAACACGTATGGTGTTTTCCCTTTGACAAATTCCAAAGAAACTGCGGGAGATGCCGCAACAGTAACTTTTAACGGAGTCATCCGCTAATGTGCATTTTAATGCAACAATTTCAGAGCGTAAAAATCATTTTCTGGTTTCGAGTCCCAGTCAAGGCGAATGATTTTTACGCTCTGAAATTGTTGCATTAAAATGCACATTAGCGGATGACTCCGTTAAAAGTTACTGTTGCGGCATCTCCCGCAGTTTCTTTGGAATTCCTTCATTCTGATGAAGCTAGAGCCGAAGAGTTAAAGGACTGTGGGTATCCCTGCCACTTTACAAAGTATTCTAAATCACAATCACTTCCTCTACCCCTCAATCTTGTATTTTGCATTGTGTGAAACACTCGTCTTGACTGATTCTTGAGCAAAAAAACTACTCTTTATATCTCCACATTTGTATCCAGCAACTTGTAAGTCGGTATAGGTCCCGATCTATCTACGGCAATGACGCGAAATATTTCCCTAGTGTAATTCTGTGTGTATCCTTTTGAAAATATAAGCTGTTCTGTACATATCCTCATGTGATCACCAATTTTTAATTTTCAAAACATGTTCACAACTATGGTTTTTCTCAGACTGGTGATAACAAATGCATTTTTTTCATTTATGTCGCTGGGTTTAATGCCTAATTTAGAATGAACACTATTATTATAACAATCAATTTATGGAGGACATTTATGCAGTTATATGTCGAGTATTTTGTAAAGTACTCATACATTTTTGTTTAAAGTGTAAGAGTGAAGCGTTCGACAATACTCACTTTAATGTTGGGATTATTGCTAGCGTAATATTATATTTCTCTATCCGTAAGAAATTTCTTAAATTTATTTTTCACAAATTCACCTCCCTTATCGCTCTGAATTTTTCATGGTTTACGCTCGCGAATAATAGTTTTAAATGCATCGACTACCTCCTCCAGTCTCTTTGATCTGACAACTCTCGCCCACGCATACCTCGAATATAAATCAATAGCCGTTAATATGTAAGCGTAACCACAATTGAATTTTTTAAATTCCGCATATTGTTCAAGGCGCACTGCCAGCATTCATCAATGTAAGACATGGCTATTTCTCTGAAATTTTCTTCTTAAAGGTTTGTGAAGAGTATGTGCCTCTTGACCTTCCAACCATCACTGTATAGTCACCTGTCCTATTCTTGTAGCTTTGTGTAATTTTTCAACCGTAGAAAACTTTCAGGATGAGATGGATCGTTGTAAACTTGCTCGATCACATTGTCACCCATTCGCTGCCAAATGTTTTTAATTTTCTTGGTTGACTGCTTCGTCTTGGCAATGGCCTTGTTGACGACTTTTTTCTGATCTCTTCCTTTTTCTTGATCCCTCAACGAGTGGAATACCTTTTACTGCTTCTATTCGTTCGTTTGTATGATTCCATGCTTTATCTAAATCATCGTTTGCCCATTTTACCTCAGCAAGTGATTTCCTTACCGCACGACTCCAACCTTCCTTGCTTTGTGGATGTATCTCCTGAATCTTGCGGAGACTGGTTCTGAGTCAAGGTTTTCACTAAAGGAATGCCAATGAGTAACTTTATGTCAGAAATTGTAGCGTGACATTTATCGAGAACTCGTTTGTACAAGTGCCACTTGCTAATGCCCTTTATCCCTTTCTTGTTTTTTGCCACGAATCACGTTCATTTTACGAAATTCCATAGAATTTCCATGGAGGCAACGAACGAAATCATCAAACTTTGTACATTTATCTTTTACAGGTTTTTTGCACCCTTTGCTTTTTTCTTCTCTTTCTCACCCTCCATTTTAAATGGATAGTTTACTTCAGAGACCCGCAAACTGCATCTTTCCATCGCACTGGTCTTTAAATTTTCCAAAGATTTATTGTTTTTCTCAGAGTAGCACGGATTATTCTTTGGATAATTTTATTTGGCATAGGTATCCAGGTTATCTAGCATATCCTTGTAAATATCTTCGCTTCGAGTATCATCAAAAATGAGATTGTCAGTATTAGTGTAGGCTAAGGCTAGGTTTCTAACCATATTTTGGCATCATTGTTCTATAGTGAAAATCATGCATTAGCACTCCCTTCGAACTCTTCCATCATTAACCCAACACTTAACTGACTCGGTCCAGCTTCAGAAAAAGAACCCAAACCACTTCTATCCAACTGAAATCTTTATCAATCGCCTTCTGACAAAGATTTCCAAAATTCGTAGATTCCCTAAAGCCACCAGAAAACCTTTCCTCCACTGAAAGACAAGCTCTCACACGTTTAGCGTTAAACAAAAATATAATAATCATGGCAGCGGACCAAGGGTCATTGGGTCCCAATAAACCCTCAAATCACTCTTCTGGGCCTGCTATATTGATGACATTTTCCCCCTTTGGTCTCTTAGATGCAAAACTTTATCCTCCTTTATTTCCTCTCTCAACTCCTTCTCAGTATCTTTCACTTCTATATCTGACTTGTATCTCACTTTCCTAGATATCAACATTCACCTCCAGAACAATATGTTTTACACCTCAGTCCACATTAAACTGACTAGCAACCAACAATATCTTCATTTTAATACCTGCCACCCATTACATCATGCACATGTGAAATGTGTTCCAAAGCATTCACTCGCAAATACCACCTTGAGAGACATTCTTTAACACATACTGTCGCAAGGCATTAAAAGTGTGCATCGTGCTCAAAAGCACTAACATATAAGAGCAACCTCAGCAGACACAGTAAACTGCTTGCACAGGCTAACTGATGTACATTGCTGCTGCACATTCACATCCATCTCACTACGGGTGCTAAGGTAACATAATTAGAGTGGACTAGAATGGTATTAATACACTAATAAACTCTCGACACCAAGATTCCATAATCACTCACTTACTAAAATTTTGCAGAGATATAAACTAATCACCAAAAAAATGTCTTTTTCTCCATGGTAGTTTTTCCAAAAAAAAAAGATAAAACTATTCAGTCTTTGTATAATTTGTTGTACTGTGACAATATTGATTATTTCAACTACAACTGTTACATATTATCAGTTTGTAAAAAAGTGAAACCATTTTTTACAATTATTTTCATTTCATACCTTGTAAAATTGTTCAAAATAAAAAGTGATACATACCTGATCCATAATGAAAGTAATTCAGATTGTTTTATTGTGACATGAGTATCATTGGCAGCAAGATGAAACCACTCACGAAATGTTGTGGGGGGTCTGCCCTTCCAAATGAGCTGGTGGCCAGTTTTCTCAGAGCAGTCTGAACAGAAAGATGTGCCTCCATGTGTGTTTTTGACTTTGTAACACAGTGCACCTCACATTCAAGCTCCAACATCACAATGCCCCCAGCCACATGCCCTTCATTGCTACTGACTTCCTAGCTGAGAGCGTCACTTCAGTGGTCTCCCGGCCCCCTTACAATCCTAACCTGGCTCCGCGTGACTTTTCTGGTTTTCAAGTTCATTGAAGAGAGAGAGAGCTGAAAGGAAGAAAACATTGAGAAGAAACCAAGGAAAACATCCAAAAGCATGTAACAAAGTTAACATTACTATAGGACACTTCACAGTCAAAGTTACAGCAGCAAATATTCATTGACAGAGCAGAACATGTATTTTAACAGATATTTGCAAAATTTTTGCCTTCAAATGGAGACATTTTTGTCTAGAATCCTCACATAGATTAACTATGATTGCAGTCCCATAAATTCGCTTTCACTGGGCCAAAACACTTTTCTGCTGCCTTTTCCTACATTTCAAAATGTTCATTCTTAAATTCAAGTTTAAATTCAATATGGTTTAAAGACAATCTCTTCTCTTTATAAGATCTCAAAGAGAGGTGTCATTTTAAATTTTTAACATAATTCTTAGCTTCTAATATTATTTTGATGATACTGAAATTTGTATTAACACCAACCATTTTCTATGAAACAATTTCAGCATAAAAATCATTCAACTTGACTGGGACTTGAACCTGGATGCCTAGAGGCCCCGCTGAGTGCTTTAGCCAGTGAGGCTATTGAGGCCTCCTCTTAAACTCTGAAATTTTGCGAGCTTTAAGGGAACAAGATGTTGTGACGAAATATGGCACATATAATGTCACAGGCATTCAATGTAGTACAAGGCATGCCACAGTCCAAGATGTTAAAGCCAACTTTAACCACTTAGGTTGTTTTTACCTTCGAGAAATTCAAAGAAACAGTGGGGGATGCAACAACAGTAACTTTTTAATGGACTGCCTTGACCAGGATTCAAACGAGGGATTCGGGTCTGAATCTAGATAAAGAAGAATGATTTTTATACCCTGAAATTGCTGCATTGAAATGGGTATTAACAGATGACTCTGTTAAAAGTTACTGTTGCACTAGAACACATCACCATACTTCTGCTTCTTAAAATACACTGGATGAATGTAATGACCTTAATGAATGTAACCTCCGCTTGCATGTTGAGGGGGAATGTTACTTCCACATGCCACCAGGAGTGTTTCTGAAGGTAATTTTGTTTGTAGTCTACAGGCAGGTGTGCATTAGTTTTCAGCCTACCACCGTATTTTACAAATAATTTTAACAATATCCCCAAAGAAAAAGCCGCAAGAAGATACTAATGAGAGAATAAAAATAACTGTAGAAATTAAAGTGAAATCATTCATTGACAACAGCAAGGTGTAAGCAAAGAGCTGATCCCTTGCACAAATACAATCCGTGAACATCAACCATTTGCACTCTCTTCAAGAACATTGAAAAGGTAACTCTTGAAGAGTTTGTGGAGTCGCATTGTATTTCATAAAAAGAAGTGGCATAGGACAGTTTGTCTGAGGAGATAACAGGAAATCAACAATCTTCTAGCACAGTAGGAGAAATGCGAAAAGCATGTGAAACTATTGTGTTGTACATAAAGCAAGCATCTACCTAACACAGCAGTGGTTACATGTTCTGCAAATTTATGTAAGGATAACGCTTTGTCACATTTTCATTACATTTGAAGTACCGCCAAAAACATTGAATCATTGAAAAGCAAAAACAAGGTGTGAGCAAATCTGATCTAGCAAAGCCCACACAATGGGCGGACATCAACTTTTAATTTCTTCAAGAACTAGAACAAAATTCCACGTTCACATCATCAATTCACAATGCCACTTTCAGTGGAACAATGATATGCCATTGAATTGTGCATTTAAGATTTTGCAAATTGGGTTCATAGACCAAGACCATGATATTAAGGATGCTGAGATGTGAATGAGAAACGTCCCCAGTGATGGTTTTCTGCTTCTGCATGTCAGGATATCTCTTTGGGAGGGCAGAGAGGAGGTTGAGGATGATGAATAATGCAACACTACAGTGTGATGAAAACTTGCTGCTCTATTCCAATTGATTGACCCACAGAAATCATCAGCAGATGTGATAGCAGAAGAAGAGTGCTGCATATATTCCACAATAAACCACGGCGCATTGCATTCTCCTTACAGAAGATGGCTTTTTAGCCAATGAGAGGTGTATTTTGCCCAGATGCTCCCCAAAGCGATGTCAAAAGAAGACTGTTGCTTGTGTCTGCAATCTTTCCCTCTTTGCCTACCTGGACCACTGTGAAAGTGACCCAAATTTTACTCAAAACAGGTGGTCACTAGTGACAAGACATGGACCTTTGACTATGACCCAAGAACAATCCCAGTTTGAGTACCAATTTGGATCACTTGAGATTATGTCAGAGGCCCTGACAACATGCCTTGAATGAGGGTCCCGTTGATGCCTTACAGGAAGTGTACCAAATCCATGGCAAAGACATTGATGGCATTGGTATGTTGATGCACAAAAGGTGCTGTTTTTGAAGAGTTTTAGTATATTTGTACTTTGATTTGCAACAAATGTTTTCTCCAGGTTTATTCTAGTTAATTTTGGGACGGACATTGTACATAGAGGTGTTTTCACTCAAGATAAAACATGTTACAGTATATTGTAGTAAAAAATGAATCAAATCGGCATTAATTTGAGAACAATTAAATAATATAAGGAATGAACATCAATTTTATTTGGAATTCTATCTCTTTCTCTTTCTATGGCTAACTAATCGTACACAAACATTATCAAGAAGGGAAAAAACAAGTTTTTAAAATAATAAAACCAGTACTTACATAAATAAATTTCCCTGTGCTTCTCAAGATGAAACTGTCTTGTGCGAAGACTCCTTGCACAATGGTCATTGCAAATCTCTTCACTTGCTTGATTTAAGGTACAAAAACTCAATTTAAGTAAAAGTCCCAAAATGACAGCTATTTCGAACAAGTTTAAGAGGATGCCTCGATAGCTTAACTGGCTAAAGCATTCGACCGGACATTGAGGGATCTGGGTTCGAATCCCGGTCAAGGCGAATGATTTTTACACTCTGAAATTGTTGCATTGATACGTAATTCAGGTTTTCCCCAGGGAAGCTTTATTGAACCACTTTTATTCCTGTAGTAGCAGTAGTCATCTGGGGATGAGGCTAAATGACAGCTGCATTTTGCATGCATGCAAAGGGTTAATGCATGCTTGCAAAATTTGCATGCCATTGGGGATGGATATGGCAAAGAAGGAATGGCGAAGATGGCAACACCCACCTACTCTTTAATAACAAAAGACACAAAGGGGTCAAACAGCTGAACGTCCCATCTGACAGATGTCGTACTCAGTCAAAGTTCTCTCCAACACAAAGTACCTCAAGTATGGATCGTGATATCACTGAAAAACATACGAAAAATTAAGAGTCAGGCGTGATGTTGTGGAATCGAGACATAATAAAAACTTTGTTGCAATTTTCCACAGTTAAAACTTTATTGCCGACCATGGTTTCGATTCACTGTATCACCATCAGGTGGTGATGTTTTGAGTTTACCTGATGATGATACAGTGTATCGAAACCATGGTCGGCAATAAAGTTTTAACTGTGGAAAATTGCAACAAAGTTTTTATTACTGAAAAACATCTACCATTTCCAGAATTCAAACCCAGGTCCTTGCAGGTGGGAAGCCAGTACATTAGCCACTGCACCAATGCAATCAATTCAATAGAATTCAACGTTTCTCAAAAGAGTCAGCAACAATCAATCACAATGCCAACACCAACTCTGTGAACTTCAATCCTATTCACTCGGACGAGTATTTTGCTTGACTTGCCAGCAGTGCTTTGCATACAGAAATCCTTGCAACCTCAGTATGTACACCATGGACCGCCCAGAGGGAATCCTCCCCAATTGCCCAACGGGCTATGTCATAATAACTGTAAAATGATCGTAAATCTCTCCTCACCACAGCATCATAGAAGGAGTTCCCCCAGAAACCCTGACTATGAAGAAGAATCTCAATCACATCTGCTTTTGGCAGAAACTCCACGACAACAGCAAAGAAGTATGGTATTAGAAAACTCTTTGATTCCACTTCTTCAGGCTGCTCGAATATAAACAAAGGAAATTCCCTGAAGGTCCAGGGCCAATCTTCCTTCAGACGTCTTAAAAGCTCTTCACTCCTAAGAAACCTGTCTTCGAGACGAATCTGATTTCTAAGCAGCACAAGAAACATCTTCAAGCGAAAACATTTAATACCACTCCTGTATTCATCTAAGACACCCTGGAGGAGACTATTGCTATCTATTCGGATGGGATTAACAAAAGGGAAGCACTCCAAAGAAGACTGAATGATCTCAAAGTCTTGCTCAATTGCAGAGTTGAAATTATTGTCCGTAAACAGCCGTTCATCGTGGCCAAAACAGGACTGGGCCAGCCAAAAGTATAACCCTCTCAAGTTCTGCAGTATTGTCTTAGTTTCCAGTTTTTCTGATGCAAGGAGTTGTTGGAATTGGAAGAGTGTGTCAGGCGAGTATTTTCCATTGAAGTTTAATAAAAAGCACTGTCCAAATTCTCCTTTAGTGAGCAAAAGATGGTTTGCCTCATCTGCGAGCAGGAAACCATCCGCCTGGATGTCCATGAAACACTTTAGAAAACGGTCTGTCTTTAACATGTTCCAATCCATTGAACCCCTAAAGCTATCATGGAGGTATTGGAGACATTCCTGTCTATTCATTTCTGTCCGGCACAAGTACCAAACATATGGAAGTACATCCACATTCCCCCAGTTGATACAAGCGGAGAAGAATGCATTTCTTGCACGGCCATCCTTTTGCTTAAGTATCTTCTTTCTTTCCTCCTTATCCATCAGCTTACTTTCCAGAAACCTCCACATTCTCCTCACTTCCTTAAGACCACATAACTGAAAAACTTTTGTCCAACAATTCAAGAATATATTGTTCCTCACAACCAAACCCTCAAGTTCAACATCACTGAAAATTGACTCTAAAAACATTACTACTTTATCAAATGAAAACACGGCAGCATTGTTCAACATCTTTTCATTGTGCTCATCAAATAGCCTCTCCTTAACCACACTAGCCAATTCACTGCGGTTCCTAATGATGAACTCTAACAGGGTTTCATACTCCACCCGTCCCACATCTTCTATCCACAGTTGCTCAATATCCAAACCCATCCATTGCAAACCCTCATTACGAATAAGTTCCCCAATATTCTTTACTAAGCCACATTTCTCTAACAGCAGCAGGAGTTTCAGAAGAAATATGAGGTAATCAAGTTCGGCATGTCTAGACAGATAAACTTTCTCCATAGACCCCCTAATTTCCTCCTCTTCCGTAAACAGAGGGTGCTCTGGTCTGGAATACTTCAAGGCCTCCTTATCCTGAAGGCATCTTCCACAGAATGTAATAGCATTCCAATCCCTATTTTCATGCCGAACCGGATACTCCAAACTCCTAACATCCCAATCCACTTTCCCAAAGACAATATCAGCAATTATATCCCCAGAATTGTTCACTATAAACTGGAGAATACCCTCGTGGCATTCCAGTATTGACATATAAAGGCACTTCTGTAGATATACCTTAAGGTCTTCCAAACTAAATGCTGTGTGATTCAAGATGGATGCCTTTTGCTTCCTCTTACTTTCACTGGTGTCGGGCAACATTTCATTTTCCATCAACAAATGGTCATCGATGAACTGCCGAACTTTCTCATATTTTTTCTCCAGTAACACCCTTGAGAGCCAAACCCTGCTCACCTTGGGCTTTCCACACTTATTGACAAGCCAGAGTGAAAACATATACTCTCCAAATGTCCTGTGGACAAAACGGTTAGCATTTTTCCCTTGGACCACTAAACCGACTCTCAGCATGACATGCATCTCATCCTCTTCCAACTCATACTGTTCTTCCTCAAGGAAATAGAAGGCAGATAGCTTCATCAGCAATTTGTTCACTGACGTACCCAACAGTTTCCCCATTGCCCTTCCGGACACGTAGCCATGAGACAAGTCTTTTTCCTTGTTGTACAAACTTATTTTAGTTTCCACAAATCGTTTGTAAAGCTCCAACAAGCTCATACAATCCCCCAAAGAGAAGCCTTCTTCAAATATAATGCTGGCAAGCATCCAGGCCTGGAGTGGATTCTCCAGGAAATCAATATTTCCTACACCGATGCCACCCTCAATTAATTCTTCAGCCACCTCCCTGAAGTCTACAGTTGGCAGAACACTGCCAGTTGTCTTGCACAAGTGAAGGCTCTCGATAAGTGAAGAAATTCCATTTTTACTCTTCAATCTGGGGCTAGCCTTCATTGACTTGATCATCTGCTCGATTTTGTCGACCCGTTCCTCTGAGGGCAATGATTTCAATGAGGCGTTCCACTCTAAGTTAAAAAACTTCATCTGCTCCTCATAGTTAAATGGGACAAACTCAAAGGCAAGGGTTCTTAGACTGTCCTCGAGGTCTTGTGCCTCGTGAGGCCTTGTCATGAGGCAGACCTTTACGCAACTACCATCCACGATTGCCTTCAGGAGAAATATAATGGTCTCTCGGTAGTCAGGACACACCTCATCAAAACCATCAAAGAACAAGATCATTTTATCACCACAGTGGCAAAACAAATTGAACAACTTCCTCTCCAACAGGGTATCACCCATCTTGACCAGGTCATACAAGAAATCAAAAGCATGGTCTCTCACCCACTCCAAATTCTGATGGCTCCAAAACTTTAGTTGCTTCTGGAAGAAGAGAAGTTCAATGACATCCACCCATGCCGTCCTCAGCCTCTTCCTCACCTGACATGCTGTCTTGTTTGCCAGAACTGACTTCCCACTCCCAGGCGCATCAGCTACTATAAGAACCTCATTCTGTCCTTCCTGCTTCCCATCACATCCCAATAAACTCAAACAGGACTGCTCAAAGCCAATTACTTGCAGAAAAGCACCTTTCCTACAGTTGAGGGAACCATTGTGGACAAATTTCTTGTTCTCTAATGAGAAGAAGTGGACAAAATGCCAATTTTGTCCATTAAACAAGTTCCATTCCCTTAGTATCTCAAATATTTCCCAGAAAACATCATTCCCACACCCAGATCTTGGTTCCCTGCTCAACAAAAAGCAACGTACATCATCTGACATGCATTTCCCATTCCACAGTTGTACCTGAATGATCCCGGCCCCTTCAATATCATCCTTTTTGGCATTCCGGATAACAAAAGCATCGTTTGGCCTCCTCTTTATCAGGCCTCTGTTGAACTCCAACCGTCTTATCCTAAGGTTGCGAGGAATCAAACACTCTGGGTGTTTGCGCAAGAGTTCAAACTCTCTCTGTTTCCGTGTTGATTCCAACAGTCTTCCAATGTGTACTGCATCTTCATTGATCAACACTGACAACTCATCTGGACCCAGCAATGATTCAAACAAACCTACCTTGTCTTCCATCATACTGATGTCAGAAACACCATGTAGAACTTCGCTCAACGTCATCGTCCTACCAGCAAAATGCAACTTTTTCTCCCTTATCCACTTCTGGGTTAAATTGGACAAATCATGCCATGAATAGTCGATGCAATTCTGGGTAACGGAATACTTCTTTGGCACAAGTAGGATAACCTTGTGCTCGACACACTCAAGTTGTGTACCAATGCACAGCTCATTGTTGCACATCAGACGTGACTTGCAGAGATTTGGTTTCTTTGACTCATCCCAAATTATCACCAGTTTTTGTATTTCATTCCTGCACACCGATTTCACAAATAGTTCACGCTGCCTCCAATACCTACTCCAGTCAACAAATGTGACTTCTTTGAGTAAAGACTGTAAATGACTGATTCCCAACTTCACGTTTGACACTCTGAGCAATGTCAGACGGTTGTGCCTTGAAAACTGAGGCCTCGAAATTGAACCACAGATGGTAATATCCTTGGCATAGTGATCAGTCAGCAGAGATGGTACCCTCAACCATGTATTCTTGGCATATCGCCCTGCCGTGTGGTTCTTTTGGACAAACCCTCTAATCCTAGCCAGAACATGATCAATGTAATATTCGAGTAGTTCCGGAGCTTGTTCTTTCAATCGGTCTATCCCACTGTAATCTGCCACACCTTCCAAATCAACAGCCGCATTGTACTTTGAAATCATTTCGGGAACTCGTACTATGAGCTCGTATTCAACCAAGCCTGGATTGACGCAGGCATTGCAAATGATCTTGTCACAACTTTTAAGACGTCCCACAGACAAAATTGTCTCCACTACACTCTTGTATTCCTTTTTAAGGTCCTCGTCCTCTTTACCATAAGGCAGTCCATTGTTTCCAAAGATAACATCCATTGTTTTGTGCGCAAGTTCATGAGCCAGATTCCCCACAATGTCTGAGCGATCAAACTCTTCATTTTCCATTGCCGTTACGTATATTCTGTTCATTGGAAGGTCCGTCAGACCCCAAATGTTGCCCAATCTTCCCATGGGTTTCATACACTGTATATCTTCAGAGGAGAAGTCGAAGATTATCTCCAAGTACGGATCGTCCTGTAGACAAGTCAGCAGTCCTGACGTGAGCTCATCTCGATCAATGACTGAGAGCATGCAGTTAACCTCCCTACTGCAACTGACCTCATCCATATCCACCACCTGATAAATCTTAGACTTGGCCAATATCTTTTGCACGTGACAACCAGGTAGCTCTACAAAGTGGTTCCCGATTGCATCGACAAACATATCATCGCATTCCTTGGCTCTGACCCTTTCCTCTTCATCTCTGGTGGCATACATGAACCCAGATGCCCTCAGAAAAGCCCACGCATCGCACATATCATTTTCTGCTGCTGTGTAAAGGGCAGAGTGTCCTCTCGAGTTGACCCAATGTCGGGGACTATCACAGGAACTCAACATGGGGGCAAGTATCTCCTTCAGTCTTTCTACGGGCTCATGCATCAGGACATGATGGAATGCATTCCTCACCTCGATGAAATGCCTTACCTCACCGTTCTGCTGCATCGCTCTCTGAAGCCTTTGATCCAGCCCCCCTCCTGGAAATCGTGCTGGAATGTGAGAGTCCCATTGGAGGAGAAGCAGTGTCACTTCATGCCTATCTCCACTCAATGAGTAGTCAATTGCTTTTTGCCCCTTCTTGTCACAAGCATTTACATAGGCACCGCACCTCAATAGGAAGTCCACACATGCCCATAGACCATCCTGAACAGCTCGCATTAGTCTAGTGGTGCCTGCTTTGTCCAATACCTCATTGACACGCAGCCAAGTATCCATCGGTAGAACATGCCTCCTCTGCCGACCATCACCCTGAGTATACTTCATTCCAATCAGCTCTTCCAACACCTTCAGTTCATCCATCATGACAGCTGCAGCCCATGAACCAAGCAAAAGAAACATAGCACTCTATCAATACTGTCCATATACTAATGGATGCATTATTAAGCATATTTATAATTTTAAAAAATATATGCATTTAAACTAAATAGGCACAAAATATGGCTCATATATAAATGCACCAATGAGATCAGTGCCCACACTTTTCAGCCATGGATAAAGATGAGGGTAGGCTGAAAACTAATGCACACATGCTGGTGGACCACAAACAAAATGACTTTCAGAAGCTCTCCCAGTGGTATGTGGAAGTAATATTTCCCCTCAAAACCCATGCGCAGGTTTGAGGTCATTACATTTATCCAGTATAATATGAGAAGCAGAAGTATGGAGACGTGTTTTAGTGCTATGCCAACGCGAGTTAAACAGCGTGCTGTTATCAAATTTTTAACAGCTGAAAAAATGACTCCTACTAAGATATATCGTTGTATAAAGGCTGATGATGGTGACTATACCGTTGATAAGTCTAATGTAAATCGATGGATAGTACAAATTTGAGGCTGCAAGCCATGAAAAGCCATAATTGTTATGAACCAGGCAGCAGACATCCGATCACTGCCACAGACACAATTAACATTGCCAACTCGTCAAAGATTTTATTCAAATTCAAATGACTAATGAATCACTCAAAACCATATAGCAATCCATATGGGAATATCCAAGGAACATGCCTACTTCCTTATTAAACAATAGGGCACCAATGACAATGCTTGTCCACACACTTTGCGCACGACTGGAGAGGCTCTGCGAAACCTGAAATTTGAACTGATTCCACACACTCCTTATTTCACTGCTCTTGTGCCTTGCGATTTTACTTTTTTCCTCAATTCAAGAGATACCTCAAGGGTAATCATTACACCTCATGATGAGGTAAACAAAGCTGTCAAGTCCTCGATTAAAAGTCGGAAGTTTTTCAGTGACGGAATTAAAAAACTTGTTGCACCTCAGGAGAAATGTGCTAGCCTTAACAGTGACTATGTTGAAAATTAACAATATAACAATATGATTTTGAAACTTAATATTCATACTTCAATGCACTATTTGCTTGATCTTGCTATTTGTTTAGGCTTGCACTCTACAATCATGTGTGCATTATTTTTCAGCCTACCCTCATACTAAATTATTTATACAAGCAAACTTACCCACCTTCGAAGTACTCTCCGTTACACTTAATACATTTGTCCAATAAGAGGTTCCTTTCCTGGAAACATTTTTCAAACGCTTGTCTGTCGTGATGCCAGACAGTTTCTGCCTTCTTTTATTCCATCTACTGCCTTTACGCCATCAAAACCTTGTTCTTTCATGTCCCTCTTCATTTGCAAAAACAAGAAGGAATCACACGGAGTGAGGTCAGGTGAGCAAGGGGCATGGGGCAAGGTAGCCGTGTTTTTTGGCATTCGGCGGAGTTGCTGCATTGTCATTGTGGAAAAACTAGTTGTTTATCAACCACAATTCAAGTCTTTTTTGTCACACGCTGCTTATAATTATTAAGTAATCTACCGGTTAAAGTGGGTTTTAGATGATCAAAATTATCAAATAAGCATTTTGTTTCTCCTAACAAAACACACAACTTAACATCCTTACTCTGCATCAGGTGCTTCTTTATCTCTGTGTGCTTCCTTCCTCACTTCATTTCGCCCAATATCCTTATCCTGTTCCTCCCCTTTCACCGTTTACCTAACATTCTCCCCTCAATTACAGTCTTCAACATCCCACTGCCGGTCAATACCTCCTTCATCCACTTTTCCTGCCTCCATAGGCTTTCTCCCAACAAACCCCTCTCTTCCCCCACCATACCAAGTACTTCCCCATTTGTTTTCTTCTTGGTCCATTTCACCTTCTCCATTCTTCTCCACATCCACATTTCAAAAGCCTCCAGTCTACGTCTATCCTCCTGCTTCAATGTCCACGTTTCCGTGCCATACATAGCCATGCTCCATATCAAAGTTTTTACAAGTCTTTTCTTAATATCCTTACTCAACGTCCCTATCATCAACTCCCTCCTCCTTGTGAAAGCCCCTTTGCCTAGTGCAATTCTCCTCCTTACGTCCCTACTCCTTTGACCGGGTTGGTCCATAACACTTCCAAGATACGTTAAACTGTTTCACCTGCTCTAGCTTTTGCCCTCCTATTTTGTTAGCCTTATCCTTTTTCTTTCAGGAAATCACATAACCTTTGTTTTATTTTCATTGATTTTCATACTATAACAATCGCACTGAATTTTCAATTCACTCAGCAATGCTTTCAACCCCTTGGCTGACTGACAAACTAAAGCTTGCTCATCAGCAAACCTAACTGGTTTCACGAATTCCCCTCCAACTTTCATTTCTTTCTCCAGTTCTTCCCATGCCTCTGTAATCAATTCCTCTACATACAGGTTGCACAGCTTACACCTCTACCTTACACCTCTTCCTAACATTACCCATCCAGACTACCAGTTCCCCACTCGCAACTGAGAAATCTGAGACATCTACAATTTGCCAATTTGCCTCTTGTCCCTCCAATTAATTCCTATTTCCTGCAATACATTAATTAGTGCTTCCCAAACCACTATGTTAAACACCTTTTTGAAATCTACAAAACAGCCAAAATGTCCTAGCATTCTATATTTCTCTCGATTAGTGATCTCATTACTGCAATGGCAACGTGGGTGCTTCTGCCCTTCCTAAACCCAAACTGATCATTCCCTAATTGATTAATCATTAATCCTGATCTCCATCTTTTTTTTGATGATCCTGATAACCATTTAAGCTGAAACAAAATCTCACTTGGTGTTCTGTAGTCTGGACATAATATAGCCTTTACTATTTCCGGAATGAGAGTTGACACTGATGTCAAAAAGTCTTCAGGCCAGATTCCTTTCTCATAGATACTACGAATCAGTCCATATAGCCTTCAACAGTTTCCTCAACCTTTTAGTAGTTCCACAGGAATTTTGTCAGCCCACTGGCATTATTTGGTTTCATCTCCCTTAATGCCCTTTTTACACAGTTCAGTTACCACAGATCATCCCTTCTTACTTCCTGATATTGTTTTAAACTTCTTGTATAGTGCACCAATTTCACCCTTCCTCTGCAAACTTTCCATACCCTCGCATTGCGCCTTCTACCATGCTTCTTTTGCTTTATTTGTCACCCATCTTAATTTATTATTTAACTCTCTTAGTACTTAATTTCTCCAAACTCTGTATTTACATTCATCCATTTCCTTCTCTCATCTATCTTTCTAATCATCTTATCCATATCTCACTTGATAGTGCCTTCCTTTCAATTGAGTTTGCAGGATCTTTATTTACTTGTTTCCCGCAATTGTTTAGTCTTTGCGTAGTGCAGTGCTTAGCGCCTATCCCATCTAGTGCTTTTCTGAACAATCTCGTAGACTACCTTAACAAATACAGTGTATCGCTATTAACGTACCAATGCTTTTAATCTTGTAAATACTTAGATCTTTAATATTTTTAATTCTTTCCTCTTATGCTTCTGCTTGTGTTAATCTAGATAGCTTCGCTATTTCCAGTATTTATCTAAGAAG
The DNA here is from genome assembly GCF_022747635.1 of Hetaerina americana. NCBI lineage: Eukaryota > Metazoa > Arthropoda > Insecta > Odonata > Calopterygidae > Hetaerina > Hetaerina americana. The sequence goes on from NW_027286868.1 coordinate 44,447, forward strand.
TATGATGAACCCCTCTTTTGGCTCTCAGGTTCCTAAAAACATAACTTCCCAGTCGTCACCCGTAAGCCATTACGCCTTCCCAAATTCCCAAACTCATTATCGCATACCCACTACCTTACCCCCACGGCAGGACACCCTCGGCCATACCCCGCCAGTAACACCATCACCGCAGGATGCTCTCCCACTCCTTTCCACTCAAAATACCTTGACCCCCACAGGTAACATCGCTAATCCTTGTCCCTCGTAGTAGTAGTAGTAGTTTTGAGGGGAGGCGACCGACAGCTAAGGTCATTTGCGCCATAGGAGATGGACAGGAAAGGATGAAGGGTGGAGAGAAACCCGGCGTCGGCATTAGCCTACTCTTTACGAAAGGCGCCAAGGGGTCCGCAGTTTAACGTCCCATCCGACGGACAGCGTACTCACTCAAAGTGCCCTCCACAAAGCACCTCAAGTAGGGATCGAGATACCTCTGAAAAATATTCAACACCGCCGATACACGACTGAATTCCCCGATAATGACCTTGTGTCATTACATTTTACCCAGCTACCCACAAAATACCGGTTCGGATTTTCCCAAACCTTTTCGCCCTTAGACCCTTTTGCACCAGAATTCTTCCCTAAAAGCCACCACAGATCCCTAAATCCTCTGGCACCGGAATTCGTCTCTTTCCAACTTGAAGGTAAAAATACGTCTTGAAGACTTTCCTCTGCAACCATTGATCTACGTGAACGATACGTGGCTCCAAGTAAATTCTTTAACAATCAATTAACCTTATGCAGCATTTTTAGATCTCACCCTCGTTCTTTCCAAATAATTTACCTCAACGCCCAAAGTCTCTCTGCGCACCTTGACGAATTGTGTCAACTTCTACCTGACAATGACGTTCATGCAATTTCCATCGCTGAGACTTGGCTTAAGCCTCATATGCCTACCTCATCCATCGACATTCCTGGCTACAACTTCTATCGACATGATCGTATCGGCAAGGGTGGTGGAGGCGTAGGTGTCTACGTGAGAAAAGATCTCTCATTCAAAATTATATCAAAAAGTTCTTCCATTTACTGCAAAAGACCCGAGTTTGCATTCTTAGAGATAACCTTCAACCTACAAAAAATTCTTTTAGGCATAGTTTACCGCCCACCCAAGATAGGTTATTTTTCCGACTTGGAAGAAGCATTATCTTCCCTCATTCCGAACTATGACCATGTTATTATTACTGGTGACTTCAATGCCAACTTTGTTTCCTCAACTCATGACTCTAAAACAATTACTAGCTCTATGTCATCCCTCGGTCTTAGTATACTTCCCCTAGAACCTACCCATCATACATCTTCATCAGCCACTTGGCTTGATGCAATAATTACAGCCAACCCTGACAAAATCACAACATATGGGCAACTTTCTGCCCCAGGAATATCCATGCATAATGTGTTATTTTTAACATACTCAGTTAGATGTCCTAAATTTAAGCAGAAATTCATTCTTACTCGCGATTTCAAGTCCATAGATGACAAATACCTGGTATCCGATGCGGCTACCATTCCATGGCAGTCTATAGAATTCATCAACGACATAGATAAAAAAGTAGAACTATTTAATACGTTCTTAAATGATCTAGGAGACAAACATGCACCGTTTAGACAAATCCGACTGTCCAAACCACGCTCCCCTTGGATAACAGATGAAATAAAATACTTGATGCGTAGGCGTGACGCAGTCTATAGCCTGTTTAAAAAACATAAAAACGAAAATGTATTCAATATCTACAAAAAACTGCGTAACAAAACTAAACAAGTCATTAGAAATTCCAAAATCAGATATGCCTTCCAAATATCTAAAGAGCCCCCGTCACATATTTGGAAAAGCTTGAAGTACCTTGGTGTTGGAAAAACTAAAAATCAACACTCCCTACCTGCTGACATTTCTCCAGACGACCTAAACCGTTTATTCACAACCCCACCGACGGAAATCGACTTTAATGCAAAAAATGAATACATATACAGTTTGCAAAATTCTGAACCAACTCCAGTTTCTGCTGGAAGCTCATTCAAAATTTCTCCCGTCACACAAATGGAAGTCCTCCAGGCCCTCAAAAAAATCAAGTCCTCCTCAGATGGAGCTGACGGAATTTCAGCTATTCTCATACAAAAGTTACTTCCCATTGTACTTCCTGTTTTAACTCATATCTTTAATTGGTCTATTTTAACTGAAACATATCCCTCCCTCTGGAAACGTGCCCTCGTCCGTCCCATCCCCAAAAAATCCACACCCACTAACATTGCTGAATACAGACCAATCAGCATCTTGCCTCCTTTATCAAAAGCATTCGAGAGACTCATTCACGAACAAATTTCAAAGTTTCTGAATGAAAATAACTTACTTGATCCTCTACAATCTGGCTTTCGGTCCTCTCACAGCACAGCTACCGCTCTCCTTAAAATAACAGATGACATCCGACTATCCATGGATCGCAAAGAGGTAACAATAATGACTCTCCTAGACTTTACCAAAGCCTTCGACTCTATTGACAAAGATATTCTCTTAGCAAAACTTCAAAACCTGAATTTTTCTTCCTCGTCTTTACTGTGGATTCGCTCATACCTAAGTAACCGATTCCAAAGTGTCACTACACCTAATTCATCCTCTAACTGGCTTCAAATACACAGGGGTGTTCCACAAGGATCCATTCTTGGACCTTTGCTTTTTTCCCTGTACATAAACGATATTAGTAAATGCATTTTAAATTGCAATCATCACCTTTATGCCGATGATTTACAAATATATCACCATTCCCGCCTTCAAGACCTACCTACAATTATAAACGAAATTAATGCAGATATAGCGGCTTTGTCACTATGGGGAATAAAAAATTTATTGAAAATAAACCCAATCAAAAGTCAGTCCATCATAATTGGATACCATAAAATACATTCTAAAATAAGTATTGATAAACTACCACCACTAAAATTGCAAGGATCTATCATACCATACCTAAGGACAGTAAATAATTTAGGCTTAACCATAAATGAAACATTATCTTGGACTGATCATGCAATTGCTATCTGCAGAAAAATTAACTCATCCCTGCATTCACTGAAAAGGTTAAAGCACACTGCTCCCCCCTCCTTAAAGATGCTTCTTGTGTCCACTCTTCTCATACCCCACTTTGATTACTGTGATGTAGTATACCAAGATCTTTCAGGCGAACTAAAAACCAAACTCCAGAAGACCCATAATTCCTGTGTGCGGTTCATATGTGATCTTAGGAAGTACGATCATATTTCCGACTCATTTAATAGAATATCCTGGTTAAAGCTGGAAGGCCGCAGGCATTTACATATTCTTTCACTTCTCTACGGAATACTTTCAAAGCACACACCTAAATATCTATACAAAAACTTCCTCTTCATCAACTCAATCCACAACAGAAATACCAGGGGTAATAATAAACTTCTTGTCCCACACCATCGCACGGAAATCTATCACAAATCTTTTCATGTTACAGCATGCCGTCTGTGGAACTCTCTCCCAGATGACATAAAAAACTCTTCATCAACAACAACATTTAGAAGAGCACTTCACAAGTTCATTTTCCTCAGGTACTTAACTTAACCAGTATCCCTCCGTCATTCCACTCAGCTGTTATACAGATCACTGTGTCTACTTTGTTTTTTACCCTGCTTTTTGTTTTGTCATCTCAAGCGGTAGGAGTTTGCATAATTATTTTTAGAAACATCACGCTTCTCATTACTCCTCATGTGTTGTCAAAGTATTTAATTTCTCCAATTCAATTTCAGTAACTTAATAATATGTATACTCTGTAAAAATGATTGTTACAATGTACATGTATCTTTCCTCTAATTAATAGGGTTTTCGCAGGTTTTTCACACCCCACTTCTCTTCGTGGGTGTTTTTCCTGCGTGGGTTTTTACTAGTTGAGCAATGCCACGCTCTCCCTAGCTTTTCCCACAAACCTCATTCTTTGCTTAGACTTTCCTCATTTTATTGTACTCTATCTTCACTGTCATTTAATTTGAGTATTTGAAGGAGTATTCTTAATTTATATATGTATATGTATGTATGTATGGGTGTGTATGTGCGTACTTATGTATGTATTTATGCATGTGTATGAATGCATGTATGTATGTTTATGTGTGTATGTGTATGTGTGTGTGGATATGTATGTATATGTGTAGGTATGTGTATTAATATAGGTATGTATGTGTGTGTATGTGTATGTATGTGTATGTGTGTGTCTATATATATGTATATACTGTTTTCTTTTCGATGTGCAAATCTGTGTTAATGAATTGATGTCTGTCTATATGTATTTATGTGTACATATGACTGTATTTATAAGTTTAATGGCTAATATAATATGTATATGACGATGGGTTAAATGGAAGAAGGGACCATTTGGTCTCAATTTCGCCCAAATAAAGACCACTATCTATCTATCTATCTATCTATCCATAAACCCATGGTGTCCTTGTCATGTTCCAAATTAACAGTTGCTACAGTTTCTTCTGCAGCTTTAGATATCCTTTTTTTAAACATATTCCCATTTTTCCTCGATGTTACTCAGCTCTTTTCCCTAATCCATGATTTTCGCAATCCCCTGCTGATTATCCTTCCTTGTCATTCCATTTAATGCTTCTACATTCCATTTTCTAACCCCCGGCCTTGCCTTAACTTCCTGAATCAAACGCTATACCCTTAATAATTACAAAATTGTGATCAGTCCGCATCTGCACCCGGGAAGCTGTGCAAATTGATCATTGTTCTTAAATCTATGCCTAAACATAACCCCGAATTGATAACTTTCTGAGTCACCTGGCATTTCTCATGTATACCTACGTGTCTTTTGTAGTGTCTAAAGCAAGTGTTAGTGATGACTAACCACTTTCTCCTCTTGAAGTCAATTGCTTTCTCTCCACGGTCATTCCTCGTGCCTAACCTGTAGTCCCCCACCTCATTATCATATTTTACTTTGCCTTTCATCGCATTTCAATCTCCCATTACCATCAAATGTGGAATACACACCTTATTATGTCCTCTTTTAACTGATCTCATACCCTATCAACTTCTTCCTTCCTGTGACTGCTTTGTGGCATGAATACCTGAACATAGATCAATGAACCAAGATCACGTGACAATAGTTTCCGTGAAAGACATATAGTACCCCAGAAAATCACAAGGCTAAGATGACAGGCAGAGAGATATGCCAGGGAATCAAACAAAGACCCTCCAACTATTTCAAATTACATTTGCACGCCACACTCATTGCAATAACTAATTTATCAGCTTTACGCACCAAGCAAGCTTGGAAAAATAATCATAATCGTAAATATTACATTACCTTGGCACAATTCCATTACCATAAGATTAAAAGGCATAAAAATATTTCAACTCACCTTATTTTCACTTGATCCTCAAAATAAAACATCTGTTTACTGTTACCACAAACACTAGACAGAAGTATATGAAATGCAGTTACAACTTCCACGTCAACTAAACAGAGGCTCACAACTATGAAGTGATAACATCCGCGTTACAGACATGGAAAAGGAAGGAAATCACACGTTTATAAAGAAATAAAAAAGTAGGAGATAATGTAGATACCGGGGTTACAATTTTAAAAATAATCCATAAAGTAAAACTCAAATGACACATCTTTCTTACCCACCTTTTAGGTTCCAGCAGTTCCTCTGCCAAAACCCCGGTGATACATCGACTATAATAAAGGAAGAAAGTTGCGATAACCTAATACGTATTACGAAAGGAAACATTTAAGTGCAATACCTTCAACCTCACAAATAAGTATAACAAGACTATGCCAAGTATATGTCACGCAAAATGGATTATGTTATGGAATAGCACAAAAGGAACACTAACTTTAACTAGTGACTGAAAACATTTGAGGAACTCATTTCGTATTAGTCGCCAGTACTAGAAATCAAAGTGTATTTGGTTGGAGGTTTGGATGGCTTGTTTGGATGTAATTTTATTTTAAATTTAAAATTTGAAAAGACGCTGGTGGTGCTCCAGGAAGATATAGGAACTGAATATTTCACACAGACACAGAGCGTAAGCCCAACTAGGCGACCTCTGAAAAATAAAGCCGCTGGAAATAACGGCAAGGCATATCGTCGTTAATTTAAAGTTAAAAATTGTAGTTGTTCTCAGGTACGAGTTAAAAGATACCATTAATTTTAAATAAATAGTGTTGCAGTGTAGCTAAACGTGGCATTAAAGGAAACCGTGCTGATGATAGTTCTGTTAATGATTCATTTAGAAATTTTCGTAAAAATAAATTGAAGCAGATGTCATAAACGTAAATGTACATTTTTCATATACTTGGCTCCAACGTAACCAATAAAAATAAATGTTCAAATCCACACAAAATTGTCAAAAAATGCGAGTAATCAGGCATGTATAAAAATTTCTCCAGAAATATTTTTGACGAAATGCTATCCCCGACTATTTTGCTGAAGAGGGAAAACGTTTGTTTGAAAGTTTTTGATAGCTCTTATATTCTGCCCAAATTATTCACAAATTTCTTGGAATAAGAGAATCTCATAAAAACCACCAACTCGCGAGCGAAATACATCAGGTTATTGGCAGTATGTGCAAAACAAAGGGTAAATTCAAAACTGTTGATCACTTGTCGTCAGCCTTTAATGTTTTCCACGAAAACCTAATCCCGTAAGACTTTTTGCCTAACATTCCAAAAATAGATCGTTTAATTGTTTTAGTGACGGTGAACATTGAACTGGTATGAAGGCAAACCATTATAATCGTGTTCGTAATGCGTATCTGTCGTACTCCCACCATATCCTTAACTTAATTTGAGTGAAAATTATTTAGGGACGTACCTTTGAGTGTTTGTATAAAAAGTTCGAGGGTCTGTTGAAGGCGGTAATAAAGTCATGAGTTGTAAAATACTATTTTCTATTCAAATTCCTAATATATAACCTTCGATTAATTTTACAATGGTTTTGTGCGCTGTTTTTAATATTAGGTCTTTATTATTGTTTTCTGCGAGCTGACTTATAGTTGATGCATGGAGTTCTTTATATAAACTATTTTGAGTCAAATGTATGCATCTAATTGTTAATTTGTCGGTGTTTGAAGACCTTGCAGTGATAATATATACGTTTTAGCATATATAATCTGCTCTCCTCATTGTATACTTGCATAATTCATATTTAACTTCTGTAACCTTCACTTATTTCAACAAATTTGTTTCATTATCTCGGGGTCCTCGTCCACTTGAAGCATTAATGCCCGAGTGTGAGTGTTACTCTTCCGGAAACAGTTCTTGGCAATAGGATTAATTTCTTTATTAACCTATTTGGCAAAATCCCCCGTCTGTGTAAATGTAAACGTCTTCCGATTTTGAATGTGTGTCTGATCACCGGCTATGGATTACCTTTCCCCTTTAGCCACCCCAACAATATCAATATTCCCATCCTAATTTCTTTCTTAGAACAGTTCGGTAAAGCATTATTTACGGCTCAAGGAAAAATTATTACATTTTTTTATTAAAATTAAAAATTATTTGGACAGCAGCCTTTTTTTCTTTAAAACTTTTGACAAAAACAAATACCTCCAACAGAAATGCTTCTGGATTTGGGTTTAATGAAACTTAGATAGTTAAAACTTGAACGGAAATTCCAGGTATTATTTTAAAAATTTCTCCTCGGTTTTCCCCAATGTCTTCGAAGGTACTCCCATAACTAACACACTTTACACAAATATCAATCAGATCATACTCATTGATATCTGGGCTAGCAGGGGTGCTTGCAGTCCACTATTTTCCTTTTAATTAACTAACTTATCGTTGTTACATCTTCAGTAGTTAGATTTCAAATGAAATCCAATTCTTCCCAATGAAATGTTGGTGCATTGCTTGAACAATTGAGAAAAACATCATCCCGGTATCTAAGATAAGATCTTTTGCATTAAAGTAATATAGAAAAGTTATTCCAAATCAGTATTTTGAAAATTAATGTATAATTCTACCTCTAAGGAAATTGAAATCCTTCTAATTCATATTATACTTGAATATAAAAAAAAAACTGATGTCAAAATCATAACATGCTATAACATGAGGCACATACTATGATATTTAACTCCCGTTAAGTTTAAGTGAACACCATATCATAGTAATGCATGAGAATCACATATGTTTAACGTATAAATACACCATTTACTTTTAATAATGAACACTCATTCATCTGAGCTAATGGACAATCGTGCAATTTGTGTAAGTACAGAAAGGACAACAGATACATTTCCATACAATAGTATGTGTACCCTTGCATGCAATCACCTACATTTGTCCTCAGATAAGCATTCAAATAAATTTGCATGAGCATATTCAATCACTAATATCTGTTAATGTTATATCTAGTTGTGTTCTAGCACATGTATATGTTACAATGTTTAAATAAAAAATTGAATACAATTAAATTTCTTAAACTTTTATTAATATGTTCCCAAAAAATTCCACTTCATTTGGATGTCATATTGCAAACAACAATTTTGAATACTTGACGAATCATGTAAGACTTAAAGAATTTGGCAATGCAAAAACTCAACTAGCATTTCTCAGTGATTCAATGAATTTGAAGGGAATTAATCGTATTTTTCCAGGGACCCTGTATATATATGTATTTACATACACCACGAACACACTAATGAGGCCAAAGGTCGGTTTGGTAGGTGATGGTAGAATTCACCCATAACTAAGGACTAAGTACGGCATGAGAAATTCACTCATTAAGTGTGAAATAAATTTTGTGTTCTGAGACCATTCTTGAAATATTATTTACCCTCCCTGTATATGACACAGGGTATCAATTAATCCTCTGCATTCTTGCAATGGTGGTCATATACTCGTTAATCGGTATCCGGTTAATCTCTATGAACGCTTTCATGTTCCTTTCAAGGTTGTAACCTTTCAAAAATGCCCTTGAACAAACTTCTCATTTTTGGGATTAATCTCTGTGGTTGGACATGTGCCCTGTTAGGTGGTGTTTTTGCCTGAAAGCTTTCGCACATATCTCACATTTGTGAGGCTTCTCCCCAGCATAGATATACTTATGACCTCTCAGATATTGCTCCAGAATGAAAGTCTTGGGCATATCTCACATTTTTAAGGCCTCTCCCTAGTTTAGCTCCACAGATGACACTTGAGGTGTAGCTTCCGATGAAAGCCTCTCAATCATACGCTGCATTTCTAAGGCCTCTCACCAGTGTGTGCCAACATATGCTTCATTGGATGTGCCTTTTGCAAGAATGCCATCATCGAACATACCTCATACTTGTGAGGCCTATCATCACTGTGAGTCAACCTGTGCTCTGTAAGCCGTCGTTTCATTGAGAATGCTTTCAAACTCACCTCACATTTGTATGTCTTCTCCCCTATCAGTAAACAAATTAGATCCTTAAGGTATTTTCTTAGGGTGAACGTCTTTGTACAAATCTCACATTTGTAAGGCCTTTCCCCAGTATGGGTCAACAAATGACACACTCAAGGTTTAGCTTTCCATGAAAGCCTTTCAAACATATCTCACACTTGTAAGGCCTTTCATCAGTGTGTATCAGCATGTATCTCTTAAGACATGCCTTTTTCGAGAATGCCTTCAAACATAACTCATCTGCATGAATCCAGCTAGGTAATCATCATCATAGGTCGTTTGCAAAACCTTGACAAAGGGAGTTACAGTTTCACTTTGTAGGCCCAAAAAGTAATAAAACGAACAAAAATGAAAAAGCGCCAACCAAGACTAATTGTAGGATAAATGTTGAATTGATAATAAGTGTAATTTAAAAATATGGTACATTAAGCAAGAAATGTATACATGAATATACATGAACTACACACCACACAAAACATACCTTAAAACATTTATTGACAAGGATTAATGACTGAAAAATACCCTGGAGTAAAATACCATATAATAATGCAACGATTTCAGAGTGTAAAATCATTTGTCTTGACTGGGATCATGATCCTGGTCAAGGAGAATGACTTTTACACTCTGAAATTGCTGCATTGAAATCATAAAAGTGGATGACTCCATTAAAAGACTGTTGCGGTATCTCCCGCAGTTTCTTGGAACCATATAATGAGATAAAGTTTTTAATTATTGATATAATAATATCTGACCTAATGATTAAAGCAAAATAAAAAAATATTATCCATAGTCTAAAAATAGCCTGATAAGAGAAAATGGATATGAAACTAAACCAAAAATTGTCCAAGTCACTAAATTTTTAAAAAAATGGAAGACTAAAATAAAAGGCTGCAGGACGAATTGTAAGATGAAGTCAGAATTACGCAAAAACCATTATGTGCTCCTGCAACTACTCAAAATGTTTACACAAACTTTCTCATTTATCAAAATACTTGTATTTAAATTCGAACATCATCTTCTCATTTCATATTCTTAGCTACATACAAGGCATTACACTGCATAGGGTATCCAAACTGAAGCTGCCTTTCCATGAGGCACCTTAATCCACCACAGAAAAGTATCCATCTCCAAACTGACCCAGATTTTTTTCCAACATCAACACTGGTGACGAGTGATGGTGCTATGGTTACGACACCAAAACCAAATAACAGTCAAGCCAGTGGAAAACTTCATTGTCACTTAGGCCAAAAAAAGTTCACCAAGTGAAATCAAATAAATCAAAAGAGAGAGGGTACTTTTTTTCACACTTTATTTTTAAGTCGACCGGTTTCGTCGCATAGGCGACATCATCAGGTCAAGCAAAAATGCATGGAAAACTCATGCATTGGAATAGAACATTTGCTGAAAATATTAAGCTTGGTAAATCCACCGGGTCCAATCAAACACCTGCTCTTATATAAGAAATTAGCATTGGGAATTGCACCATATCTAGGAATCATATTTAAGAAATTGTTAGTAGATCACAAGGTTCCCATTCATAGGAAAATGGCTGATGTAACACAAATATTTAATAATGGAGACAAAGAGGAACCAAGTAATTGCAGACCTCACCCTCATAACCATATCGCACAAGATTATGGAAACATAAAGTTGCTATTTCCATAGTGGGGCACCTCAACACTCAAAAATTGTTGATAAATAACCAGCACAGTTTCCGAAAGGGTAAATCTTCCAAAACAAAACTTGTGCTTTTTGTCCACAATATTCTTATTTTGGGAGAGAACAATGTTCCAGTGTGCATGTTTTTTTTTTAGATTTTAAGAATGCTATCTACAAAGTATTTCAAAGCAAACGACTCCTCTCTTTTCATTGCATACGTACAAAACTAAGACAAAATAGGCTTTTTAGTGAAGACTGATATTCATGAACATCTGTTTTAGAATGTAAAATATTTTTACTCTGGCACATATTGACACATAGTGGAAAAACTGAAAATGAAGTTGCATAAACTCTCACGTATGTTGCAATGATATGAAATTTTATTGGACCTACCAATTGTTATAAATACAGGAAAATATAAATTACATGAATGCAAATATGATATTTTAATATAGTTATGAAACTCCTAATATTAACAGTAAGCATGCCATATTACAATGAATTTTTAGGGATGGTAAAGAGAGAACATCCAAGATACACCGAAAAAGAGACAGTGATTAAGTACCTACTAACAGCCAATATGCCCCAGGAGAATGCAAAGGACACTCATGCCATGCATAATCAAAGATATAAATCAGATCACTAATATTAGATACCTAACTACTTCCCACAGACACAAACTATGATGGGACAGAAAACAGGTACTTACTTTTGTTTTGAAATACATTTTCCATTATTTGCTGTATCAGTGATAGATGGCAACTGGAACAATGGAAAGATTGCTACACAATGCTTTGAAATGTGACTCACTGCCATGAGCAGACTTATCTGACATGAACATTTTCAGCAACTGAGTGGCAATCAGCCAAGGCTAAGAAAGAGGGACTATTAATGCTTGGTTCTGAAGCAGCTAGGCCAAGGCATGCAAAGACTCATGCTCTTGATAGGAGATGGTGGATGCAGGGATGGGCTTTTGTGTCTGCTTTCAATCGAGGTTCAAATAATATCACAGTTCCCAGTTTCTACAACACCAACTCATCCTGAAATATATATTTTGCATCAGAGAAGAATAGCATACAAAGCTATCAAGCTTCTTCAGGACATTAGGATCAAGGGAACTTGATTCATGGCCCAGCCTTCAATCATATATGAAATTTATCTTCACATCGATGTATTTTCTAATGCACAAGTGAGACTATAGCAATTTGGCTTCAGACAAACTATCAAAAACATTCTGTACATGTGAACAACATGTCCTGGAATCAATCAAAAAAACTGCTATTATTTCCTCTACAAAATTTTATAAGCATGCTCTAAATTTTTAAATTATCCCAAAGGCCATATTCTCTAAATAACCCAAGGATTTAGACAGTGCCTGATGTAATCGTTTGGTAAATTATCATTCTAGTGAAATATCTGGTTAAATCCAGTATGAGTAATAATTCGATATGAGAAAATTATCTGCTAGATGAGTGCCATGACCCCTCACGCAGAATCAAAAATGCATCAGAATGGAAATTTCTGAACAATGTTTGACCCGTTTCATGAGCAACCAGCAAGATTTTCTTCGCTGACTTGTGGCCACAGATAAAACTTAGGTCTACTATTATACCCCAGAGACAAAACAGTATTCAAAGCAGTAGAAACATGTTGATTCCTTTTCAAATGACTTTGTGGGCTACAAGTAAAAATCCAAGGTAGCATAATCTGGTGTAAAATATAGGGATACCTCCATCGTTTCCACAGATGAACTGTACAGATTTCAAATTTCAATGGATACCTATGATGCAATATTCTAATCGAATTTATGAAACTTGTTCCGAGCATGCATCAAATACTAGAATAACACAGTAGCATGAAATAAAAGTTTTGTACGGTGAAATTGGAGAAAAAATTAGGTATTTTCTTTATTGAACAATCTAGTAAATAGAAGGAGATACTGATATGTTGTGGTTAAAACATGAGAGAACCCAAAATAAATACAGGAGTAGGACAGGGTTGTTCTATATTGTCTGTGATGTTTGATGTTGTTGTATATGTGTAATCAAGTTGCTGTTGTTTTGTACAAGGTTGGTAACATTGTCTCTTTTGGGCTGGCTTGAGCGATGTTTGTATGTGTTTGCTTTTGTTTTTGTAGAATAAAAGTAGGAAGTCGTTTTTTTTAAACGTCACTTCCGGCCCCACGTTAAGTTGAACATGTCGTCTCAATAATTGCTAAAGATCCTAAATCCTGTTTCGTCACCACGCTGCAAGAAGATCACAACAGGTTATGGGCCCAGAATGTGGAAATAGGAGTGTGAGATCAGTTTGCATGAGATAATTAGGTTCAATTAAACTGATTCCGGCCTTGTAGTCAACCGAGCTGTACTCGTAAATTGTTGCCTCGTGTTTGGATGACAAGTACAATGGAATCAAATGTCATCAACAACATCACGTACGGAGGTTCATTGCCTCAAATTGATAAATTGCGAGGATCGGTGAATTACGAGCAGTGGAAAATGGACGTGGAAATGTACTTGCTTCACGAAGACCTTTGGGACTACGTGGAGAGTGAAGTAGCAATGGACGCGTCAGCTCATGAACGAAAGCAGTCACAGCGAGCAAGGGCGAAAATATATTTGCTACTAGAACAAGGACCGAAAATGGAAGTCATGGAGTGCAAGACGGCCAAAGGTATGTGGGACAAGCTGCAGCACACCTATGAAGATAAGGGTGTGAACAGGCATGTCGCCCTTATAGACCAGCTGTTCGACATCAATTTGGGAACGTGCACAAATATGGAGGACTATGTTCAACGTTTCACAACAGTCGATGCGAAACTAAAAAGCATTGGCAAGAAGATTGACGACGAGCTGCTCGCGGTTTTGATGCTGCGGGGCCTGACGGTTGAGTACAGACCGTTTCGAATGGCTCTAGAGAATACAGTCACAGGGGTCATCAAGTCTGACCTAGTGAAGCAGAGGCTACTGCAGGAAGGGTACAAACGGGCCACAGATTCCAAGGAGCAGCAGGTTGTATTCTATGCCAAGCGGAACCAGAGGCATCAGGGAGAGTGCTCATCGTCCTCGGAGCAGAGTTCGAGTACGTCCGGGGCCAGAGGTAAGCAGAACAAGAAGTCCACCTTCGATCCGAGAAAGGCCAGGTGCTTTAAGTGCGGAGTGATCGGGCACATCAAGAGCGATTGTCCCGAGGAAGGGGCAAAGGTGTCGTGCGGGAACAGCAAATCAAGTGGGGGTGCCAAGAAAGGGAATCCAGTTGCCTGGTTGACAGCCCTTCGTTGTGAAGTGGGGAGTCATAAATGGTACATTGATTCTGGGGCGAATTCCCATATGGCAAGAACTACGGAGTACTTTTCAGATTTTCGACCAGATGCAAGTGACGAAGTAACAGTTGCTAACCATGACAAAATCAAAGTGTCAGGTATTGGTAGTGCATCAATGGATTTGATTCAGGGAAGTACTGCCACCATATCAAATGTTAATTATGTGCCAGATCTTTCAACTAATTTGTTGTCTGTAAATAGGTTAGTGCAAAAGGGTACTGCTGTTTTATTTGATTCATCTGGGTGCAAACTATTTGATGCTGAAACTTTACATGTAAAGGGAGTCATTCAAGCCTCGGGAACAGAGGAGAATGGGTTGTACAGTCTAGATTTAAAACAGTGTACCTCAGGTGACAATGTTGTCAGGGAGGGTGCTGTGGGATTAGCTGCAACTACTGAAGGGAATCATTCTCAGCTATTATGGCACAGAAGGTTAGCGCACTTGGGGCATAAAAATATGCAGACATTAAGGGGGCGTGCCAGTGGTCTGGATTATCCATGTAATAAGCCTCTTCAACCGTGTGTGGCATGTGTAGAAGGAAAGCTTGTTAAAAAACCTTTCACTGTGGGACCGAGAACGGAAAGGGTGAGTGAAAAGCTGAGTTTGGTGCACTCAGACCTGTGTGGTCCAATGGACCCTCCTGGCAATAGGGGAGAACTGTACATGCTCACATTTATTGATGATTGCACTAGAAAAATTTTTGCCTTCTTCATTAAAGGCAAGGAAACACATGTTATCCTAGAATGTTTCGTAACCTTTAAGGCTAGGGTAGAAAATGAAACGGGGAACAGGATTAAGTGTTTGCGGACGGATAATGGTAGTGAGTACATGGGGCGGGCTCTGCAAGAAGAGCTTAGAGCAAAGGGAATAAAACATGAGACAACGATACCATATAATCCTGAGCAGAATGGGCTAGCTGAAAGGGCAAATCGCGTCATTATAGAGAGGGCTAGATGCATGTTATCCGAGTGCAAGTTACCTAAGAGCTATTGGGTTGAAGCATGTAAAACAGCTGTGTATTTAAAGAATAGAGTACCAGCTAAGGGAATTGGGAATGAATTACCTGAGGAGAGATGGACAGGTCATAAGGTTGACCTTAGTCATTTGAGGGTGTTTGGTTGTATTGCCTATGCTCATGTGGCCAAGGCCATGAGAAAAAAGCTAGATGCCACATCCAAACGGTATTACTTTGTCGGATATTGTGAGGAATCCAAAGGTTATCTCCTGGCGAATCCTGAAAACATTGGACGAGTAACAAAAGCGAGGGATGTAGTGTTTTTTGAGGACAGTTTCAGGGAAGAGCATTTAACTGGGAAAACATTGAGGAATACAATTATTCTGCCTGAACTTTTAGGGGGGGGCGTGTGTTTCACCTCCCAGCCCCAGACAGAGGTCAGCATAAATGATCAGGCTGAAACTAATGAAAACACTAGCACAAGTAGTGAGGGTAATAATGATACCTCAAACATTGAGACTGAAGGAAGTGGTCGTGTCTATTGTGGGCAAAATTCAAGCTCAGGTGATGATAGCCAGAGGGAGGAGAGTATTGATCCGGGAGAAAGTAGGTATCCTGTTAGGAATAGAATACCAAAGGAATTTCCAGATCATGTTTTATTTTTGGCATCAATTAATTCAGCCTGTAATCAACCAATGTCTTTGTACTGTGATCCTCAGACTGTTCAAGAAGCTTTGTCTTCAAATGGGGATGAATGGAGGAAGGCCATGCAGGAAGAATGGGAAGCTTTAGCAAGGAAGGGCGTCCTTTCTTTAGCTGATTTGCCTGAAAACAAAAAAGTTGTAAAATGTAAATGGGTTTTCAAGCGAAAGGTGAATGCAGCTGGGGAAATAGAGCGTTTCAAGGCAAGGCTGGTAGCAAAGGGTTATTCCCAGGAGTATGGTATTGATTACCATGAAACATTCTCTCCTGTAGTAAGTTATTCTGCCTTGAGATTGTTGATTGCATTGTCTGTGGAGCTAGATTTAAATATCACTCATCTAGATGTGACTGCAGCCTTCTTGAATGGTGATCTTAAAGAGTCAATTTACATTGAGCAGCCTGAAGGTTTTGTAATTGAAGGGGCGGAGAGTAAGGTGTATTTGCTGCATAAGGCAATATATGGTTTAAAACAAGCATCCAAGGCATGGTATGACAAATGTCGGAGTATTTTTAAAGGTCTTGGTTTCAAGAATTTGACAACAGAATCATGTATTTATGTTAAGGGTATTGGACTTGATATTTGTGTAATAGCTGTATATGTGGATGATTTTTTGGTGTTTTGTAAGAATGGTGACACTGTGAACAAGTTAGTTTCATCATTAAAAAAACATTTTGAGCTGAAAAATCTTGGAGAGGCCAAAAGTATTCTAGGGATGAGGTTAACTAGAACCAGTGAGGGAATTGAACTGGATCAGGAAGAGTACATCAAAAGCATGCTGGTTAAGTTTAACATGTCTGATGCTTGTGCAGCCTCTACACCCATGGAAGTTGGGTTGGATGTAGCTCCTGGAGATCCAGATAAATGTCCTGATGTACCTTATCAAGGATTAATTGGTTGTTTAATGTACGCAATGACCTGTACTAGGCCTGACATTGCTTTTGCTGTTTCAAAATTAAGTAAGTTTAATAATAGCTTTAATATGGAACATTGGAAGTTGGCAAAAAGGGTTTTTAGATATTTAAAGGGCACATCAACGTATCGCCTTGCCTACTCAAAATCTGGTGGGTTCCTTGAGGGCTATGCTGATGCAGATTTTGCCAGTGATAAGATTGATGGACTATCTCGTACAGGGTATGTTTTTAAATTTGCTAAAGGGGCTGTAGCATGGGAAAGTAAAAAACAATCCTGTGTGGCTTTATCCACAACGGAAGCAGAGTATGTCAGCCTAACTGCTTGTACCAAGAAAGCTATTATATTGTGTCGAATCCTGAGGGAAATTTTGAAACAGGATTGCAGAAAAATATTTGGCACAGAATCTGTGTGCATGTATAATGACAATCAGTCAGCAGTTAAGAATGCCAATTGTGTTGATGTAAAGGAAAGATCTAAGCATATAGATGTAAGGTTCCATTTTGTAAAAACAGCTGTGACAGATGGTAAAGTGTTTGTGAAATTTAAGTCAACACATGAGATGCCTGCAGATATGCTAACTAAAAGTTTATCTAAGAAAAAACATTTTAACTGCATGAAGGATGTGAATGTCTGGGGCAACTAGATTAAGTGAGGGTGTTGTATATGTGTAATCAAGTTGCTGTTGTTTTGAACAAGGTTGGTAACATTGTCTCTTTTGGGCTGGCTTGAGCGATGTTTGTATGTGTTTGCTTTTGTTTTTGTAGAATAAAAGTAGGAAGTCGTTTTTTTTTAAACGTCACTTCCGGCCCCACGTTAAGTTGAACATGTCGTCTCAATCATTGCTAAAGATCCTAAATCCTGTTTCGTCACCACGCTGCAAGAAGATCACAACAGATGTTAATATTGAGAAGGCAATAAACAAACTTATGGAAGAAGTATTTGGTGGCATAGGAATATATGGAGAAAGGATAATATGTATTGAGCAATGCAACAATTGCGAAGTATGAAAATTATCCACCTTGATCGGGGTTCATATCTTGATCCCTCGCTGTCTGGTCGAGTGCTTTAGCCAGTTAAGCTATTGAGGTGACCTTAATAGCTTAACTGGCTTAATCACTCGACCAGACAGCAAGGGATCAGTATACGAACCCCGGTCTAGTCAAATGATTTTTATGCTCTCAAATTGTTGCATGGAAATACATATTAGCATAAGACTCTGTTAAAAGTTCCTGTTGCGGCATCTCCCACAGTTTCTTGGACTGCAATGAGCATTTTGTGAACACCATAGTTATGTTGACAGAGAAGAAATAAGACCTCAAGAAAAATGTAACCTTAAATAAACAAGATTAAAGTTGAGGGGCAATCATATGTTGTCGCTTTAAAGGATATAAGCTCAAAGTATGATTAGAGAAAGGCAAGATTCTAATAAAAGTGGGAATGTTTTGCTATTAAAGCAGCAGGATCTCTAACAATGGAAAAAGCAAATGGAAGATTATAGCGCAAATAGAGCAGAAATGAAAAACGATGCATCAAGATATATATTGCAGATCATTTTTATTTTTTAATTTGGAGTGTTTATAAATATATTTAAGCATTCAATGCATTGATATTTACAAAATCCTGAACAGTTCTGTGCTATTTGACGAGAAAAATTGCAAAAGAAATCTTGAACATACACGCAAGTTTCTGAGCCGTTCAACCTGAACCACTGAATCACAGCTTTAACAGAGGATTTCACTAAGAATCTTTCATGAGTATATTGACCACTTTGATCTCCATGAGCAATGGAGTGACACTCAAAATTTAAACCACTTTACCGTTTCGGAGATCAAAACTAATGTAATTTATTTGCAAGTGATTTGCATTGAAATGCATATTAAGCGAATGACTCAGTCAAAAAAATTTGTGGCGGCATCTCCAACCGTTTCTTGAAATTTGTCAAAGATAAAACATCCCTAGGGTTTGAAATTGGCTTTAACCTCATGAACTGAGGCTTATCACGCACAACAATGAATGTCTGCGACATTGCATGTACGGTTTATCAACACAAAGTCATGTTCCTTTTAAGCCCCCAAAAATATCAGAGTGTAAGAGGATGCCTCAATAGCTTCACTGGCTGAAATACTTGGCTGGACATCGAGGGATCCAGGTTTGAATCCACATAAAGGCAAATGATATTTACAATCTGGAATTGTTTATTTGAAATATTGAAGAATATATATCTTTCAATCTTTTGATACACTTTCAATTTGTGTCATAAAAATTGGTAATTTACTACAAGTAAATCAACTTCATATACTAAATAATATAGGCAAATAACTTGCACCAATTGTTACTATTAACTGTCTCCATAATCGTTCTCACCAAAAGGTAAGAGTAATTACTATGTTTATTATATGCCAACCGTTGCTTAATTAAGTTAATAGGCATCTAACAGTTTCAGGCTTAACTTGGTGGAATTCTTTCATGGTGAGGTGAAAGAAAGAGAAAAAACAACTTTGCACTTCCACACACTTTTTTAATATAACACGACCATTGAAATGCTACTCCGACCAAATTATCCACTCCACATCCAGGCACCACCATTCACAAAAACATGCAGCCTTCCATTCCATGTTACACAGAGCTTGCAACATCCCAATGTCAACTCACAACAAACACAGAGAACTCCGCATTATAAAACAGATTGCAGTCAACAACGGCTACCCTGAAACATTGATTGACAACATGTACAACAGAAAACAAACGCAAATAGCTCGGAATTCCATATATCACACACCCAAACCGGACACGCACCAATGGCGAAGAATTCCTTTCCTTGGCCATCTCTCACTCAGGACACAACAAATACTCGCAAAAAACCATATCAAAGCCGCTTTTTACAATTCACGTACTTTAAAAAATATAATAGGTTCCACTAAAGACAAAATTGACGTCATGCAACACAGCGGAGTTTATAGACTCAATTGTACAGACTGCAACGCCATCTACATTGGACAGACTGGGAGGACTTTCGACATTAGGATTAAGGAACACCGTTCATGCTTCAGGAAGAAAGACAACAGATCACAATTCGCCAAACACCTCTTAGACTACAATCATTCCAGCAATTTCACAGCAGACATTTTACACACAGAAACGAAAGGTCGGCGGCTGAACGCTCTGGAGGAGTTGGAAATTTGGGAATCCCTTCAGTCCGGTAATCTTGAGGTGGTCAACGATATCCTTTACCTCTCGCGTTCCCCTCTCCTTAATTTCTTGAATACCACCCCACACCATCCCCTCCCCCACCAAGGCAGTGACAGTCACCGACCCTCCGTTAATGAGGGTCAACCGTTGCAAACAACCACCCCCCTTTGTACCGTCTGCATCCATTAGTTCCCCCTCACTTTCCCTTTCCCTTCACCCACCAATGATTGCTACCACCCCTCTCCCTGACTTCCCCTACCTGGCTCCTGGCTATATAAGTTGAATAATTTTGTTATGTTGTACCTGAAGATGATGCGCAGCATCGAAACCATGGTCGTGTTATATTAAAAAAGTGTGTGGAAGTGCAAAGTTGTTTTTTCTCTTTCTTTCACCTCAACAAGTTAATAGGCAGGCAAGTGATCAAATTGACCCAGGAAATATTCTGAATATGCTGACAAGTATCTTAGTACACATTCTTTTTGTTTTGATTCACTGGTACCACACTTACTCTTCCTTAGTATGAATTTCATTCTTTGAGAAAGCCCAAAAGTGCATTCAAATTTACCTCACATGAATAAAACTTGTGATTTTCCAGAATCAAACCCTCCCAAACAGCCATCGAATTCAGACATCAAAGATGTGAACTTTTGTACTTGAAGTAATTATAATAATACATTTTATTTGTCCAGAGACCAAGTAGCTACAAATGTTACACTTGATATAAGACACGTCAGGGGAAAGTGACAAAATTCATTTGTGGATACAAGACAAATCAGGCATTATCAAGAAATTCAGCAATTGAATAAAACATTTTCAATTTCAAGAACCTAAGTAGATTAACTTTAAATGCAGCCACACTTTTATGGGCCTTAATCTCAGCTGGGAGTTTATTATAAAGTTGAAGGCCCATAAAATTTGGGCCAGCACCTGCATTTTTTGTATGCACATATAAAACGTGTAGTGGCTCATTCTGCCTTGTAGAATATTTATGGATATCACAATTTTTCACATACTCAGATAGATTTCTTTTTGTATGTACTACTACATGAAAAATATAAATACATGGCACTGGCAATACATCCAATTTTTTAAACAGGGGATGGCAAGGGGCATTGTGTTTTGCAAAACTCAATAGCCGAATGGCTCTTTTTTGGACCCTGAAAATAGCCAAGGCCTCAGATGATGAACCCCAGTAGAGAATACTATAGGCTATGTGAGAATAAAATTCACCATAGTATAGTGCACAGAGAACAGCCTCTGAAACTGTGGATCTAATGGACCTTGAAGAAGGTATCGTGGTGGAAATAATGACACCTCCTAACAATTAACAAAGTTTATTGTGCTCAGAAAATTAAAACCTTGATGAGGCGATTGAACAGTAATTATTCAGTAAATATTCGGCCGTGCGGTGGCGAAGCCAGGAGAGAATCCTTCACCAGGAAGCAGCGTCCTTGGGTTGACCACGATGGCGGCGCGCGTGACGGTCCAGAGCCAGTCAGAAAGAGAGTGAGACTGAGAGTGGCTCTGGCGGCGTGGTTGCGCCCTGGCGGCGGACCCTGGTGGCGAACGCCGGAAGCCAAAACACTTGCCGGCGAAGGCGCGTTCGCAATGGCGCTCAATGATGATTCAAGGGTTGAGCCGCCACACCACCCCCTTGGTTGTTTTATAGTCCCTGGTGATTAGTAGACATTGGAAAAATTGTGGAAACAGGAGGTGATAACGGGTGAGCGGCAAGGAAGGAGGGTGTAGGGGTGGTGGAAGTTTGACAGGTTAGGTAATGAAGTCAAGACAATGAAAGAAAAAGAGAAAATTATAGTTGAAATTCTTCAAGATGCGACGGAAAGCGCACGCGTCTCCCAGATCGGGTTGTCCGTTCGCTGCGCTGTGTGCGCAGTGCAGCACCTGGGGGCTGAGGGTCTGGCGGTGCCGGCAGCGTAGCTGGGCGCGATGTGAAGGCGGCAGGCCGTCTTTCGTCCGATTCTGCTGCCTCCAGCTGTGGCGCGGTGCGGTGAAGCGGTAGGGCTGCCTGGTGGTTATAAATTGGTAGGTTGGATACCGTAAAGGCAGGTTTGAGTCTGTCGAGAGAAATGAACACATCACGGTTTGGTAAGCGGACTTTGTACGCCTTATCATTCCGTTCTAAAACTTTAAACGGCCCGTCATACGGCAGCTGAAGAGAACCCCGCGGGGGGCCGTGCCGGACGAAGACGTGGGATGCCGTTGGCAAGTCTTTGAAGATGAAAACCTGACGGGAACCGTGGCGGGCAGCGGGGCGAGGGCTCAACTCCCGGAAATGCTCGCGCAACTGGGACATGAAGGTGGTGTCAGCTGGCTGCGATGGAGAGGTTGGTGAGAGGAATTCTCCGGGAAGGCGGAGAGGCTCCCCATACACTAGCTCTGCAGTGGAGGCATCTAGGTCTTCCTTCCAGGAGGCGCGGAATCCCAGGAGGATGGCAGGAAGTACGTCCACCCACTGAGTGGTCCCGTGGCAACGGATGGCGGCCTTCAGCTGTCGATGGAACCGTTCTACCATCCCGTTCGCCTCAGGATGGTATGCTGTCGTCCTGAAATGCTCCGCGCCGGCCATGAGGGAGAGCTGGCGGAAGAGGTTGCTTTCAAACTGCCGTCCTTGGTCGGTAGTGATGCGTTGGGGTGAGCCGAAACGCGACATCCATCCGCTAAAGAAAGCGAATGCCACTGTCTCGGCCGAAATGTCACCAATCGGTATTGCCTCGGGCCATCGGGTGAAACGGTCCACGCACGTAAGGCAATATCGAAATCCACGTGAACTTGGGAGAGGTCCGACCAAATCGATGTGGACGTGCTCGAATCTCCGTCCTGGAGACGGGAAATTGCGCACAGGGGAGGCAACATGACGAGTCACTTTTGCCTGTTGGCACGGGATGCACGCGCGTGCCCATTCGCGGCAGTCTTTCCTAATAGAGGGCCACACGAAACGCGATGTCACGAGTTTTATCGTCGCTTTCGCTCCGGGATGCGCCAGGTTATGAAGCGAATCAAACGCCTGACGCCGGAATGCGGGAGTGACGTATGGGCGAGCACAAGGGGTGGAAGTGTCACAAAACAAGTGCACAGCACAACCGGGAACAGGAAGTCTTCTGAGCTTGAGGGAAGACTCTTCGTTCTTAAGGAGCGCAGCAAGTTCAGCGTCTGCCTCCTGTGCACGGCCTAACTCCTCAAAATTTACCGCGGAGGACAAGGAATCGATGCGCGATAAAGCGTCCGCCACGACATTATCCGCGCCGGCTACGTGACGAATGTCTGTCGAGTATTGGCCGATCAGGTCGAGGTAGCGGAATTGACGGGGCGAACATCTGTCAGGTTTTTGCTGGAACGCGTACACTATCGGCTTGTGGTCTGTAAAAATTGTAAAATTCCGACCCTCCACCATGTGGCGAAAATACCGGACCGCCCGATAAATCGCCAGGAGCTCCCTGTCATAAGGGCTGTAGTTTCTCTCGGCCGAGCTTAGTTTTTTGGAGAAAAAACCAAGCGGTTGCCAACCCGCCTCTGTGCGCTGCTGGAGCACAGCTCCCAGGGTGAAGTCTGAGGCGTCGGTAAACAGGCCGAGGGGAAGGGAGGGGGCCGGATGGGCGAGAAGCACAAAGTTCGAAAGAGCGTCTTTACACCGCTGGAAAGAAAGGCGCAGTTCGGGCGTCCAATCCACTTTGTCGCGGCCGTGTACACCACCGCGTAGCACTTCACTGAGGGGGGCCTGTAAGTCGGCGGTATGGGGAAGGAATCTTCTATAAAAATTCAGCATCCCCAAGAATTGGCGGAGCTGTTTCACCGTCACAGGGAGTGGGAAGTCGGCGATAGCACTCACTTTGTCACTTAAAGGCGTTGTACCCTCGGCACTTACACTATATCCTAAAAACTTGACATTGGGAACACCAAAAACACACTTTGCAGGATTAATGAGCACACCGTATGATTTTAATCTGCCAAAAAGCTCACGCAGGTGATGCTCATGTTCGTCCTCATTTTGGGAGGCGACCAAAATATCGTCTAAATAGACGTAGCAGAAGGAGAGGCCTCTGAGTGCCTCGTCGAGGAAACGTTGGAAAGTCTGTGCGGCGTTTCGCAGTCCATATGACATAAAGGGAAATTCAAACAACCCAAAGGGGGTCGTGATTGCAGTCTTCGGTATGTCTTCCGGGTTCACAGGTATTTGGTTATATGCCCTCACGAGGTCAATGGTGGAGAAAACACGAGCACCATTGAGGGATGCAGCGAAATCCTCGATATGGGGGACAGGATAGCGATCGGGGATGGTCCTAGCGTTTAACGCGCGATAATCCCCGCATGGGCGCCACTCGTCTCCCTTCTTGGGCACAAGGTGGAGGGCGGAGGACCAACAGCTATCCGAACGGCGGGCTGTCCCTAATCGCACCATTAATTCAAATTCCCGTTTGGCTGCGGCAAGTTTGTCGGGAGCAAGCCTACGTGGTTTACATGACACCGGCTGACCTGCGGTCGTGCGAATGAAATGCACTGTGGAGTGGGACGCATGACCGGGTGTCCCTGCTGGACGCGTAATTTCGGGAAAGCGCGAGAGAAGAACGTGAAAACGGGTTTCTCCGACTACCGCCTTTATCTGCGTTGCCGGGAGGCGTACAATGTTTCCGGCGACGGAAATTGTCGTCGAACTGTCTGTAAGACGAGAATTCTTAACGTCCACCAAAAGACTGAAATGCGTCAAAAAGTCCACTCCGATAATAGGCTGTGCAACGTCTGCCACAACAAACCTCCACGTGAAGTCGCGGCGCAGACCGAAATTTAGGTTTAATACTTCCCAACCGTACGTATTTATTACGGAATTGTTGGCAGCAAAAAGTTGGTAGTCGGTCCGCTGTCTAGGACTTTTGACGAGCGATAGGGGAAACACAGAAAGGTCAGCACCAGTGTCAACAAGAAACTGTACCTTTGTGGTCGTGTCCGTAACGAAGAGGCGGCTTGCTGTAGGGCTAAGGTCGGCGGCCGCGTCTACCGAGCGCCCGCGGTGTTTTCCGGCACCTGGAATGAGCACGGCTGGGTGCAGTGCCGCGCGTCGGCACCAAACTTCCGGTGATACCAGCAGAGTTGTGGCGTCGTACGGCGTCCTGATGGTCCGTCATCAGAGCCGCGAGATTGGCTGCGGGAACGGGAATGGCCTCGGAAACGGGAGCGTTCCTCTCGAGGGTGCCGCGCCACCAAAAGAGCCGCAACTTGCCGGGTGAGGTCGTCCATTCGGCTCAGGAGGGAGGCCAACATGCCCGAGCATCCACCGGAACAAGATGGCGGGTCGGAACTCACCTCGCTTACCTGAGCGTGGGTAGGGGCGGGCACTCGTTCCCGGGGTATCACCTCACTAATTCTGTCGGCGAGGGAAGCCACGGCTTCTAGGTCGACGCCATCTTGAGCTGCTAAGATGGCGTGGAGAGGCGTGGGTAGCCGGGTGAGCCACAGCGACCGCATGAACTCGTCAGGCATCGACGAGCCTGCCAAGTCCTTAAGATGGCGGAGAACTTGGGATGGCTTCCTGTCGCCCATCTCTTCTCGCTCAAGGAATCGCCTAATCACATAGCGAGGCAGATGTACAGATATTCGGGCTCGACCAAAACGGCGTGGTCAGGGCATGGCTAAGCACGTAGGGCGAAATGAATCACGTCGGGGTCACCACTATTGAAGAAGGTATCGTGGTGGAAATAATGACACCTCCTAACAATTAACAAAGTTTATTGTGCTCAGAAAATTAAAACCTTGATGAGGCGATTGAACAGTAATTATTCAGTAAATATTCGGCCGTGCGGTGGCGAAGCCAGGAGAGAATCCTTCACCAGGAAGCAGCGTCCTTGGGTTGACCACGATGGCGGCGCGCGTGACGGTCCAGAGCCAGTCAGAAAGAGAGTGAGACTGAGAGTGGCTCTGGCGGCGTGGTTGCGCCCTGGCGGCGGACCCTGGTGGCGAACGCCGGAAGCCAAAACACTTGCCGGCGAAGGCGCGTTCGCAATGGCGCTCAATGATGATTCAAGGGTTGAGCCGCCACAGACCTTATTAAAAAGCAGGCCAAGCTTAACTTACTGGTTAAAGTACTCATGTGTTCATCCCAAGAAATTTGAGAATTGATGTGGAAACCCAAAAATTTGGTAATTTGTACCTGTGGGATCACCTTCCCATCAACTTCAATAGAAAGTACTTTGCTTGCTTTATTTTTATTTGCGAAATATATTAGTTGAGAATTCTCTATATTCAAATCTAGGAAATTATTATGACACCAAGAGAGTAAGGTGTGGCTAACCTGTTTACAATTAACTATCAATTCATCAAAAGTAGGTGATACAAGAATAATGTTGGTGTCATCAGCATATAACAAGGGGGTAGCACCGTTTATATGTTGAAAACTATCAACAAGGTCATTTATATAAGAAATAAACAAGACAGGCCCAAGAACAGAGCCTTGAGGAACACCTCGATTAAGGACCTTACTTGGGGAAACAAAAGATGTACCTTTTTTGAAATGACCACATATTGTATTCTATTAAATAGGCAGGATTTAATCCAAGGATAAGGTATCCCACGAATACCCATCCTTTGGAGTTTCTTGAGAATTAATTGGTGGTCAACAATCAAAAGCTTTTGAGAAATCAAAAAACATTGCAGCGACATCCATTTTTTTATCTAGAGCGTTTAAAGTCTGGGTTATTAACTGATAGTTGGCAGAATATGCAGATTTATGCTCCCTAAAACCATGCGAAGATGGTAAAAGGAGATGGGAAACCTCTAGATAAGATATTAACCTAATATAGAATGCCTTCTCAAATATTTTGCTGAATTGGTTCAGCAGAGAAATTGGACTGTAGGAGTTAATGTCATGTCTATCGCCC
Source organism: Hetaerina americana (assembly GCF_022747635.1). Lineage (NCBI taxonomy): Eukaryota > Metazoa > Arthropoda > Insecta > Odonata > Calopterygidae > Hetaerina > Hetaerina americana. The sequence goes on from NW_027286868.1 coordinate 71,501, forward strand.
TTGTTTTGATAAAGTGGAATGACTTTTGACACCTTCAGGGGAGATGGAAACACTCCTAGTCGGAAAGATTCATTCACGAGAAAATGAAGAGGCTGCATGATAGACTGCTTAATAATGTAACTGGGAATTCTGTCAAAACCAGAGCTTTGTTTTGTGCCCAGATTCTTCGCTATATTTTTTAGTTCATATTTTGTGAGGGGATAGAGAAATAGGGACTTTGAGTGGGTAGTAGCAATGGCTTCTAAATTAGGAGAGTTGCTCCGCTTAGCAATAGAAGGTTGAAAGTGATCAGCAAAGTTACAGGCAAGTTTGGAAAAGTCTGATATAATAACTCCTGATGAATCTGGATTTGAGACTGCTTCCTGGGTTTGTTTCTGGAGGTATTAATAATTTTCCAGATTTCTCTAGATTTATTATCAGATTTCATGATCCTATGGTCATTATAACAACGTTTAGCTGACTGTAGCATTTGACGGTAATGCTTTTTCCTTTTTGCATATTCAGTCTTAAGTTCGCAATTAGTTTTACTATAAGCCATGAAATGTATTTCATTACTTATCCAAGGTTTACACTTAGGAGACTTGGTTATTTTCTTGTACTGAATAGGAAATGACATGTTAAAGTTGTGCAGAAATTTAGTATAAAAATTTTCAAAGCTTTCATCAAAAGAGGCTGTGTTGTACACAATGTGCCACTCCTCAAGCCACAAGAGACTCATAAAATGATGAATGTTAGAGGTATTTATAGATCAAGTGGGATAAACCTCCAAAGGAACGATAGCATTCATTAGAAAAGTAGCAACAATGGGGTAATGGTCAGAAAGATGTGAGGGGATTGTCCTAGTAGTTACTTCATTACCATCAAAATTAGAAATGAAAACATCAAGTGAGGTAGAAGAATGTGTAGTTATGCAAGTGGGTTCCTTATTATGTACACGCAAGTTATAAGATTGAAGAATATTCAAGAATTCAGTTTTATCAGTTGTGTTAGCCAACATGTCAATGTTAAGATCACCAGTAATAATTATCATACCATTGGGATTCCTAGCAATAATAACTTCTAAAAGACTGACTAATTTATCTAAAAACAAAGGGAAGTTTCCCATAGGTGACCTGTATAAAGAACAAAGGGTCACAGAAAATTTGTTATCACAGAAGTGGACAATAGTCACACTGGATTCGAACACCTGTTCAACATTGAGACAATTATATGGAAAGGTTACACGGCTAAAGGTTAAGTTCACAGAAACAAGAATTAGGACTCCAACATTTTTGCATGTGGAGTGACAGAAAGCATCAGCCACAACATAGCCAGATAACTGGAAAGAAGCAAGTTCATTAGTCATGAACCAATGCTCATTAATGCAAATTACATCAGGCTGGTGATGAGAGATAAGCACTTCCATGTCAAGTTGTTTGTTCCGCAGACACTGAATGTTAACATGAAGGACATACAAACTTCATGCTAACTCACTTGTAATTTTGGGCGATGGTCGGGAAAAAAAGTTTCCCCAATAAACATATTTAGGCGAAAAACCAGGCGTGAGTAGTTTAGCACCCCGATCATCCCTTACGGCAATGCCAAACGAGGCATACTCCTCTCGTGTAACCACAAGTTGTTCAATATCGGGAGTAACATTTGCGGAATCGGGCAATTCGTCTTTAATGTACTGAAGTATACTTTCCTTCGTGGTATTTTTGGGAAGGTTCCAGATATGCAAATGAGAGAGTTTGGGAATGCCCTTAAGCGAGGACTCCTTGATAGAGGTGCCCATGCTCGGGGCTGTGCGACGTTTGCGTTTAGCTTTGATGATAGTGAAAGCGTCGTTGCTAGCTGAAGCTGGATTCACATTATCACTATCACCACACAATTCATCACGTAAATGATGTGCACTTTGACTAGAAGGATCGGTGGTATTGGTGTTAAAAGCTTCAATGGAGGAATTCAGTAGGTTGTTGTTCTTTTTCTCTACTTCTTTGTCGAGTCACGGGTCGTTCATAGGAAGTTGCTACTGGTAGTGGTGTTTTAGATGAAGGAAATGCCGATTTAGCGGCATCCGAGAATGAGACATTTTTATGTTGCTTCAGAATGGTGGGCTCATGAGAAGATATGAGGTTATTTAGTCCATCTTTCAGCATTTTAATATCGGCGGCAATGTTGCCAATATTAAAAGCTGATGCCCGGCAAGAAAAACATTTCCAGAAAATGTCACGGCACTCGGATAACGCTTTTAGAGAGAGGTAAGTGAGCCCTGAGTATTTAGAATGAAAATTGCGAGGGCAATAGATGCATTGAACAGATTTAATCGTAACATCGATCAAGCTATCATACACTCCACATAGCGGAGCACAACCAACGGCTGCCATATTGCCTCAATGTAAGAAGTTCTGGGATATTGGGGTCAATAGCTTTTTAACCCAGTATAAACTCACACAGCAAACATTTAGTTAACTGTAGAAGAAAAATGGAGGAAGGATCTAAGGAAAGAAAACTTTATTAGCATCATTATTGTTATTTCTTATGAATTGGCTCATACAGTCTGCAATTGAGGGTGCAATTTTCTACAACATAAATTTTAATTGAATTGGTAATTCTACCATGATATCAAGAATGAATATGAATACTAATTGTTAAATATGCATGAGTCAGATCTGCTTTTATTCAGAGCACACACTATTATGTACCGTAAGGAAGCCAAAACTAAGAATAAAATTTCATATAGATAGTGCCTTATTTTATTAACGAATTAGTTATTATCAATTAAAATCTTGAGAATTTCCATTAACTTTTAATGGTAACAGCATGGGATCCAAAGAAGGGCAAACAAAAAAGTTTGAAGATGCTTATATTGAAGAAATCCAATATGTGATACCCAATTGGCTCAAAATAGAAAAATCCTCTGCTGTGGAGTATTGGCATCCATGGTTGAGTATTACTATTGACTGTATTAATTTAACACCTCTTCTGGTGGGAAACCTTAAGAATTTCATTCAGAAGCCTTCTTAAAATTTGATGTGTGAGGAACTTGAAAAACTTATTTAAATTACTTTGTTTTCTTTTACTGATTGTATAGTGCTTCATTTTGGATGACTCAACTCTATACAGTTACTATAATGAATATGAAGGTAACCCAGCCTAGGTAGCAGGCTACTTTGGGAATGTCCTCCTGCCCAAGTCTGGGGAGTACTGGAATGAATGAGCTAAAACACAGTTAATGCAGGATTTGATTTGTCAGAGATGCTAATGTATACTCTGAGATATTTGAACAGCTGCAACGAGATGAGTGCAGATTTACTGAGGTTTGACAGATTGCCTAGGTCAGTTGGTTACATCATACCTGGAGATCTTAATCTGCATTATTGGAAGAGGGGATCCTGGCATGCTCAACAGTACCTGGTCGAATATCAGATGCACTGCATGGTCCATGGAAGTACATCACAATTTGGTGCTATACTGAGTAAACTGCTAGCCAGGAACTTGCCACTCCAAGTCTATCAGCTATTGTCTCGAAGATATGCTTTGGTGGCAGGTGCTGGAGTGGCTGGGACCATGGCACCCCTGTGGTTCAAGGGATGAAGAATACTCCTTGAGTATCCCTGCTTGTAAGAGGTGAATAAAAGGACAGGGAGGAACCCTCAAGTTCTAATAAGGTAGCATCTGCATAGTTCATGGATCAATCACTTCGGAGTGGCCACACCAGCTCGTTCCACCTGGGTGTCTGCTGTGCCTGGTGACTCCTCTGATGCGGAGAAGGGGATCCAGGTGGGTGAGTTGTTTGCCACCCAGTTGTGTATTGATTTCTTGACATGGGCCAGGACTCTAATTTGGCCCTAGATCCTATCGCAATGGGTTGCTGGAAGCTTTCCATATCTGCAATCACCTTCTGTATCATCTTATTGTTTTGGTGACAAGCGCCATAGTGTGGCAGGCTCTAGTGCAGGGTGGCCAAAGGTGTAGAGGTTTGGAGAGACGATGTACTGGAGGTCTAATCCTTAACCAGTCCCACAAACGATAGTGCTATATCCCTACGGAAGCCCTGGAATGCTCACCATTACCCATATTGACTATTTAATAGGTGCAGAATCTAAAGGATGGATTCTCATATATCATACTGGGGTATATCACCTGTGTGATATGTCAGAAGGAAGGAGAGACAATGAAGGCATATCTCCTTTCCTCTCCTAAAATTTTTTGTCTGCTGCTACTCTGGGAGAACTAATGTCTGCTTAGAACATGATAAGTGGTATGCTGATCAAAAGAACTGCACATAATTTGCAAAGCAAAAAACAAGGGACGCAAGCAAACCCCAAGGTAGGGTAATAGAAATCTGACATCCTGAATTTTGCTCTAGACTGACTCCCCATCAAGGCTAAGAAGCAGTGCTGGTCAATCCTCTCATCTCTGCTCCCGTGTAATGATCTCATTTGGTTTGTAATGCATGGATTTTGCGTGCATCTTACACGTGAGGGTGCATACACACACACACATACAAGTGGAAGATGACAGCACTGGTGATGGGCAGGTGATGCCATGTCCCATTAATCTGCTCCATTGGTCAAAAATTCTAACAGTAGGTAATTCCATTCCTTTACCCCCAAACAAATCTAATTTGTTTTGTTCATGCCATTCTATGAATTTTAGATAAGTTGTCAACATTAATTTTTCTCTGGTTTTATATGAAGAAATCAACTTGATTGAAGTTACTTTTTTAATCTCATTTAACAGTGAAAATTATTATTATTATCAGGTAATCTACCGGTTAAGGTAGGTTTTTGGATGGACACAGCTACTAAATAAATATTTTTGATTCCTAACAAAATACCAAATCCAGTATCCTACTCTACATCAGACCCCTCTTCATCTCTGAGTACTTTCTTCCTCCCTTCATCCCGTCCAACATCCCTATCCTGTTCCTTCCCTTTCCTCATTTGACTAACATTCTCCCCTCTATTACAGTCTTCAACATCCCACTGCCGGTCAATACCCCCTCCATCCACTTTTCCTGCCTCCATAGGATTTCTCCAAACAAACCCCTCTCTTCCCCCACCATACCAAGTACTTCCTCATTTGTTCTCTTCTTTGTCCATTTCACCTTCTCCATTCTTCTCCACACCCACATTTCAAAAGCCTCCAGTCTATGTCTATCCTCCTGCTTCAATGACCACGTTTCTGCACCTTACATAGCTACACTCCATATCAAAGTTTTTACGAGTCTTTCTTAATATCCTTACTCAAAGTCCCTGTCGTCAACTCCCTCCTCCTTGTGAAAGCCTCTTTGCCTAGCACAATTCTTCTCCTTACGTCCCTATCACTTTGACTGGGTTGGTCCATAGCATTCCCAGATACATAAACTGTTTCACCTGCTCCAGTTTTTTCCCTCTTTATTTTGTTAGCCTTATCCTTTTTCTTTCTGGAAATCACATAACCTTTGTTTTATTTTCATTGATTTCCATACTATATCAATCACACTGAATTTCCAATTCACTCAGCAATACGTGCAACCCCTTGGCTGACTGACAAACTGAAGCTTGGTCATCAGCAAACCTAACTGATTTTACAAATTCCCCGCCCACTTTCATTCCTAGCTCCAGTTCTTCCCATGCCTCTGTGATCATTTCCTCTGCATACAGGTTGAACAGCAACGGTGATAATGGGAAACCCTGCCTTACACCTCTTCCTAACACTGCCAATCCGGACCCCCCATTTCCCACCCACACCTGAGCAGTCTGAGACATGTACAGGTTGCAGATTAGCCTCCTGTCCATCGAATGTATTCCAATTAACTACAATATGCTCATTAGTTTTTCCCAATTCACTCTATCAAATGCTTTTACGAAATCTACGAAACAGGCAAATACTTCCTGATTGTATTCTATATTCCTCTCGATTAATATTCTCATTGCTGAAATGGCATCATGCGTACCTCTCCCCTTCCTAAACCCAAACTGATCATCCCCTACGTAAACATTTGCCTTACTCTATATCCTTTTGTCTATGATGCTGAGAACAACTTTAGCTGCGTGGGATATCAAACTTATTGTCCTGTAGTCCTGACATGATGTAGCCTTTACCTTTTTCGGAATAGGAACTAAAACTGATCTCTCAAAGTCTTCAACATTGAAAATATGAAGCAAATTTTCCATGAGGAAACAACCACAGGGGGATCGAGATGGTACGGGGGCTAACGTACTGGCTTCCCACCCTGAGGGCGCGGGTTCAAATCCCGGCAGTGTTGAATATTTTTCAGAGGTATCTCGATCCCTACTTGAGGTGCTTTGTGGAGGGCACTTTGAGTGAGTACGCCGTCCGTCGGATGGGACGTTAAGCCGCGGACCCCTTGGCGCCTTTCGTAAAGAGTAGGCTAATGCCGACGCCGGGTTTCTCTCCACCCTTCATCCTTTCCTGTCCTTCCCCTATGGCGCAAATGACCTTAGCTGTCGGTCGCCTCCCCTCAAAACTACTACTACTACTAACAACCACAGTAACCAAGGGGTGGTTGTTTTACATCAATGTAAATATGGTTTAAAGACTGTATGCACTGATGAGTAGACAAAATATTCACTTGAGAGGGAGTTGCATTAGGGGCCCATTATAACACATGCCACAACTTATTTATTCATAAAGTCCTTCAGGAAGGAAGGCCTTTATTTCAACAAGGGGATGATATGATTCAGTTGATTAAGCAGAACTGTTATTGGTAAGTAATTTTTCCCCTCAGGCAAAGGGCCTAATGAATAGATAGATGACAATATTAAAGATCATGAGACAAGTTTATTGTACATAATTGGAATGGGTTAAATCTAAACTAAGTAGCAAGTGGGGGTGCAAGGCCTGCCACAGGTAAAAGCACCTTAGGATCTTCAGAATAAGGAATAAAAAAACCAAAAACCTTATGAATAACTAGTCAGCAGTTAATGATAACATTTCATGTCCAAAAACAGTCTTTAAGAATCATTCTCCTCCCAGTGATTCCTCACAGGGATCTGATGCCTTCTCTCAACTAACCTCCTGGATTTTTTCACACTCCCATTAAATCCACTTCAAATCAATGACATCCCCCAAGCCAGCATGAGCTTTTTTTATTTCTTCAGAAGATTCTCCATAAAAAGGATTACACTACTTTCATGGATTTCTTTTCATGAATTTTTCAGGGAGCCCTTGAGCAACTAAGAGTTGTTTTTTGTTGTGGGTACAAAATGGATCAGTTAATGTAGTGAAGGGGTATCCTTCTACGCTAGTGGACGTTGGAAAAAATCAACACTCGAGCGTTAAACTCAACGGGTTTATTAACAAAGCGGATGTACAGAGGGCGATCGTACTGCTTGCTTCTTCATTCGCGGCAGACTAATTCTCTCGCCCGACGTCCACCTTTTTCCGTCGTACCGACGCCGTGTCCCCCTGGTGGTACCTTCCGGAACTTGGAACAAATAAATTCCGCCGCGCGTTCCATCTGCTCTCCTTGCGCCGCCACATCACCCCCTCTGTAGACTTTAGGCCACTAAAGAACGAAAAAGGAAGGATTAGCGAAAAGAAGTGAGATACTATGGTGCAAAATCTGCCAGGTGCTTTGGGAAATGGACCCTCCTCCCAAAGCGGGTCTCTCTCGGCTCTTCGGCAGGTGCAGCAGTGGTGGTTCTTGGGTGTCTTGTTCTGCAGAGGTGCGGGTACTGCGCCGCTCGTCCCGTCGCTCTCCTCAAGAGTGTAGGCAGGTTTTATGCGGTCAATTGAAATAGTTTTCTCACTACCTCGGACGTTGACCACGAAACATTTTGGCTCTCTTCGGATGACCGGGAAGGGAGCCTAGTGTGGTGGTTGAAGAGTAACCTTTGTCGCTTTGTTTCTCACGAAAACGTGGGATGTGGACGACAGGTTTTGATGCAAGAAGACAGACTTCTCGCCGTTGCGTGACGCAGGAACTGGTCGTATGGTGGAGAAATGTTGCCGTAGCTACGCGGTGAAATTAAGGTCGTCGTCCGCCGGCCGCTCGCTAGGGACGAAAAACTCTCCTGGTAGACGGAGTGGTTGACCATAAACCATCTGCGCCGGCGACGCCCCAATGTCTGCTTTCCAGGCGGCTCGTATACCGAGCAGCACTACTGGCAGGACGTCCGGCCAACCGTCCGACTGGTGGCACATTATGGCTGCCTTCAGTTGGCGGTGGAACCTCTCCACCATGCCATTTGCTGCGGGGTGATAAGCCGTGGTTCTCAGGTGTCGTGAACCGGTGAGCCCCGCCAACTGCTGGAACAGATGAGATTCAAACTGTCGGCCTTGGTCTGTCGTCATCCGGAGTGGAGTGCCGAAGCGAGCGACCCCATTCCGAAAGAATTCCTTTGCGACCGTGTCAGCTGTTGCGTCCCTAACCGGGAACGCCTCCGGCCATCTTGAAAAACGATCGACACACGTCAGGCAATATCGATATCCCGCGGTAACTGGCAAGGGGCCTACAATGTCGATATGCGCATGCTCAAAACGCTGGGTGGGCGGCGCAAAACCTTCCACAGGGGACACTGAGTGGCGATGAATCTTCGCTCGCTGGCAGGGAATGCATGCGCGTGTCCATGCACGGCAATCCTTGCGCATCGAGGGACACACAAACCGTTCTGTGACCAACTTGGTGGAAGCCCGTATTCCTGGGCGTGACAAGCAATGCAGCGAGTCAAAGACGCTTCCGGAAGGGCTCAGTTACATAAGGGCGGACTGATGCTGTCGACACGTCACAATATAACTGAAATTCACATTCGGGAATGCGCTTCATTTTCAACCGGAGGGAATCGTTGGGCTGTTTGAGCTGGTCGTCCTCCGCCTGAGAACGTGCGAGGGCGCAGTAATCGATGGCACCACTCACAGCTTCTACCCTTGAAAGGGCGTCCGCGACTACGTTTTCGCTGCCTGACAAATGACGGATGTCCCTGGAGAACTGGGCAATGTAATTTAGATGCCGAAACTGACGCGGGGAACAATTTTCTGATTTTTGGGCGAAGGCATAAATCAGGGGTCAGTGAAAATTGCGAATTCACGACCCTCGAGCATACGCCGAAAATATTTAACCGATTCATACACGGCAAGCAGTTCCCTGTCGTACGGGCTGTACTTTTGCTGCGTGAGAGTGAGTCTACGGGTAAAGAAACCGAGTGGCTGCCAACCGTTGCTAGTACTCCGCTGCAAAACTCCGCCCAACGAGGCGTCCGTAAAAAGGCCTAAGGGCAGAGAGACGCCTGGGTGCGCGAGAAACGTCGCTTGCGCGAGGGCGTCTTTGCATTCATTGAACGCACGATCCAAGCCGTCATTCCACCGCACAGGTTCATTTCCTTTTACTCCCCCCCTTAGGACATCGTTTAGTGGCATTTGGATTGCCGCAGCCTTTGGTATGAGCCGTCTATAAAAGTTAATCATGCCCAAGAATTGGCGCAGTTTTTTCACAGTTCCCGGGACAGGAAAGCACTTAATCGCATCTATTTCCGCCGTCGTCGGCTTAACCCCGGATGCACTGACACAGTAGCCTAATAAGAAGGACACTTCCGTCCTACCTAGCACGCATTTGGCGGGATTTACCAGCACTCCGTACTCCCACAAACGCGCAAATAGCTCACGTAGATGGCGCTCGTGTTCTTTAACGTACATCGAGGCGACTAAAATTTCGTCTAAATAGGCGTACGAGTGGTCCAAACCCCTTAACACCTAATCGATGAACCTTTGAAATGTTTGGGCTGCATTTCCCAGGCCAAACGGCATGCACGGGAATTCAAAGAGTCCGAATGGCGTGATGATTGCCGTTTTGGAAGTGTCGTCGGGGCACACAGGTATTTGGTGGTACGCGCGTACGAGGTCAATGCGCGAAAATACAGTCTTACCGGCCAGATTGTGCGCAAAATCGGCGATATGAGGCACCGGGTATCGGTCGGGAATGGTCCGCGCGTTGAGACCGCGATAATCCCCGCAGGGACGCCACTCGCCATCCTTCTTGGGCACCAGATGCAGAGCCGAGGCCCAACAACTGTCCGACCGTCGGACCGTGCCGCTGCGTAGCATCTCGTTGAACTCCTTTTTGGCGATGGCGAGCTTATCTGGTGCTAGTCGCCGGGGCTGGCAGGCGACGGGGGGTCCGGACGTCACCTTGATGTGATGCATGGTCGCGTGCCGGGGCTCCCTCGGTGTGCCAGCTGGGCGAGTGATCTCAGAGAATTCCGTCAGAATCTCATGGAATTGAGATGATTCGATTACAGTCTTCACCTGCGGGACCGAACACGGCACAATGCGACCGCCCGTGCCCAACGACGTTATCCCATCCGTTATTCGCTGCCGGCGGACGTCCACTAAAAGGCTGTAAAAGGACAGAAAGTCCACGCCAATGATGGGCCTATCGACATCCGCCACTAAGAAGCGCCAACGGAAGTCCCGCTTTAGGCCTAAATTAAAGGCTAAGTCTAACCACCCGTAGGTCTTTATCACTGTCCCGTTCGCGGCAAATAGCTGGTAGGTAGGAGGTGGCTGTCGTCCCTTCACCAGCGTACGCGGGTAAACGCAAAGATCGGAACCGGTGTCGACCAGGAATTCTGTCTTCGTCACCGAGTCCACAACATACAGGCGGCGAGGCTGGGGGCAGCGGGCGTCGGCCGCAATTACGCCCTGCCCTCGTGGTTTTACGACTTATAGGCGCACGGGGAACGGAGCACCAAAAGTAACGTGGTACCAGCACCACCTTGCATCTGGAGGCGCTAAAGGGCTGCGCTGTCGGCTTTTGGAACGTTTCCGTCCGCGAAAATCCGGACAAGAAGCAGTCAACGCGGCCACCTGTTGTGTCAGGGCCGCTATCTGCCTTCGAAGTTCCTCCACTTCGGAATGCGGCGTGACACTGGCAACTCGCGGGGGGCGCGGCACCTCGTGCACCTTGTCGGCAAGTTTCGACAGGCTTTCCAGTTCCAGCGAGTCTTGTGAGGCCAGGATGGACTGTGTGTGGGATGGCAAGCGATTCATCCACAGCGTCTTCAGGAAGTCATCTGGCACGGCAACGCCAGCCAACGTCCGTAGATGGCGCAAGAACTGGGATGGCTTCCGGTCCCCCAACTCCTCGTGCTCCAGGAGTTGCCGTATTTTCTGCGCCTGCGAGACGGAGAGTCGTTGGATTAATTCCTCCTTGATCTTCTGGTATGGGTTTGCCCTGGGGGGATTCACAATAATGTCCTCCACTTCCAGCGCGTGGCGATTGTCTAACTGGGCGACCACGTGGGAATACTTCGTCGCCTCACTCGTTATTCCCGCCAGCGAGAACTGAACTTCCAGCTGCGAAAACCATAGAGCTGGCTTCTCTGGCCAAAAAGGCGGAACTCGCATCGTCACTCTGTTTACGATTGACTCCTCCGACCCGTTGCTTGGAGGCGGCATTTTGCACCACGTGGCGCTTCAAGTCGCAGAACGAAAAAAATGCAAACCTTAGCTCGCGCGTGATCACGTCGGGGTTACCAATGAAAGGGTATCCTTCTACGCTAGTGGACGTTGGAAAAAATCAACACTCGAGCGTTAAACTCAACGGGTTTATTAACAAAGCGGATGTACAGAGGGCGATCGTACTGCTTGCTTCTTCATTCGCGGCAGACTAATTCTCTCGCCCGACGTCCACCTTTTTCCGTCGTACCGACGCCGTGTCCCCCTGGTGGTACCTTCGGAACTTGGAACAAATAAATTCCGCCGTGCGTTCCGTCTGCTCTCCTTGCGCCGCCACAGTAGCAAACTTTATTTTAAAGCTTAAATGTTCAGAATCATCAACCTGATGTACAGACTTAGTATATCATCCTCAACACAGTGTAAACACACAAGAAACAATACTAGAAGGAGACTATTGCACACTATGATAGTTACTCATATAACAAATGACATCTGAATGCAACAATTTCAGAGTGTAAATATCATTCGCATGGACAGGAATTCAAACCCGGATCCCTCTCGATGTCCAGCAAAGTGCTATAGCCTGCTATGCGATTGAGATATCCTCTTAAACTCTGAAATTTCAGAAATGATTTTTACTCTCTGAAATTATTGCATTGAAATGCATATTAGCGGATGACTATGTTATAAGTTTCTGTTGCGGAATCTCCCGCAGTTTCTTGGAATTTGTCAAAAGATATCTGGATGTCCTCACCTTAATACCGGCTCAATTATAGCGAAACATGACACTACCAACATGGAAATTAAAGGAATATCCTCAAGGCTACATTATTTATTTTCTTTCTCTTTAATAAAGTTTACCTCAGGATTAAATATTTATTAAGTGATTCCATTGGGAAAATTAATACCATGTTGATTTAGAGATTTAATGTGGCTTTTCACAAGGATAGAAATATGCATTTTTAAAACCATTCCCCCTAGCCTATCTAAATAATTCCTTTGAAATGCCTTTTCAAATAACTTTGTGGGCACCATGAAAAAAACCAAGGAGTGTATTGTGTTTATTAAATAGGCAAAATGTTCATTACAAGTACAGAATCACTTACAATGGAGAAAATAATGGTAAATAAATATTACGTATTTTAAAAATATATCAAAAGTGATAGCAATAGATATCATATGAGTTACAAGATTCAGCAATGGTGGCAGTGAGTGACACCATGAAATATTTACAATGAAAGACAGATTCATACGGTGTTTTGATGGCGGCCCCCTCTATCCCCACTACTTTGAGCATTTTTTCCCAAACACTTTCTATGCACGTCAACTATTCAACCTACTCTTCGTTTATGAACTCCTATTTTGATATGTAACTTGGCTTCCCTCTTTCTCATTAACCAGATGACTTTTTTTACATTTATTCTTATCCCATACCTATTACACCTGACTATCTGACAATGCACTCAGCAGAGATTGCAACCCCTTGGCTGACTGGCAAACAAAAGCTTGGTCCTCAGCAAACCTAACTGATAACATTGAATCCCATACTGACTAATTCCAATCTCCAGTTCTTCCCATAATACATACATTGAACAGCACAAAGGTGATAATGGAAAACCCTGCCTCACTCCTCTTCCTAACACTGCACATTTGGGCCCTCTATCAACCGCTCGCACCTTAACAGTCTGAGATGCATACACTTTCAAGGATACGTCTTCTTTTTCCACTAACTATTCACATTTTCAGTAATATATTCATTGGTTTTTCTCAATTCACTCTATTGAATGTTTTCTTGGAACTTAGGTATTCCAGGTGCACAAGAAATTAGAGGGAATATATGTAGAATGGCTGGTGACTTACCACCCCATGCCACACATCCTTGCGACATCTTGTGGGGTGCGTAAATTCCTCTCGGGTCCTCCACTGGGATATATCGTCCATATCGGCCGACGTTTCGATGCTCAACTCGGTCATCTTCTTCAGGGTTTCTGAATGCCATTTGCCTCTTTTTCCCGTATGTATATGGTTTCCCCCCCAATCAGGTGTCATTTGATTGGTCCGTATCAGGGCGCCTTCCCATTGGCCGCCCGTCGTTCCTGGTTCGATCGTGCGGCTCATCGGAAAAAGGCTGAAAGAACATCAGAAGCATCTCCGACTGGGGCAACTAGAGAAATCAGCAGTGGCGGACCATTGCTTTACCAAGGACCATAAAATAAGGTGGGAGAGGGCCAAAATTATATGCCGATCCAATGGATACTAGGACCAACTCACTAAGCAGACCATCGAGATCCGCCTCCAAAAACAAATTTTTAACAGGGACTCAGGCTTTAACCTGAACAACACGTGGAAAGCAATCCTTAGAGAAATGGGTGAAACCAGGAACGACGGGTGGCCAATGGGAAGGCGCCCTGATACGGACCAATCAAATGACACCTGATTGGGGGGAAAACCATATACTATATATACGGGAAAAAAGAAGCAAATGGCATTCAGAAGGCCTGAAGACGATGACGGAGTCGTACATCAAAACGTTGGCCGATATGGACCTTATAACCCGGTGGAGGACCTGAGAGGAATTTACATAGCTGATACACTGGGAAACACCAAATCTTTTATCATCTTGTGGGGTATTTTGTAGATAGATAGAACCTAGAAACATACAAATACATCTTGATTGTAATCTATGTTCATTTCTATTATGACTTCATTACTGCTAGGGCATAATGCATGCCTCTCCTCTTCCAGAACACAAATTGATCATCTGCCCTGCTCTCCATCCTTTTGTCGAAGACCCTGAGAACCACTTTAGGTGTGATTGAAATTAAAGTTCTTGCTCTGTAGTCTTCACTTATGCCTGCCTTTCCATTTCTTGGACAAGGGAATATTACTGTTTTACCAAAATCTTCCCGTAAAATTCCGTGATCATTAATGCTCTGTAGAACTCCATGAAAACCCCTCCTCCCAAGTTCTCCTAAAGCTGTGAGTTCTGAGAATGTTGTCCACCCCCAATCCTAAATTTGAATGCCAGGTACATAATACCACACAAAATAAAGAAATACGGTTATACAATAACACAGTAGCAACTACAAAGGAAAATCAAATAACATACAAGAGAGGAAAGAAAAAATGAAATGTCCCTAAGTCACAAAGTCATCTAAATGCTTGGGTAAATGCACTCTTCTCTGTGATCGTCTAGGTTGCAGTAGTATGAGAGGCTGCTGAGGAACGGTAGGATTGGTCGCCCTAGGTATGGCAGCAGCAGGGCAATGTGGCAATAACCATGGAGTTTCATCAAACTGGGCACAAGAAACGTCATCATTAACTACATACCCTGGTTTGATGCGGTCAATTGCCACAGATACCTCTCTACCCTGGATTATCAGCTTGAATGTCTTGGGACCACGCTGGATCACTGGAAATGGCCCATCGTAAGGAGGATCCAACGACGGATGGAGCCTAATATTTCTCAAAAATACATGGGAAACAGTTTCCAGATCTTTAAACATGAAAATGTTGTGGGCTCCGTGTCGAGAGACTGGCTGTGGCTGGAGTCGGCGAAGGCCCTGCCGCAGGGTGGTGACATAATCTGCAGTAGCAGCAATGGTACTAGTGGAAGGGGAATTCTCCAGGAAGCCGAAGTGTTTGGCCATAAATGACCTCTGCAGGCGTTGCCTGAATATCTTCTCTAAATGTGGACCTCAGACCCATGAGAACCATGGGCAGGACATCAGTCCATTGGTTACCACCATGGCAACGGATAGCTGGCTTCAACTGGCAGTGAAGGCGTTCCACCATCCCATTGGCTGCAGGGTGATAGGCTGATGTCTTTAGGTGCCTTGCCCCTGTCAACTGCATCAGCTGCCGGAACAAGTCACTTTGAAATTGCCGCCCCTGGTCAGTGGTGATGCGAACGGGAGTACCAAAACATGAAATCCACTCCTGGAAAAGGGTCCTGGCGGCAGTTTCTGCAGTGATGTCTTGAATTGGGAAAGCTTCAGGCCACTGACTGAAGCCATCAATACATGTCATTATGTAGCGAAAACCATGGCTGCATGGAAGAGGCCCAACAAAATCGATGTGAATATACATAAATTTGGCACTGGCAATGGGAAAAGCACCAATGGGGGACGAAACATGTCTCGTGATTTTGTTCCTCAGGCATTGTAAACATGAGCGTGCACACGCATGGCAGTCTCTCATCATGGAAGGCCAAACAAGGCGCTCAGCTACTAGGCGAGTTGTCTGTCGAATGCCAGGGTGGGATAATCCATGCATGCTGAGGAATACCTGTTTTCGGAAAGGCTCGGTGACTACCGGCCTGGCTGAGGAAGTGGACATATCACATAACAGAGGATGTGATGAACCAGTAAAAGCAACTTTCTTCAAAATTAATGAGGAATTCCGAAGAGAATTGAAAAGGTCATGATCAGACTCCTGAGAGGTGGCTAGTGCAGAGTAATCTATGTAGGCAGAAATGCTTTGAATGCGGGACATGGTGTCCGCTACGATATTATCTTTACCTGCTACATACCTAATGTCTGTGGTAAATTGGCTAATTAAGTCCAAATGCCTAAACTGCCAGGGGAACGCTTCTCATGCCTCTGGGAAAATGCAAAAGAAAGGGGTTTATGGTTCATATAGATGGTGAAGGTTCGTCCTTCCACCATATGCCGGAACTGGAGCACTGCCTTATATACCGCTAAAAGTTCCCTGTCATAAGCACTATAACGCCTTTCAGCATCACTGTTTCTTGGTCCAGAAACTGAGATGCTAATATCCTTTGGAAGTGAGTTGTTGAAGGACGGCGCCAACCGAAAACTCCGAAGCGTCTGTGAAAAGGGCCAGGGTTAAAGACACGTTCGGATTTGCTAAAACGGCACTATTGCATAAAGCCTCTTTGCAGGCTCGGAACGAAGTCTCTAATGCTGGTGTCCAGCTAATTGAGTCCTTGCCATTTACCTTGCCCGCCAGAAGGTCGCTAAGGGGAGCCTGGTTATTTGCGGCATTAGGGATAAAACGGCGGTAGTAATTTACCATCCCTAAAAATTGCCGTAGCTGGCGTACGGTAGCTGGTAGGGGAAAATCACGCACGGCGTTAACCTTCTCGGTGAGTGGTTTAGTTCCCTCCTCCGACACCGTGCATCCTAGAAGCTGTACCTCATTCGCACCGAAAACACACTTCGAGGGATTAATAACCACGCCGTGATCCCTCAAGCGGCCAAATATTGTCCGCAGATGTTCCTCATGCTCCATAGGATTACGTGATGCAACAAGCATATCATCTATATATGCATATGCGTAAGGCAATCCCTTTAACACCTCATCTAAAGGCCAAATGTCATCAATGGAAACTCAAAAAGGCCGAAAGGCGTTATTATTGCAGTTTTGGGAATATCTGCAGGGTTGACAGGTATTTGGTGGAACGCTATAACTAAATCAATTTTCGAAAAGATGGCACAGCCACATAACCCCTGCGCAAAATCCTCGATATGCGGTACCGGGTAACGATCAGGCACGGTTCTGGAATTCAGCGAGCGGAGCCCACGATGGATTTGTAATCTCCGGGAATTCGGCAATAAGGCGGGAATAAGGGGAAGCACCACTGATAACTGTCACTTTACCTTTGCTGGGAGAGGGGACGGTGCCCTTAACCGATAGAGTCGTCACATAGTCCACCAAACGTTTACGAGCAATGTCCACAAGGAGACCGAAATGGCGGAGAAAATCTGCCCCTATTATTGGCTGCGGCACATCGGCGACGACAAACTTCCACAAAAATTCTCGCTGGAGGCCATGGGAAAGGGAGGGAGTGACAGATCCGTATGTGGCGATGGGAGTGTCATTGGCAGCGAAAAGCTGAAGATCCGACTTCCCTCGACGCTCACGGAGCCGCGTGACTGGGTAGAGACATATCGGCACCAGTATCTACAAGAAATTTGACGCCGGACGCGGCGTCAACGACAAAGAGACGGTTGGATAGGTCTAAACAGTAACCTGCCGCCCTCAAGGACTGTCCGCTTCGTATGAACAGGGATGGGTACACTTAGTGGCGTTACTCCCCGGCGGTGGTACCAGCAGATCCCTTGGCCTCGCTGGGAATGAATTGAGGGCTGGAGCCGGGTGGGGGGTTCGGATGCGGGAGCGGGGACGCGAGTGCGCGCCGCGCTCTTTGATGAGCGCGGCGCGCCTCCGCTACCTTGTCTGCCAAGGCGGCGAGATCTGCCAAGCTCGTAGACGCCTGGGTGACTAAAGTGGCATGGACGGGACGCGGCTCAACCAAATTGTTCGTAAAAGGTCGTCCGGAACGGCCCCGCCAGCCAAAGAGCGAAGATGTCGCAGAAACTGCGACAGCTTGTGATCACCCATGTCTTAATTCCCGAGGATTTGCTTGATCCATTGCTCCTCGGACGGCGAAACCCGCCGAACCAATTCTTCTCGCAACCGCCTGTACCTGTCCGTTAAGGGAGGGTTGACGATTATGTCCTCGACCTCTTGTGCGTAACGGGTGTCGAGATTCGCCACAACCACCCAAAACTTGTCAGTATCCTCGGTTATGTCCGCGAGGCGAAAATTCCCTTCGAGTTGGGCGAAGAATCATCATTCCATCTCTGGCCCTCAACCTGAGCGGTCCTGGTAACCGGTTTGTCCCACCAGAGACTACCTGCCTGCCAGCTTGATTCTTGGTGCTTTTGGTTTTAGTGAAGTGTAGCGTAGTGTCAACGTATACGTTGCTTCGTTTATACAGTTTCCGTTTTTTGTGTGGTTTGTTAACCGTAGTGTGTGGTAGTAGTAATTTATTTAGTGGATTGTGGTGGTTTTTGTCCTTCGACTCTGATTGCTGACCAGTGAGTGTTTTCCTTTTTCTCACTATCTTTTTTTTGTCCTCTGAAAACCAGACCTTACTCAAGCATCGTTTTCTCCACTTAGGCTACATATTCAATTCCAAAGCGTAACTTATTGATTGAGCTAAATTTAGCTAACCCCCTTCAGAAATTTTAGCATAGTGTATACAGGTTAGCTTTTGTTGGGAACTCGGTAGTTAAATTAGGATGGCTTCATCTAGGTCCCCTGTTGCCATGCTCGAAGGCACTGGCGAATGCGCGGCTATAAGGGCCCGTATCGTCATGCTGGAGAGAATGGTGCGGGAGCTTCGATCGGAGATCGCCGGCCGGGGGGCTTCTCTCAGGAGAGATGGTGCTCGGGGTGGGAATACGAGAACCCGCCACGCCTATAGGGATGCACGGATTCGTCCGAATTCTACACGTGGCTGGGCGATTAGAGACATACCCCGTGTCCCATCTCTCAACGAGGGAGTGTCTCACGACCGTAGGTCGGACGATTGGAGGGTCGTCTCTCGGGGCAAGGGGAAGGTAACGCTGCGGCGAGGATTGGACTCTGCGGACTCAGATACCATCCCCGTCTCCAACAGGTACCAGGTGCTGTCAGATGACAGCACCACCGTACATGCAGCCCCTATCCCTACTCCGAGGGCACTGCCTAGGGTAAGGCATCAGCGGTCGGGGAGGGAGGTAACCGTTAAATGAGGTAGTTTCAATGTCCGGCGTATAATGAATCCGCTGCGCCGCCGAGTCCAACAGGAGGAAGATGTTGGATTCTTGTCGTCCTGTTGCATACCAAGCGACGCAGGCAGTGAAGGCGGCTGTCAGTAATACAGGCTGCTCCAAGCTACGCATTGTGGCTCATGTCGGGACAAACGACGCCGCGGAACGTGGATCTGAAGAGATCCTGCGCTCCTTTAAGGAGATGCACTCGGAGGTGAAACGAGTCGAGGCAGAGTTTAACGTCCCAATTAAATTAAGTATATGTACTATTGTGCCGCGTGTAGACCGCGGAAGGCTCGTTTGGAGCCGAATTGAGGGTTTAAATCAGAGATTGCTGGGATTTTGCCGGGGAATCGGAGAGGACTTCGTTGATTTGAGGCCCGTCCTCTCATCGTGTCCGGTACCCTTTAATCGCTCCGGGGTCCATTATACTGCCGAGGCATCGCAGTTGGTAGCGCGTAGGTTACACGAACACGTTTCGAGGGTTTAGCATAACTGGTAGGCAAGAGCGTAGGTCATATATTGTGATAAATAAAGTAGAATCCAGCGCTTTTTGTAAATTCAGTTCAGGTTATGCCTCTCAAATTCCCAAAAAAATTGAACAAACTGTCGCGTCCGAAGGGGGAAGTGGAAGCGACTACAAAAATAAGAGAAAACAGCTACTGAAGGAACACTGCGGAACGTTTATTATCACGCTGCTCAGTTACAGAATGTCCGAAGGTGCGGACGGAACAAATTGCTGCTTGTCGCGATAGCTCTTGCTGTGTACTGGCAGCTAATTGGTTTATGCGCCTTCGTCTCCGCTATCTAGTGCTGTCCTCTGGTGGGAAGACTGGGAAGACTGTAGTTGATAGATGAAATGTGGTAACCGCCACATCACCCCCTTTGCAGTGGTTAAGCCTTGCCAAAAGGAGATGGAAAGAAGGAAAAACAAATAAAAAAAACAATTTACAAAGCAAAATCTCTCAGATTCCGTGGGAACTAGACCCGGCGGCCACTTCGGGTGCTCACTGCTGGGGGCATAGTTTTTCTGGGCTGCTCTTCAGCCTCTTGGGATTCGGAGGGACTGGACGTAGTAATCATCCTATCTTGATGGCTGTCATCTTTCAAAAAGAAGGCTGGCTTAAGTCTATCAATAGATACCGTTGACTCCTTCCCATTGACTCGAAGGGCGAAATATTCTTCCGTCCTATTTAGCAATTCGAAAGGCCCATCATATGGTGGCTGGAGTGCACGGTTTGTCGCCTCGTGGCGCACAAACACTTGAGATGAGGAGGCCAAATCACGGTGCTGAAAAACGGCCTTCTCTCCATGACGGGTAATGGGAAGAGGGTGCAGCTGCTGCATATGACCTCTCAGCTGTGCGGCAAAGTGGGTCTCAGCAATAGGAGGATTCGTTCGGGGTGAGAAGAACTCTCCAGGCAGGCGTAATGGTTCTCCATACACCATCATGGCAGGGGTGGCCTTCAGGTCCTCTCTCCACGCTGATCGAATGCCGAGTAGTACCCATGGGAGGACATCTGACCAGCTTTGATCGGTATAGCACATAATGGCTGCCTTTAAATGGCGGTGCAAACGTTCCACCAAACCATTAGCGGCAGGATGGTAGGCTGTTGTTCGTAGGTGTTCTGCACCGGAAGTCTTTGCTAAGTCCTGAAATAGAGAGGTGAACTGCGAACCACGGTCAGTGGTTATTCTCTGCGGAACTCCGAATCGGGCAAACCATCCAGAAACCAGCGTCCTCACCACGACCTCCGCTGAAATATCTGGAATGGGAAATACCTCCGGCCATCGTGTGAATCGGTCAACGATCGTTAAACAGTAGCGGAAACCGTTGGACTGGGGCAGGGGACCGATGATGTCCACATGGATATGATGAAACCGTCCTGTGGGAAGAGGGAAACTCCCGACAGGTGAATGGACGTGGCGATGAATTTTGCACTTTTGGCATTCCAAGCAGGATCGGGCCCAATTGCGGCAATCTTTACGTAGGGAGGGCCACACGAAATGCTCGGCAACGAGCTTGACAGAGGTTCGAATGCCAGGGTGGGCAAGGGAATGTAGCATGTTAAACGCACTTTTGCGGAATGGGGCTGTCAGGTATGGTCGTACCATGGTGGATGAAGTGTCACAATATACTTCCATTTTCCCACCGGGGACCTTTAACTTTTTAAGACACGAAGGGGAGTTGGGGGTCAAGAACTGCTGCACTTCTTCATCACACGTTTGGGAGGCTGCCAGTGCCTCATAGTCCATGGGGGCACTAATTGCTGTCACTCTGCTGAGAGCGTCGGCGACCACATTTTCCACTCCGGAGACATGACGAATGTCCGTGGTGAATTGGGAGATAAAGTCTATATGACGAAATTGTCGAGGGGAGCACTGATCGGCATTCTTTTGCAGGGCAAACGTTAAAGGCTTGTGATCGGTATAGACCGTGAATGATCTCTGCGCCTTCGTCTCCGCTCTCTAGTGCTGTTCTCTGGTGGGAAGACTGTAGTTGATAGATGAAATGTGGTAACCGCCACAAAACAAACACTTGCGTTAAAAAACATATAACCCACGTAAATTTAATAAAATTGGTGCCTTGAAATACATAATGGATAGCAATGCAAGTGAATGTAACTATTTTGCCTCTGGTAACCACGAATCGTCTCAAAACAGTTTTGTTAGCGTACATAAAACCGAAAAACAAGAAGTTATTAGCCATAATAAAATTATAACATTAAACTGCCGTAGCATTAGAAACAAAATATCGGATATGGAACATATTTTTGTCAGTACAAACGCAGGCATAGCAGTGGGAACGGAAAGTTGGCTCACGGGAGATATAGCAAACAATGAGGTTTTTCCAAACGGTTTCACAATTTACAAAAGGGACAAACCAAATAGGTTGGGTGGGGGTGTATTCATTGCAGTAAAGTCACATCTTAGTAGCCAACGATATGAATGCGACGTAGATGACATAGAAAGTATTTGGTGTAACATTAAGGACTAAAACGGTAGAAGCCTATTCGTGTGTTCATTTTACAGAACTCCAGATTCAGGAACTCCTTCATACGAGTATATTCACAAAACACTCCTTAGAACAAATTGTTAACTCACCAACACGGGGCCAAAGCATACAAGATATCTTTGCAACTTCTACGCCCGAAATCATTACTAACATTGAAATAATAGACGGAATCAGTGACCATAAGGCTATTCTTGTAGAGTTAAAAACTAAGTTCGTCAAAATAAACAAAGAAAAGCGTAAAATATACCTATACAACAAGGCAAATTTTAACGGACTACGAGGATACACGACAAAAAAACTGACAACAAATACAGAGACCACTTAAAAATATTTCTTAAATATTTTATGTGAAGGAATGAAGACGTACATCCAGTCCAAACTCAAATACGACAGTAAGGAACCTAGATGATACAACGGGGAAGTCAGATCGGCATTAAGAAGGGAAAGAAAGCTACGGTCAGATTTCAAAAAGAGTTTAAAAAGTGACGATATAGTTTATGTGAATGCATCCAAGCAGCATCTAAAATAATATGGTATTAACACGAATAGTATTAAACGAACAGCACTACACTCTTTTCAATCTAAAATGCTAAGCGAATATCTTGAGGAAAATCCAGTCATTCTGTTCCTATGTTAGGGAATTACGTTGGGTAAACGTCCAACTGTTCATTCTTTGAAGACGGAAAATGGAGAAATCATTACATATAGCGTGAAAAAGGCAAATATTTTGAACCATTTTTTCCAGTGCGTTTACAATAAAAACACATGTGCACCAAACGATCCTCCACACCCACCCGGGGAACACATGAGTGATCTTACACTGACCAAGCAGGGAATAGTACATCTCCTCCGTAGTATCAAAGCACACAAGGCACCTGGTCCGGAAGAAATACCTGCTGTAATATTAAAGGAATTAGCTGAAGACATTACCCCGTTTTTACATATTGTTTTTCAAAAATCGATAGAAGAAGGCTCAGTGCCTCGCGACTGGAAGCTAGCCCATGTAACTCCCATTTATAAAGGCAGCGATAGGGATAAACCAACCAATTACCGACCCATTTCCTTAACGTCGATCTCTTGTAAAATATTGGAACACATTATTGTGACTTACATTATGAGATTTCTTGATAATAGGAAAATACTAATCCACAACCAGCACGGATTTAAGAAAAGCAGATCTTGCGAAACACAACCTGGTCTCTTCAATCACGATATACTTAGATCGGGAGAAAACAACACACAAGTCGATGCAGTATTCCTGGATTTCAAAAAAGCCTTCGACAAAGTCCCACACAATAAATTGTTACATAAACTTAAATACTATGGGATCAATGAGAAAATAATTAATTGGATTAGAGACTTCTTGTCAAACCGCAAACAAATAGTAGCCATAGATGGGTTGTGCTCAACGGAGAGAGATGTAACTTCGGGCGTCCCCCAGGGAAGTGTAATAGGGCGTCTTCTATTCTTAATATACATAAATGACTTAAGCACACACGTTAGTAGCAATCTAAGGTTATTTGCTGACGACACGGTGATATACAGGGAAATAAGGAGCCAACTAGATCGCGAGCTGCTCTCTAGAGACTTAGACAATATCTCGGAATGGTGCAATAAATGGGGATTAACACTTAATATAGATAAATGCGCAGTTTTGAAATTATGGAACAAAGGAAGCGAGGAACAGGATATAAACTACAAAATAGAGGGTTCAGTATTGACTACGGCAAATCAAGTTAAATATTTGGGGTTTGTTCTAACACCACGCCATTAATGGGGAGCACATATTATGACAATATGTGGATCAGCTTCAAAGAAATTTGGCTTCATAAAAACGGGTGGTGGGGAAATGTAATGAAAAAGTTAAAGAGAGGTGTTATTTTGCTCTTAGTTAGACCTCATTTGGAATATGCCGCAAGTATTTGGGATCCTTGGGAGAAAATTTGGCAAAAAGAATTAGATAAAGTCCAGAGAAAATCCGCTAGATTCGTGAAAAATTGTTATGATAAGAACACAAGTGTGAAAGGTCTCTTAGGGGATTTAGGCTGGGAACCACTCGAAGTGCGGAGAGAACAAGCGAGGCTTAGACTTTTAGAAAGGTTCAGAACGAACGAGTTTAACTATGACACTGAAGGAATTATAATGGCCCCACACTACTTAGGTAGATCAGACCACAAAGATAAACTAAGGGAGATAGGACTCAGGACAGATAGGTACAAATACTCATTCTTTCCCCGGACAATCAGAAATCATAATAGTAAGAAACCGAAGTCACTTTAGAAATATTGAAAACATTGAATTTACAAGTCGGGGCAAAGTTAAACACTGCAAAGTTGTTAGGTATACTTTAAGGTGGATGTGTATGTAAGATGTAGTTTTAGTGTTTGCATGTTTGTGGGGTGTAAGTGTTCATGCATGAATGTATGCCGTTTTTTTTGTGGATGTATGATTTTGTGGTTATTGCAAGCGGTTTTTTTTTTCTTTTCTAAATTACTGGTGGTGTCCTAACACCCCCCGCCACACGCTCTTGCGGCGGCTTGCGGGGTGTTAAGTAGATGTAGATGAACCAGAGCTGTGGCTTCTCCGGACAAAAAGGCGGCATCCGCATGACCACGTGGTTGACGGCGTCTGTATTGTCGCCCATATTCCCGTTAGGTCCCGTTAGGCTAGGTGAATACTAGCACTTCCAAATTTAGATTAACGGCGAGCACTGCAAATTTCCGTTTCCACACAATAAATATAAAAACTTTTCGCGCGCAACACTTGAGTCACCATAGCGATCACGTCGGGGTCACCAATTTGTCGGAGTGCTGGAAATTATTTTAGCGCAGGCGGTACTAGGAACTACTAATATAGCACATATAAAGCGTTTGATAGAACAGCACATTTATTCTGAGTGCTTGGATAACAGACCAAGGTCAAAACGGTTAGATATATGGCATGAGCGCAACATGCACAAGAGGGACGAACGTTCGGCTGGGGTTGAGACGCGGGTCAAAATGCCTCCTAGTAGGTCGTGCCTAGGGTGACACCTCGCGGCACACCCCTGAATCGCACAAACAAATGAACCGCTACATTAACAAATGAACCGCCACAATCCACTCTACCCCAAAACCGAATACTAAGATTTCGGGCATGTACAAGAATAGCAAAAGGAAATCAACACCGGCATTAATTACGGGACACATGCCGAATCACAAAAATACCAAGTTTTATCCCATGATAATTAAATTAACCCAAACAATTTTAAAACTAAAATGAAATATTTTTATTACACTCACAGCAAACGGCTGGGACAAGTGATCCGTTTCAACTGAAATCTGATTGGTTAAAAAAGAAAACGACTTTCCACTGACTTTCACTGGAAACGGAAAATAGCGAATGACCATGCTCCGTGAATCATTATTACCCCCCATTAACAAATGTAAATTTAAGTTAACCATTCCTTTCTCAACACAATTACCTAAGGAAATCATAGGTACTTGACTTGACCGGACCCTTCATTCGATGTCGTTCTGGTAGCTATACATATTTTTATACATTTTGTACAATTTATTTATTCAGTAAAACCATAAACACAGTAATCAACCCGAGGGTCGGTTTAGTAGGTGATGGTAGAGACCACCCAGTACTAAACCCTATACGACGTGTGAAAATTCACACATCAGGGTAGGGGGGCCAGTTCCTTTCCCTGTGCCGGTTATGGTTTCCCAGGAAGACCTGGTACCCGAAAAATCACTTCAGCTTGAGTGGAGCTGCATGTGCCCAGAGTGCCTTGCCCGGGAATCGAACCCGGGACCCTTCGGTCAGCAGTCCAACGCTCTACCCACTGGACTACCGCGACCCACATTTATTCAGTATTAGTCCGAAAACAGCACATTTTGGCCTTTCGAACTATTAACAACGATAACAATAGTCACATTTACAAACCACACAAGCCCTAGGTGGAGGAAAACTCACCCAGGCGGGAATCGAACCCGGGACCCTTGGAATGG
Source organism: Hetaerina americana (assembly GCF_022747635.1). Classification (NCBI taxonomy): domain Eukaryota; kingdom Metazoa; phylum Arthropoda; class Insecta; order Odonata; family Calopterygidae; genus Hetaerina; species Hetaerina americana. The sequence continues at coordinate 97,459 of NW_027286868.1, forward strand.
CAGACGAGGACGTTACCCCGCCGCCACCGGGGTCGGCAATTAACAATTTACTTATTTAATTTACAATTAACTTATTAATCGATACTCAGAATAATTAACGATTCAAAGATCGAAATAATACGCTGACTAAATCATCCACTTGATTTGCCGATATCAACTTCATTGACTAAGTCTTCGGCATTAAATTATCTGAGAACGAATTCGTCACGAGTAATCACACTCAAAATCGACGCAAGTTGGTCATTAGAGATAAAAAATACTATTTCGAACACCCATTTTATTTGCCTGCTTGCATGAAACGTTACTTTCGATATATTTCAATGGTCGTGTCAGAATCAGATGATATCGAAGCTTACCGCCCTTTAACTCTGTTTCTCTTCGACCCGCTCGATGACGAGTTGTTCTACTATGAAACTACGACGTAATTTATATTCTTGGTTAAGAATAACGCTGGGATCACATCACGCCATGGCTCAAATTCTTAATTTAAAAAATCTTCGTATTTTGTATACCATATAACATAAATTACTCATTATTTCAATGACTTATTACATTTTATTATGGAAAAAGAAGACCTGGCATCAGGAAATGACTTATGTTCGCAGGAAAGATCAAACATCTGCATTGGTAATTATTTATTTATTGAACGGAGAAACCCGTATAAGTTTTATTCAAAAACCACAAATTATGAATTAAAAAAATGGACCTAGCATTTGAAAAGCCTTTATTAAAAACAAATATTTACCAATGTCAATGCCAATTATTGATAGGCAGCACTAAAATCTTTCAATGATGCTTCCTGATCCTTCCTTACCCTAGCTCTGCGATTAAGATAAAGAATTACATAATAATTGTGCACCAATGAGAAATATACATTAAATGTGTTCAGTTTAAGGATAAGCTTACCTTCGATAAATTATTAAATGAATGACTATGCCTGCTGCAATTATCATGAAAGTAATTTAAGATATCAATATTATAAAAAACAAAATTATGATGGCACACCTTGGCCGCATTTCCCTTATTTCATGGGAAAAAGCTATGAGGAAAAGAAATTCCATTATTAAGTTTTGTTGCTAAACTGTTCACTGCCTGAATCATGTGAAAGACAAAATGTTTGCCAGTATTATTAAATTATTCAATATTATTAAATCATTCAACACATATCAAAAGTATTAAATTTAATGGTCATTTCTGATGTAAGTATATCATGCCAAAAAAGTCAGCATGTTCAGTGCATAAGACTTTGACAGTTAAGTATACTGAAGAACCACCCAGCTATTCATTTAACCACACTTACATTCACAGTATAACAAATGTATGAGTTTGTAATGTAGTTTAATTTTAAATGGTATGCAACTATGGGGTGGAGGACTTTTAATCTGGACCTTGTTTTATTTACAATTTAATGGTCATGTCAGATGATATTATATCAATAAGGGAAGAACCATTTGGCTCCACTCATAGCCACACTTACATCCACTTCATAACTTACATTTAAGGTGGTAATTTAGTTTAATTTTGAAAGGTATGCCCTTATGGAATAGAGAACATCTAATCTGGGCCTTGTTTTTTAAAATTCAATCTTCACGTTAAATGTATACTCCTTTCACGTCAATTAAATCAGCACACTAAAGGCAAATGACATTGATGTTTACGCAAAGGGAAGAACCACTTAACTCTTCATGTAACCACACTTGCATCCATGGCATAAAAATGGTAAAAGGTTGTATTTAGTGGGTACATATTTATTTAGCATCAGTGTTCAGCAAATGAGAAGAGAAAATATTATTAATAATTACAAACAAAAAGTACTTACTCTCTTTATTTATACTGATACAACAAACAAAATCAATCAAGGTGCAGTTAAATATCCTATTTCTTAGCGCAATGAAGGAATACTTCTGAAATTGCATCTTTATAAATTGAATGTGATAAAATTTTCATGAGTCTTAGTGATGAATTAACCTTTTAAACTCTCAATTTTAATCCACTGTCGACTTCCAAAGATGAACTTTTTGAGTGGCACATATGCTGGTGTAGAACATTATGTAGGTACCGGGACATCTTAAAACATCACCATGAAAACATCTTCATCATCTGTCATAAAATGGTCAATTTGCATGACTTGCCTAAAATATTTGAGTTAACCTTATGATTTGGTGACATGGCATTTGCAGGACGATTGCAGATTACAAATCTCAAATGCTCTCCAAGGGTCTTTGGGAAAAAAACCACATCCATAATCCAGACATTTGCTTAAATTACAATAAATGCAACATAAAAATAACTCAGATTAACTTTATTTGATATAATATACAGTTTCACCCGGCGCAACAAAATTTCATAACACAAACAGCTTAAGAATATATATATATACATATATATATATATGTATATATATACATATATATATATATATATATGTACATATATATACATGTATATATATGTATATATATATACATATATATATACATATATATATATATATATATATATATATATATATATATATATATATGTATATACATACATATATATATATATATATATATATGTATATATATACATATATATATATATATATATATGTATATATATATACATGTATATATATATATAAATATATATATATATTTATATATATACATATATATATATATATATATATATATATATACACACACACAAACAAACTTACATTACTCAACAAGCAACCTCTATCACAATTATAAACAATTGGATACACCATAACCTCCTTCCTAATCTCAAGTGCTTCAAAGACTAAACAATTCTGTAGTACCTAATCACCCAATTCAGCCATTCTTAAAGCATTTCTATAATGGTCCTTTGTATAGAGTTTGAGATTAATTCTCAATCAATCACTAATTAAACTCTCTCCAATAATGAATTTAAATTTCTGACAAAACACGGATAAGGCACCATTACAAAAATATAATTTCTTAACATAATTTTAAAATATGTATCAATTTCAAACAATTATCACACGGAATGTCTATTTCACACAGGTAATTCCCTAAAACACCCTCAAGGAATTTCGTCATGACACAAAAGGGCAGTTGTCAAATTATAAAATGACTAGAGTAAGACAGCACGGTTTTCAGATTAAAATTATATTTATTTGTTACTCAATAAATGTCTATAAGAAGAGGGTATAAGTCAAACAAAGATATAATTAAGGGAATAGCTCAAGCAATGAATGACCTGTGCATGAAATTTAACTAAGTCTCAAGCAGGGAGATTACGTGCATGCATTTGAAATTTTTCAATTTTGTGAGGTACATTGAAAACTTTGGTTCTTAAACAGTAACTACATTAGCTATAAGATACGGTTTAACAAGAACAATATACAAACTTTTCATAGGTATCTTAACACTTTGAATATGTAATCCTATTCAATTAGACACGCTCACAATACATAACATGTACTATAATTATAGAAACAAAATGTGATTGCTCTGTAGTTTGGTATACTTTGCAAAATTTAACATCTATAAGTATAAAAAGATAGTACTTCCTCATGGTTTTTGTTTGTATGATGATTATTAAAAGTTTTTCCAAAAATGAGACCAAATGAAACCTTATCATCATGAAGGCACATTAAGAGACTACTAATCTATTGGCACATGGAAGATTTCAAAAAGAATTCATACTCCAAGAAAATATGCAGAATCACTTCAAGCTTTGTGAATCCAGAAACACATATACAAATCACCTGGACATGGTAAATGTACAAGCATTCAAAAACACCCCAAATATTTTGTTCCTTTTGCAACACAAACATCACACTGTAAAGTTGAGTTCAGATATACATGTCCTCACATTGCAACTAAATTGGTAAAAAATTATACACCAATGATATTCATCACTTGAATGCACGAAATTGGATAAATTTAAGTGTTTTTTTCTCACACTTGATACATAACTTAAAAGTACATCTAAGACAAAATCAAAACATACATTGGCATGAGAAAGCATTTTTGGACATATATTATTCACAAAATAAAATGGAATGACAAACGAGAAGCAGCAGACAGCTTACTGAAATGGTCAGTGAAATATAATTCTCACATTATTGTCATTCTTTCCTTTTCAACCCGGAAATGAGGATAATTATTACAAAATACAGTCAAACCTCATTATAGCATAACCAAAGGGTCAAGTATTTTGTAGGTTAGAGGAAAAAAATTTGTCATACCATACTTAGACATGTAACTTACCAAAATGAGCATTTTCAACAGGAGCACAAGGTTATTTTCAAATTGATATTTTAAAATACTTAATTTGGCAGTTCATGCACTCACTTCAAGAATTTACTTGATCATGGAGAAATCAGGCATCATTTTATTTTTGTGGGTCAATCCAATCATTGAGGTGAAATTGCAGAGCACAACTTCAGCATTTTTTATGCCTTCACCTGCATGTTGTATACATGTTCATTCCCTTCAAGTTCCCTTACAAAGAAATGTACCCTGACGTAAATGCATGCACAATACAGAAAAGCAAAGATTCAGGTTTATTATGATCACAAAATAGGAATACATTAAAAAAACACACACTATGAAGGAGTGAACTGAATTTCTATATAGTGACAGCACACCTGATTATTAATACTTGTTTATTGCTAGAAGTTGGCTTCAAAATTATTCCTTGAATGATAGGCCAAGCTAACTCCAAAGAGAGATACTTAGGATTCAATGATTGGGAAACAGAATGCATACTGGGTGTGTTTTGGCCCTGTAAAGCTCATTCATATAGCCTTGCAATGGCCTCTGCAGTCTTGGCCCTGACCAATGGTTCAGGGTCTGTGAGCAGGAGCTGCGAGAGTCGGGCCGACAGGGATTCCAGTGGGATGAGGTCACTTGAGCTCATCACCCCGCCACTCTCATTCAGAACTGTCCTCCTCTTCTCCTCCATGCTCCCAAACAGCTGCCCTAAAACCCAAAGGAGTTGACGCCAAAGTCAATGACAGCGCTCCAATCTGTTCCCTTAAATTAATTACTCTACCTGCACAATAAAACTTGGTTCAATTCCTTCCATTGAACTCTTATCATTCATCATGCATGCATGTTAATATGCAGTGAACTCTCCATCACTCATCCTAATGAATGCATCATAAAACACAGAAAATTTAAAACGTGGATAACCAAAATACGTGGAAAATATGGTCATTATATAAATGGTAGTTCTTTAGAAATGGAAAGTATTTTTTCTCCGTTTTTAAACCATGTAATATAACAGTAGAAGTTTAGATTTAGAAGAGCACAAAACTATTATAAAGTGATTTGCAGAATGTATTTTTCTCAGAAAACTAAACCAATCATGTAGGCAGAAAAAAAATACTGACAAAGAACAAATTTCAAAATAGTATGGCTGATACAGATTCATATTCATCAAATGATACAGTTTAAAATAATTCAGGGTAGATAGTTAATGACTCATTTTTAATAGTAAGGCAATATTTCCTTGCCTTAAAAGAGAAAATGGAATTCTCACAGCTAATTGATCTGAGGGAAACAATAATGGGAAAATAAGAATAGTACAAAAATATTTAAATTAAAATAAAAAATAGAATTGACAGCTTTTATTTTGTGCAATTAACAACATTTAAGCAAATGTACTTCAGACGTATTTTTTTTAAATCATAAAAAAGTTTCAAAGTATTTCATTAAATTTATGATTGTAAATTCATTAAAATAGTGAGGTGCTGGGAAGAGGGAATAGCATGGGTAATGTGCAAAACAGATAATTGTAAGTTTACTGTATATACCCAGGTAAATGTTAGAAATTATTGTTCCGTTGAGTGATTTAGTGCTTAACATGTTCTTATAGTTCCAAATTCATACAATAATCCTACCTAATGGTGGGGATTGAATTGACAATTTTATGAATGATGGTAATTATATATGAAATAATTTTTTACAAAGGTGATGGTTTTATCCACAACAATCTTCTGCTCGTAAAACTTGAGCATATAGGAATTCTTGAACAATCTAGAACCATGGACCAATTTTAAACCGTGAAATTTAATTTTACTGCTTGAATATATTTCAAATTGGTTGCTTACATTAATGTGAATTCCATAAGAACATCTATAACCTGAAGATGAGCCAAATACGAGGGTAATCTCAGAAGTACCCGACCCAACAAAGAAAACACAAAAATTTTTGGAAAAAATGTATTTATTTTTCAACTTAATTTCCTTTCAGCTCTATACATTTTTCCCAGCGATGCTCAAAAAGTTTGATACCCTTTTTATAACAGGAACTGTCTTACTCCTAAAAATAGCCATTAACTGCCAACACACTTCTCCACTGCTGGAAAATCTTTGATCACCAAGCTTTTCAAGTTTGCAAACAGAAAATAATCCGAGGGGGCTAAATCTGGCAAATAAGTTGCATGAGGTAGCAATTAAAACTTTAATCATCAATTTTGGCCATTGCAATAATGGATTTGTGAGCTGGTGCATTGTCTTGATGAAACAACTCTTTCTTCTTAGCCAAATGCGGCCACTTTTACTTGATTTCTTCACCCAAACATTGCAATAAGTTCGCACAATACTCGTTGTTGATAGTTTTTCCTTTTTCAAGATGGTCAATGAAAATTATCCCATTGGCATCCCATAAAACTAATGCCATGACCTTGCCTGCCCATGAAACCGTCTTCGCCTTCATTGGAGCCGGTTCTCCCTTTTGAATCCATTGCTTTGATTGTTCTTTTGTCTCAGGTGTGAAGTAATGGACCCATGTTTCATCCATGGTAATGAAAAGGTACAAAATTCTGCTTTGTTGCTGTGAAACTCTGCTAAACACTCAATTGAAACATCTTCATGACACTGGTTTTGCTTGAGCATGAGCAAACACGGCACCCATCTTGCGCACAGCTTTCTCATGTCCAAATTTTCAGTTAATAGGCCATGTACTGCCCTTTTTGAAATGCCTATTATGTCTGCTAGCTCGTGCACTTTTAGCCGATGATCATCCAGTATCACTTCGTGGATTATCATCACCGTTTCTGGAGTTGTCACCTCATTTTTTCCACCAATGCGATGCTTGTCCAGACAGCTCGTAGGGCCTCGTTTAAACTCTGCTAACCAATATTTTACTGTTGTAAACAAAGGAGCAGACTCACCCAGAGTAGAATCCAGTTCAGCCTTTATATTGGTTAGACTGAGGCCTTTCAAATAAAAGTATTATATCACCTAATGATGACTGATTTTCTCCATTTTCACTGAAAATGTTCATTATTGATGACTGTCAAATAAATACTAAACAACGTAGCACCTTCAAACTTGAAGCATATGCTTTATATATTCTATACTTTCTAACACAGTGATATTTTTCAAACAACTTCCGCCATCTCTAAGTCTGACCAGGTACTTCTGGGCCATCTCTTGTAATATGTTCAAAGAACCTGAAGTTGCTAACAACAAAGCAGTTCATCAAAACATTCACATAGAGCATGGCACTCTCTACTGTTCAGACACATTGTACATTGGAAAATTGGCAGAGCAAAAAAAAGAAGCCTTTGAAACAAACACGGTACTGAAGAGATACGGGGAAGTGTACATAAAAGAGCAGATGAGAAAAGGACAATATGGAGAACTCTATGGCAAGGAATAAGTAGACACTATATTGGACACACCTTGAGGCACAATGAATTAGTTAGAAACTAAATAGAAGGGGAGATCTTGCAAAGGAAGGCCAAGGGACAAGTATAGAGGACAAATGAAGAAAGATGTAAAATATAGATGCTATCAGGGTGTGCAAGGAAATTAACATTGAATTAAGACTGGATGAATGTAGTAAACCAATCTTAAGATTGAAATACTGGTAATGATAACTATCATTCATTCAGGTGATACCTTAACATATAAAAGATGCGAGTTATGGCCAATTTGATGAATGAATTATTTTTGGTTATTTCCATAAATTAAGCTTAAATGTTTCATAAGTCTCCACTGGCATGATTGCTCATGTGATTTTTTGTGCAGATCAATGTGTAGAAATAATATCCAGAAATCTACAAAAAAAGTTCGGCAAATTGTAACAAATATTATTTGTCAGTTAGCTGAAAAGAAAAGACCATAAGTGTTGTGTTACATGCATACTTCAGACCTTCTGTTCCGTTACCAATGCAGCAAAAATAATCCTTTACAAATGAAAGAGAACTTTAATTTGCACCTCCTCACCTTTTATTTATCAAAAAATGGAATCCATCCCACGGCCTCAGAATGCACATTGAAATCTATTCATTCATTTGAATCACACACACACACGACACAATATGTTGGAAACTATCCATTCATGCATGGCTCACCTAATAGGAGTGCAGCATTTCCACGAATGGTGGCAGAGGAGGCATGCAGGTAAGACGTGGAACTTGAGACCAGCATTGAGAGGTGATCCTCAGGAAATTCCTCAACCTGTACCAGAAAAAAGAATGGAAATTCCATTCTTACTGTGATGCCATTGTGAACAATGAGGCAAAAAATATTTATTCATAACTCATTAAATTCTAATGTGAACAACAAAATACATTATTTTTTTCTTTTACAATGAAAAACTACAACAAAAAAGAATCAATCACATGAGACAGAAAATATGGAACAAGAGAGTTTAAGCTTGCCAGATCTTAATTTCATTTTCAAGAATAAAATAGTAAAAGGTTCATCTCTAAATTTCCATCCTGATTTAATGAATTTCATTGCATTTCCATTAAGTATAATGGAAATGCAATGAAATAATATTCTTTCAAAGGGTGAAACAACAGGGTTATTACTTTTGAATAAAGATAGTTCTACTTTCTTAGATTGACATTTTGGCCAGTTTCATCCATCAAATTTATTGAAATACTTCTGAGAGTTTATGTCCATGATATAAAGGAAGGGATACAATCCCAAGGCTTACCATTAATTTCACCAGATCTGTCATGAACCTTTCATAGTGAAGGAGGGCATTGTCGATTAAGTGTTGCTGGATCATCAAGGCAACTTTCTTAGCATGCCAATGGACTTCCATCACCTGGCTCATCTCCCTGAGTGCGAATTTGCAGGACTGAATCAAAAGAAGAAGAGTGTGAGAAGTAAGAGAATGATAGCACATCCTTCACTTCGGCAAATGTACTTGGGAGGCTATTTCTCTGCTTTCAACCAGCTTCAGGCCATTATTGCCAAATTAAAAGAGTGGGTCAATTATCAATTATGTGTCATGGAATTTGTGAGTCTCACAACTTTCACCACCAATGAAAGCATTTAAACTACAAGAAATTAACAGTGATCATCAGAGAACCAGTAATCAACTCAAAGACTGGTTTGATGAAAGGTGAATGCAGGGGCTACAGAGGAGATGTTCCTTTCCCTGAGCTTCCAAGGAAGATATTGCACTGAAAAAATCATATGCCTTAGATTTAGGCATGAGGCATCCCAAAGGCATCATATGGGGCAGCTCTAGAACAATTTATCCGCCAAGCTACAACACCTATCAGGGCCTACTTATTAGGAATGTAAGATCCTCAGCTTAAGGTACAGTAAGATAGGGCTCCTCTAGTAATCTTTTGCTAAGTATAAGGGGAACAACTTCCATTACATTTCATGTGAAGAATTCCCCATCAGCACAGAGTCTTCTAATGAAATTGGAAGATTCGCACATTATAAGGGCCCAGGTCCCTGAATTTACTGACCTATGGCTGGCTGAAGAACTGAGCAGAGAATGCCTCATACACAAAATTCTTTTAAAAAATGTGAACTGGTGTATTCAGGTTTTATTTCTTTTGTAAGATAATTAGTCAGGATAATTTCAAAACATAACATCAGGAAAAAATAGAGAGCCATTAGACATGTTCTCTTCTGGGTTGTCAGATGCATGTTCCTCAGTGGCATTCTCTATGCAAAAGCGAAGCCATCACGGTGATATTAGCAGGGGAGTGCATACAGACTTGAAGGTAAAACCTTAATACTTTGAGTACCCGACTGTTTCCTCATAAATACTTATTGCACCACTCAAATGTTGCAAAAATGAATTACACTCAATTTGCATTAATAAACATCAACATGATTACAATAGCAAACATTAAGAGAAAAAGCACCAATTGGAACACAGCCTAATTATTCAACTGAGAGGAGGGCATTTACTTCCACCCTGTGCAAAATCCTTTCCCAGAGCACCCATTAAGAAAAAAACAAAATGAGGTCATTCTTTCAGAGAAGAACATTTTTATGACTTTGAAGACTGATCTGACTTGACTGCATGCATGTTATAGCATGTGTTATGCATGCATGGTATTTTGCTGTACAATGCTATTCATTTATTCTAATGAGTGTATGTTAACATTGACATGGTTTATGTAAGAGGTTTGACCATGGCAGCCAATAAAGATAATTTATTACCACTATCACCAATAATGACTATCAATATCGGGTAATTTCAGAATAAACTTCTAAATGCATTCTTTATGTAATCACACACCCAATGGATATAAAACTGGGATGAGAGATATTATACATAAGTTACTCTTACTATAACCACTTCATCTTCATTGTCTGCCAATCGCAACAACAAGCAAACCAGGTTGCTCTTCACTTGCTCTTCAAATGCATCCCAGTTGGCTGATGTTATCACCGATGGCTCCGTCTCCACGGGAGACAATGATGGAGACGATGGTGGGTGCTCTTTTCCACCGCCATGTTTGGCAATGTTCCCCAGGAGGCGAATTGATGCAGCTCTGAGAGATGGATTGTTCTCCTGAAAGCCAAGAGGGTAAGCAGAGGTTGACGAATAACAACCAATCCCATAGCCAAGGAATAACATTATGACAGCATTGGAATTTTTACTTCGCACCAATATCTTAAGCATATGAAAAAATTGCACATTTTTATCATTGACTTTTACACATTTTGAAACCTTTGTTACAAGTTAGGGTCTAAGTGCATCAAAACAATGTCATTGAGGTGATATGAATTTAAACCATAGGAAAAGTAGGAAACCGTGCTGGAAATGGAAATTAATTAACACAAAACCCTGCATTTCAAGACACCTGTCAAGGGTATTTAGGAATAGCTTTTAAAATGTTTTTTTTTTTTATTTTGTAGACCTAAGGCCATGCTGACATAAAAAATTCATTATCAATTCGTTTGGAGGATTTTGCATTTTTTTGATGACTCACCATCATCATCAGGTGGTTAAAACCTTGCAATTCGAATCTTTCTTTTCGGGGCAGTGTACTATTGAGAATTAAAAATGAAAATGTCCCACTATGCCTCTGAGCGAAGCTTATTATCAGCATAAACAATATTTTGTTGATTACTTCCACTACATTAAAACTGATTACAACAGCTGTTTCAATTAGGTTACGAGTTAGAGAGAAGCAGTAATTGAGCATTAAGAAGATGCCAAAAAATAAATTTAAATGGAGTACTAAGCATCATTATTGCATTTGTTTGAGCAAAGAAATCAATAAAAAATACTAATTTAGCAAAGAAAATAATTCTCTTCCTGCAAGGCAATGCACAAGTGCTCACCTGCACAAGTTTGATGACAAAAAATTATGGAAATAAAGTTTGAATCATTTAAATACAAACTGTATTATCCAGATTTGACCCCCAGTGACTTTTATAAATTTCCAAACTTGAAAAAATTGCTTAGCAGCAAATGATTAAGATCAAACAATGTTGTCAACACACATTTCTATTTTGAACACCTTCCAAATTCATACTTTTTGGATGAATTAAAAAAATTTAGAGGAATGTTGGAAAAAGCATATTTAGGTAAAAAGAGATTATGCTGAAAATTAAACAAAATCTACCAATAAATTTGTTTTTCTCTTTTTCTTAAAGACTCATTGGATGACCCATGTATTTAATTTACAATGCAGACTGCACTTTACTAAAGATCATTGTAATGCTGTAAAATTGGATACTGCCACTTGGAAGTGACAATAACAACAAGTAGTGATGTCATACTGCTCAATGAAGCATCTGGTATGTACACGTGTATTGCAACAACGAAAACATTTTTGATTATCCCATTCAAATTGTGGCGCAAGGATTGTGGATTCTATATTTATTGAAGAAAGTCCAAGTGACAACAGAGCAGGCTTTTTCTAACATAATTATTACTATGCCCAGTATAATTTAGAAAAAAAACAGACTTTAAATTGTCCATCAGAACCCCATACCTTGTGTTTTAAGAAGAATTCCATGTTAACTTTGGGAGCAAAAGTTTTACCATACCATTTTACATTGAAAAACTTTTGATTTTTTTCAATAAAAAAATATTTAACAAGCACCTAATGCAATATCTTGATGATCTTTAAAAAAATATTATTTTCCAAGAAATTTATAAACTTTCCCTCGATTAATTCCAGACTGTAAAAAAATTTCCTGGACTTCATTTACCAAAACAATCTTAACCAAAATGGATCGACTGGTTGGGTCCAAGTACACCAGACAACACAGTCATATAACCAGGCAGGCAGTTCATATGAACTGCCCAAAATGTAACTGGAAAAAATCTATTAAAGATAACTCATGACCTAAAAAAGATAACTTACCTTGTCTAAATAAGGTCTAATATGTAGGGCAACTGTTACTCCAACCTCTCGAACTGTCTCCTCAGGTATAAGAGGCAAGAGGTTGGAGAGTCCTTGCATGGCTTCCAATGCCACATTCCCCACTGCCTTGTCCTTCAGGGTGCCTTCTCCTACACTGCGGATCAATGTCCTCAAAATGGAACTTATCCTCCTCCCTTTCTGAGAAATAGAACATGTTCACTGAGCTACTTCACTTGAATACAAATTGAAGCAACTTGAAGGCCAATACATACATGGAAGTATACCACACACTTTACAAGGTGCTTCAAGAATGTGTACATCTTTTTTTTTAGATTTTTCTCTCAAGTGTTAGGAATCTGAATACACAGTTTTCAGTGGATCATCCCTAATTTCTATGAATGCCACTAGTATCATCAGTGAAGCCAGTCTGAAGCTATATTTTTAGATCTTTGTCAGAGCTTGCATACAAGATGGCCTATGGCAAACATGCAGTGATCGTGCAATGAAATGAAACATAGTTACCATAGAGGTATTCTAACTACCATATCAAATCTGGGGTCAGCTTCCAGTAAGGTAGATATGGTAATACACACACACACACAGAATATAATTGCTTGGCTATATAAGGTTGGCTCAAAAAAAGATGAGACTGCTGGGATATGGGCTGAGAATACTTGATTTAATTAGCTACCCTTTAATCACGCTTATCACCTTCAAAATACAGCCCTTGGCTGCCAATACAATACTCCCAACGTTTTTTCCAGCTTTTCATACCATCTGGAACAGTTCTTTCGGGATAGCCTTTAAGTCTGCAGCACAATTTTGTTGGATGTCTTTAATACTTTCAAGTCGGCGTCCTTTCAAGGTAGATTTCAACTTAGGAAATAGGAAAAAGTTCACTAGAGCAAGATCCATTAAGTGGCTGGGGGATCACTGGATTTTGGCCAATAACTCAGTAACAATCAATGATGTATGCGTTGGTGTGTTGCCATGATGAAAGCACCAAAGACTTGCTTCTCCACACATGTGGTCTCTTCTTCAACATGGAATGCCTTAGCCTTCTAATAACCTCTATATAATGTTGCCCCTTCACTGGTTGTCATTTGGGGTCATATTCATGAATAATCACTTAACAATGGCCGAAAACAATCAAAATCACCTTCATGTTCAATCATAATGTCCAAACTTTTTTAGGTCGTGGCAAAGATGGTCCTTCCTACTGTGAAGACTGGGCTTTGGTTTCTATATCATAACCATAAACAATTGCCAGTGAAAATTATTTTTTAGAAGTTTTGATCATCATTTGAATGATTGAGCAGTTCCTGGCTGATGTCGAGACGTTTTTGCCTCCGCTCATCCGTTTACACTTGTGACATGAATTTGGACGTGATGCCCTATATGCCCAAAATCTCTGGCAAAATGGTGAAACACGATCCAAAACTAATAATTTAACTTCATTGGCAATCTCTCTGACAGTTCACCTACAGTTTACACACACTAAATCATTCACACTGTTGATGTGGGTGATGTTTGTTAGCACTGATGGTAATTCACTTCTCAGTTTTTCATCGGTCAAGGATTGTCCAGAATGGAAGCGGCTGTACCAATGCAACAACACTGTGCCTGACTTATTTTTCATTACCAGATGCCTCTTGAATCATTGCATAAGTTTCAGTTTCCCTTTTCCCAAGGTTAAAACGAAATTCAATGCCCACGTGCTGCTTCTCTAACACCTTCATTCTCACTTAGCACTAGAATTTGTTCAGCAAGTATGTGCCAGCTCAGACAAGAATCACTGTTGTGTAGAGAAAAGTTGAGATGAGATTACAAGCAAGGTGGTGCTTTACTTCTCACAGACACTGCTACAAGGTGACACCTCACTGATTTTGATCTGTCAAGTTTGCCTGTGGAAAGAACAGTCTCATTTTTTCTGTAATACAATAAGTACTTGATAGACCCTTATTTGCTCTTATACAGAGAGAAATAAACTATTTCAGCAGAGGCAGAAGTCCAAAAAATATCACCAAATGGCGTTCACTTTGCAGTGCACATTGACACAATCTTCTGAGAAGCAACAGAACTTCCTGAGAGTACTGCATTTGTATTCGAGAGATGTGTGCAATAAATAAAACCAAAATGAAACATTTGAAATTCCATTACATGCCGAAGAGCTAACACCAGACTGCCACTGCTTGCATATTTCAGGTGGCAATTTTGTTCACTTCTTGGGAATATTTACAGTTTTCTTCACTCCCTTTTAACAAAATATTTTGATCTTGTTATAATATTCTATCTTGTCTTGCTTATAATAGAACAAAATACTCATACGTAACACTATTCTGATAAAATGGCCACCAATATTTTCAAAACAAACATCACCACCATAAATATATGTTCAGGTGATATCATGACAAGAAAAGGATACTCATAAGTACACGATTTTTCCTTTTCAACTGCATAATATAACCATTTTTTACAGTCCTTAAATTAAACATCAATTGATAATCTTTTCATTTGATATGGTACCTTTTACCATACATTTTCCATTGATTTCACAGCTGGTGTTTCTACTTATGCCTGGAAAAATTTCAGTTTTGTTCATCACATGCACAAAAGAAGTAACCAAATTGTGATGCCAAAATTATTTTCATGGGTTGGGACCAGAACTTGAAGGAACTGATATACTATGGGGGAAAGCATGCTGACAAGAAACATCTAACATCTGGCACAGGGTACCAGAATAAAAATAAATAATATGCTCTTTTATCATGTTTTCCAAAATTTTGAAGATAAAACACTGTCGAGGGTATGCATTTGCGATACCCTCATGATAGGCACCTTACGCATCATCTAATTTGTGGAAACTAGATACCGGGCATGACTCCGCAGGGGCATGACTAGTTTCCGTTATCAGTACCGAGGGCTGGTGACGTGGGCCGGGAAAGCCTTGCTTCCCTGAGTATGACTCCTGGCTGCGCGCATCAGAGGACAAGGGTCATGCCCAGGAGCGGGAATAAATTCGGCTGTCGGCAAGGCATCAGGGTCAGTTGGGCCACGCATGTCGTGATCGCGTCTAGCACGAGGCTTGTTACGCTCGCCGTGACTTCGGCTAGACGATCAGACCCTCCCCCATCCATCCCCGAGAAACGAAGGCTCCGCCTGGGGACACGTTCACCGTGCCCGCGTTTCTCGCTTCCTCATCTCCACCTCCGGTCCGGCTTCGCACCGTGGCTGACGATTAGGGTAATGTTCACTGTGCCCACGTCTACCACCGTTCCGCTGTTGCCCAGTCGTGCCATCTTCTAATAGTGATCCCGTCCCGGTGCTCGGCTCTCTCCCTCTCCCGCATCGTAGAACGTAAGTGATATCTTATTTTTTGTACAATGTGCCTTGTTTTGGGCTTGTAGACTATACGTTTTCCCCACTTGTATAGCTTTCCCATAAGGAATGAGTATCCTAGTTTGTCCAACCCATGAAGAGCATCTAGAGGAAGGTATCACAGTAAGTAATTCATTATTATAGATAAACCCTCAAAATGGATTGGTTGAGCTCGAGCGTAGGGAGATGTATTGCTCGAGGGGCTTCACTATGGGAGTTAGACTATGGAAGTACTGAGAAACATGGTAATTTAATTGATTTTACATCCACGGTAAATACATTGACTGGGAATGAGGAACCGAATGCAGGCAATTTTTGCACTCACAGTAATTTCATCGGTAATTCGCCTGGTGCGCCGACCTATCCCTCCATAGGCAGCCAAATTCATTTAATTCCCAACTTCAGCGGGGAGGACGAAGTTAGTGTCGACAAATTTCTAGAGAGTATACGCATTGTAAGCCATTTAAGTGGTTGGAACGAACAGCAAACGCTCGGGGTGGCACTTCTACGGCTGAGTGGGACGGCGGCTGACTTCGTTTCGGCCAATCCGCATATAGTGGATTCTCATGAAAATATTTCACTTGCCCTAAAACAGAGATTTAATGTAAAAATACCTCCCTTCATATTAGAAAGAATGTTCACTACCTGCATGCAAAAGCCACTAGAAAGTGTCACGGAGTTTTCCACTAGATTGAGGAACTTGGGGAATAAATTACGAGAGGCAATGAGGGATCCACTGTCCGAAAACTCCAAACGTTTGATGGAGGACCGATTATTAGCACAGTTTCTCATAGGATTAAGGGAGGAAATAGGAAGATTTGTGCTGGTTTGTACTCCTAAAGGAATTGTCGAAGCGGAAGCGTATGCGACCATGGAAGAGGCAAGCGTGAGAAATTACCAGAGCCTTCAAAAAAGGTACAAGCACTTCAGTTCAACTCTCCTCACGAATAGCCAATAAATCTAGCGCAGCAACTAGCGTCACAGAAGCAAAACGGAACTTTGAATGGCTCTTTAAATAGTCCCGAGCGCCCTCAGGTCAGCCCATTCGCAGGGAGGAGTCACAGGGACTACCAAGAAAATCAGAGAGTCAATTCTTCTCCACGCACCTGCTATCGTTGCGGACTGGCTGGGCATATTGCGCGCTACTGTCGGTAAAAGGAAGATTCCTCTCGCGAATGCTATAAGTGCGGCGAGAGCACCCATACCTCTCAAAATTGCCCCTTGGTGCTTAGTGGGAAATGCGGGAAAATGGGTCATTTTCCTATCCGATGCCTGACTAAGTGTCCAGGACAGGGCCGGGAAAGGCTCCTGCCCCAACCAATCGGTCGGGGGAGACGTCGTTTTAGCTGTTAAGCCAGAAGTGGGCTAGACCGTCCCCGCGAAAATCTCAGGCCGAGTATTTCATATGTTGGTGGACACGGGAGCGGCGGTCTCTATCTTACATGAAAAGAATTTTCCTCTTCACCAATTTGAAGTATCCAGGTATCATTCTAGAGTAAGAAGTGCTTCAGGCCACCCATTAGCGGTCATAGGGCAATGTACAATACCATTTGTTATAACTGGGAACCTATACCCTCACGACACCTTGATTGCAGATCTTGGAAACGTAAATTACGATGGCATCCTAGGACTTGACTTCATGGCACGCTATGGGGGAAGTCTGTCTTTCCAGGATAGAAAACTGAAGATTAGGGAGGGTAGAGAAACATACTTAGATTCGAGCCAAGAGAGCTCAAAGAACAGGATTAAGCAAGAGAATAACGTACTGCCCTTTAAAAAGAAATCGGTCCTTTCGATGATGCCAACTGAGACATTAGTAGCTCAAGCCTTCCCGAATTTGATTTTCTGGGTGAAGAGAAAATCGGGTTTTTGCGGGATAAAGGCAATGTTCAGGATGTGTTAGACTTATGGGAATCCAGCCCGTTAGAGACGGTAGGGGCGGAGATCTTGTCGCCAGTACCAAATAAAAATAACGTAACATTAGTCTCCCACGAGTTGATTGAGTTGGGAATGGGGAAAGGAGATATGGGGCCCGTGAATGAAGAGATGACTGAGTCGAGCACAGGAGATGTACAGAGGAATGCGGCCAACCCACCAGTTAAGTGTCCGTATCACAAGAGGGATGATGGGGTTAAAAATGAAGAGTCCAAGGGTGACTGCATTTTCTCATCCATTAACAAGAGTTGCTACTTCAGGGATTAGCGGGGGCCAAGAGCCGGCCGAGAGGTCTAGCCGTGATGCTGGGAGCTCAGGTGAATTAGAAATAATAATCGAAGGGCTGAAGATTGTAATCGAAAAATCGATTAGAGTACCCCCATTCTCAATTGTAATTGATAGTGTGAGATGCGATGGATCAAATGGAAGTGATGTGGAAATATTGGGAGAAGAGAGAGATCTAATCGTACTTCCGACAATAGTATTGCCTAGCAAGCAGGGAAGGATTCCTATAGTCATGTGCAACTTGAAAGCTGACACACAAATTCTAAAACGAGACTCTCACGTGGAAGTTGAATTATTCCAAGGGCAAAAACACGAGATTAACGTTCTTGAAGGTCAGCAAGAAGACGATAATTTTTGGCTGGAAGCAATTGAAACGGGTGAACTTATGACCCTTTTCGATTTCAGCAAAGTGCCAGTCGACGCCCTTGATCCACTCCAACAGCTCGTCATTGAGTACAAGGAGATATTTCTGCATAAAAATGTTGGATTAGGGTGCACGAACGTTGTCAAGCATCGGATTGACGTAGGCGAGAGCAAAAACGGAAAAAAACGACCCTACCGCGTGCCGCATTCGAAACCAGTGCCAGGCTCTAAATGAGGCAATTCGGGAGATGTTGACACAGGGAATTATTTCCCCCTCTGCAAGCCCTTGGTCAGCACCAATAATCCTTGTTAGAAAGAAAGTGACGGAAGATGGTATGGTAAAGTACAGGCCCTGTATTGACTACCGAGCGTTAAATAATGTTACAAAAAAGGATGTATTCCCGATCCCAAATATGGACGAAGTGTTCGCTCAGCTAGGTGGTGCCGCCTTCTTCTCCTCAATGGACCTGTGTAGTGGTTACTGGCAGGTGGAGATGGAAGAAGAATGCCAGGAATATACTGCGTTTAGCACACCCGAAGGACACTTTCAGTGTAATCGCATGAGCTTCGGCTTAGCAAATGCTCCGTCGACATTTATGAGGTTAATGACAACCGTTCTTGAAGGACTCATAAATAATGGGTGTTTAGTTTATCTGGACGACATACTGAGATATGACCGGAACTGGATTGATCATTTGAAGGGTCTGAGGAAGGTTTTTCAGAGGTTGAGAAAAGCCAATCTGAGGCTGAATCCCAAGAAAACTTAACTTTTCCGTAAGCAAGTACTTTTTCTTGGTCACTCGGTTTCCGCACAGGGCTTGCGGCCCGATCAAAGCAAAGTGGAAGCAATCAAATGATTTCCTCAACCTAAGGATATTAAGCAGCTTCAATCCTTTTTAGGCCTGGTGGGCTACTATCGTAAATTTATACTAAATTTTGCCAAAATTTCCAGTTTCCTTACGAATAGCCTTTCAAAAAATACAAACTTTGTTTCGGAAAATGATCAACAAACCACATTTGAAACCTTAAGGAACTGCTTGCTTTCGCGATCTGTCTTGAGATTCACTGATTTTGCAAAACCGTTTATTTTAACGACAGACGCGACCTCGCTGGCCGTAGCGGGAATTTTATCACAAGCATGGGAAGATGGTGAACACCCAGTAGCGTACGCTAGTAAACAGTTGCATGGCGCCCAAAAGACATACTCCGCCACCGAGCTGGAATGCCTTGCGGTTGTACAAATGGTTCGAAAATTTCGAGTTTATCTTTTAGGAAAATATTTCATGTTGCACACGGACCATAAGCCTCTCTGGTGGTTTCTGGCCCTCTAAGAGCCGACCCCAAGATTGGCTAGATGGGTCATGGAATTAAATGAGTGCTCATTTGAGATACAACATATACCGGGGCGGGAGCTAGCTCATGCCGATTCACTTTCCGGAGCGATTCCAGAGGTATCCCTTTTATGCGCTAATGGAGCCACTCAGCCATTTTGGGACAAGCAAAATATTTCCAGAGAGCAAGCAAGGTGCGCAGAGTTGAAACCACTTCACGAGCGCGCCCGATCAAATGATCCTTCGTATTTCTATGACAACGTCTCATATGCAGTTCGAAATCCTGACCCACAGTTCGTCATGCGTGCCCATCGATCCATGAGGAATTTTATTTTAAAACGCTGTCATGATAATCCTCTGGCGGGTCACCTGGGGTTTAATAAAACTTAAGAGATAGTCCAGCGACATTTCCACTGGGAGGGTTGTTACTCTGATAAGTCCAAAACTGTTTATCGTGTAAAAAACGAAAGGCATGAAGCACTCCTGTGCCACTGCAACCAGTAATTGAAGCAACGTATCCACTAGAAAAATTGTCTCTCGACATTCTACCTAAAAATTGTCTACTTCCACCTGTATTTGTCCCAATTTTTCCTAACTGACTGTCCACTCTGTATCCACAATTCCCAAGACTGTTGTCAACTCTGTCCTCTCAGCAAATGCTACTCTGGACTACAAAATTCTTTACCCGACGTAACAGCAGTGCGGATGATCAAAGCAATACCACTTACTTGCTGGGAGTTGATGAGGCTGGCGGTGTTGGCAAGGCCTCGCAGGCAAAGGATGCGGAGAAGTGGTGAGGGTGCTGACCACTGTGAAGACTTGAGACTTGAGGAGGATGATGAGTTGGAGATGGTGGGTGAGGAGGCAGGGGTTTCCCCCGATTCCAGCATGAGGAGGTGCTCCAAGGCAACCTCAACCAATGCCTCCGACCCATTGCCATTCAGGTTTATCAGCTGCAGAGCATGATAAAGAATTCAAAACTTATTAAATGCCCGCATGCAAAGTGCTCACTACCTAATTCAGATTCATACACAAGCAAAGATAATAATTCACACCCAGCCTTAAGCTTCAATGGTTTTTTGCGAACATATGGCCAATATAAACCCTTATCTTTGGAAAATGTACTTGCATATACACATGGGTGACAGCACCTGGAGAAACATTCTGGCTCATATGGTCTCGCTCTCCAGAGTTCCTCCTTATCTTTGCGGACCACCAACTCTTTTTAGATTTAGGGTCTACTCCCTTTTAATTCAACCATTTGGGCTTGCATTCCTCAGTCATGACATGCGATATCTCTTTTCAACAGTTCACTACATTCAGTGAATGAGCATTCTGGGGTCAAAAGCATTTGATTTACGCACAATTTGGAGCACTATCTTTTGCATTTTCTACAAGAGTTGAAAACTAATCTCTATAATTAATTAATCAACATACAAGTCATTGAGGAACTCTAAAATAGGCCACTCCAGCTGGTGTAAGGAAAGAAAAGGTTAACACATACGTAAGAAGGATCCAATATCTTATGAAATAAGGGTTGCTGTCCTTCACTTTTCTTCCACACAGAGGCATAAGAATATGATCGCACTACTATGGCTGAAGGGATAACACTAAAACAACCTTGAATACAGGGTGCGTTCTGAAAGTAATGCAATTATTTTTTAAAAGTCTTTCATTGAACATATTTGCACAAACACTTAAAATTCTTCAAAGCAGTGCCCCTTGTTCTCTCCACATTTTCCAGTGACTCATTCATGACTGGTACGTGCCCTGGGGGGCATCTTTGGGAACCTCTCGCAAAAGGTCTTCGTCACCGAGCTGTTTGGATCTCTTGTATGAACGAAAAGTGGGTTCCTTTCAGGGCTACCCTAATCCGAGGGAACAAAAAGAGGTGTGCTCGGGTGACATCAGGACTATAGAGGGGATGAGGCAGCATTGGCACCTGTTATTTGGCCAGGAACCCATGGACTCGTAGCGCGTTGAGGCAAACACCTTGGGCACGAGCTTGGCGCACACTTTCCTCATTGCTAAATCTTCAGTGTCAATGTGAAGCGCAACAGTAGATGACAAGTTCAGGTCATTGACAACCATCTTGGCACTCAATCGATGGTCAGAGTCAAACTATTGTTGAACACAAGCCTCAAGCTTGAGGTTTGTGTTCAAACAACAACAAGTGGTTTCGCTGGTTGATGGCCGCCCAGAGCGTTGTTCGTCGTGAAACTCTTCCCATCCCTCCTTAAAGGCATTTAGCCACCTCCTTTAACTCGTGAGTAGGACAGAGCAGTGTCCCTGTAAGCCTCACTAATCATTTTGCTAGTCCCCTCAAGACATTTTTCCAGTTTAGCACAAAACTTAGTAATCATGTAACGTTGCTTGATCATCAATTCCATTTTTTACGTGACACAGTCGGCACACCGACACAGGTTCACAATAACTGACGTCCTGCCTCTTCCACAGCTTGGAGAGAGGCTTATCATCCCCCCTGAAGTGGTTTGATCTCACGACGACCAATAGGAGTGGCACAGGAAATTCAATTGCATTACTTTTGGAACGCACCCAGCATTTGAAAAATCATGCAACTTCCTCCTGCAAGCTAATTCAACATCCTCAAGACTTCCCAGGACAACTCAAAAACGGTTTATCAGTTGTATTTAGAAACATTCTTGGGATGCAAGGGAGAGTAACCCAGTTCCAATGATTTGGAGGCAGACTATTAATAGCCAAAATAACTTCTAAAAATTCAACCACAATGATGGAAATTTGTGATGCATATAGTGAGTAGCATTATTCTTCAGCATTTATAAAATCATGAGGATGATCTTGTAAAAACTTAATTAATGACAAATAAAAGTCACACTTATATCTTATTCCTGTGTTGTGCATCTCAGGTTTTTCAAGTGAAATGCATTCTTTTAAATTTGCAACATCCATCCACAACTTTCATTTTGTTGCTCACAGAAGGTATGGGTACTCAAGGCAGCTACTGTGTGACTTCATGCACATACTCCAAGCTCAATGAGTTGGTACCAATCACTAAGTGGAGCATAAATCAATGGTAATCCATTAAAGTTTTACATAATGCTGGAAATACCATTGATATAACCCCTGGACCATCATGCAAACCTAAGCATGCTAGATGCGGTCAAAAATGATAATGAGCAAAAGGGATATAGAATCAAGTATTTTTGCTCTAATATCAACACTCATGAATACAAATTATCCAAGGCTAGTACTAACTAATCACCTCTGAAAAGAAAGCAGTCACAGTGACAAGCTGGGCTTCATTTGCACTCGATGAAGCTGCATATCGATTCAGGCAGGTGGCGACACGAGGGATTTGACTGGGCATCTGCTTGCACAAAGCCCTGGAAGTGGCAAAAAAAAGACCAATGGCATTATTATTAGAAGGACAATACTACTAAAAAAATATATTGTGACTCCTAACAAAAGACACCCTATTATCCTACTCTATAACAACTCCCGCTTCATCTGCTTACACTTACTTTTATATATATATATATATGTATATATATACATATATATATATATACATATATTGTATATATATATATATATATATATATATGTATATATATACATATATATATATATACATATATTGTATATATATATATATATATATATATATATATATATATATATATGTATATATATACATATATATATATACATATATTGTATATATATATATATATATATATATATATATATATATATATATATATATGTATGTATATGCATGTATATATGTGTACATGTGTATATGCATGCATATGTGTATGTGTGTGTGTATACAGGTATATATACTCTTTTCTTTTTGATGTGTACACATGAATGTGACCATAAGTTTAATGCCTAATGTAATATGTATACGACGATGGGTTACATGGAAGAAGGGACCGTTTGGTCTCAATTTCGCCCAAATAAAGACCACTATCTATCTATCTATCCTATTCCTGCCCTTTCCTCATTTGCCTAACATTCTCCCCTGTATCACAGTCTTCAGTATCCCACTGCCGATCAATACGCCCTTCATCCATTTTTCCTACCTACATAGGATTTCTCCCAACAAACTCCTATCTTCACCCACCATACACCTAGCACTTCCTTATTTGATTTCCTTTCTGCCTATTTCACCTTCCTCATTTTTCTCCACAACCACATTTCAAAGGCCTCCAATCTACGTCTATCCTCCTACATCAGTGACCACATTTTCGTGCCATACATAGCTATGCTCCACATCCAAGTTTTTTTTGAGTCTTTTCTTAATATCCTTACTCAACGTCCCAGTAATCAATTCTTTCCTCCTTGTGAAAACCTCTTTGCCTAGCCCAATTTTTCTACCTATGGGCCTACTACTTTGACTATTTTGTCCCAAACACTTCCGAGATACGAAAACTGTTCCACCTGTTCTAGTTTTTGCCCTCCTATTTTAGTGTTCAGCTTAGCCTTTTTCTTTCTGGAAAATTGCATTCCTTGGTTTGATTTATTTTGATTCTCATCCCATATCTATCGCACTGAATTCCCAAATCACTCAGCAATGCTTGCAACCCCTTGGCTGACTGACAAACTAAAGCTTGATCATCAGCAAACCTAACTGATTTTAGGATCCCCCCCCCCCGACTTTCATTCCTACCTCCCCACTGAGCAATAATGGTATGTTACTTAAAAAAATGAATGGAATAAACCATAATTACCCAAATATGAGTCAATTTTAATGTCAGTCAGTCAAAGTCAAGTCTCTGAAATTCAGCTGAAATTCAAGTCCCGGAAAAATTCTTTCAATAATGTGAGGCCATGCATTGTATCATAAGTAATAAAAGTTTCCATTCTTTCACATTCATTTCAAAAGAATTTTTTATATATTTTATTTTGATAAATAATATTATTATTTTTCCATTCAATTCCCAGTTGCCATTAAAATTTAGTTTGTTGATTAAACATATGTTTACTGATGATTCAATAATGGGCTTCGGTGCTCTACAGTTCGATTTCAAAAATGTAAAAATAAAGTCCAGCTCCCAATGACTTGACCACCACAACGAACTGTGATTCATCTGAAAAGGACCAACAAGATGCTAACACTTTAGAAAGAGTAGTAGAATGCTCATTTGCATTGGAAACCAATCCATAGCATAGCATTTGCAGATGTGAAATTACAGTGTTATGAATGGGGAGGGTGACTCAAAGCAATGGCATTTATTATTTTATTCATGCACGCGTGCCATAAGATGTCGTTTCTAAGGAATACAATGATGCTGCAGATTAAGATCAATGTGGCATTGGAAAACTACAAAGCATCTGCCATACTTGATAGAGATGACCCCTTCAACTTTTGAATCATTTCCAAAAAAATTTATCTCTCCCAAGACAGCAGTCTTTGGAGGACATTTCAAGTCTTATGTGCCTAAGAGTTGTCCATCTCAATAATACTATTCATGAATAATCAGACATTCCGTCAACTCTCACAGGTTTGGACGATTACCAAGAATTTGGACAGTTAAATTAAAAAAAAGCATACTTATAAACATAAGGACCGCTTTTTATCATGTTAAACTCATAAAATGTATTGTATAATGTAATTTGCAACACCTGTGCATGCCTGTAATCTTTCTGCAGTAAATCTCCAAAAATTAATTATTTTGAAATATGGTGGCAACTTTTTGGGGATTGGCTCCTGATAACTTTTGGGGCTTTAAAGTAGTTGGGGCGGCTTACTTACGGCATCACAAACAACGATACATCATTAGAGTGAGAACAGCTAAAGAAGGAGAAATCACTGTTTCTTCAATGTCTATACCAGCTCAAGCAGCATCTACAAAGAACATGGAGATGACTCGAGAATACTAAAGCAGTCGACAATGAATTGGAGTATCACACTCCAAGATGATTTCGTTACATTAAATCATATTTTGCACAGTTGCAGATGCCTTTAATACAAGTCACTTTCTATCACTTTTTATAAATTCATACAATTCAATTTTTTTCATTTTTTCTTGTAAAAGATGCATGCAAGTTTGTGAACAGGCTGGGTGATTCTCAGTCACAGGCAGCCATCAGAGCAGCAATGCTATTATTGCATTCACCTGGTCAATGATGGCATCATTCTGATGAAAGATGAAAGATTTTCGCCAACATCAATGTTCGAACATTCTAAAAGGGCTTCAGCGGCAGACTCACAGTCACAGCAGAGCAAAAATGACTGCAGAGCTCCTTGTGCAACTCTGGAAATAAATTCATCAAATGAACACAATAAGGAGTCAATAGTACACCTACACAAAACAATATTCCAAATGGAAACAAATATATTATTATTTTCTAGCTCATCAGAAGAGCTCAGGAGCATTTCATTATTCCTATGCCTTAATACCTATGCTCCTTTGGGGAACAAGCAATGTAAATGGAATGGACTGTGGCATGATGAACACAAATGTCAATACTGATTAATTGGGCAGCCTTTGAATAGAAAATTTTGATGAAAAAATCTAGGGTGAACGTATTCATGGAAGGCATTTTTAGTAATTTAATAAATATGCTATTTGAGAAGTGAGTCAAACCTCCACCTGGTCTAATTCTGAAATTCGCCTCCAATACCACCATGTAATACTAATTTCACAGTTATGACCTTTCTTACAGCCAAAAATACTGTCTGCTTGTTCCAGTGAACGGTAACAGCAAACAATTGTAGCAGTACCATTTGGGCAGTACTCATGGCACTGGTGGTAAATGTCAGAATGCACTCAAAATCTTATTATTGATTATAATGGTTGAGGTCGATACTGTCAAGATATTGAAAAAAATCTAAATAAATAGCAATTATTTACAACTCGATAGCTACTATTATAAGCTTAGAATTATATTTCTTTTGGTCCTCATTTCCTTAGGAGCATGTATTTCACAAGTTATAATTAAAATTAATGCAATGAAATCAACAATATTTAATAAATGAGAAAAACGAGAATGAGAAAAAAATGAGAAATGTTTTGTTGACTTACACATGAGATTTTTAAAAACAGAAATTTAAAGTAAAACACAGGGGTTGACCTATACACAAGTATATAAGGTAATTAATACGAATGCATCCATTTCCAATGATAGCATTCAAGCTGTCATTAGCAATAGTCAGTAGAGCAGTAGTCAAAGGATTTTGGATTGACCCATGAAATAAGCAGTGCTACATTTCTAAGTCTAACCATTAACACAGTAATCAACCCAAAGGTCAGTTTGGTGGCTGATGGCAGAGTTCACCCAGTACTAAGCCTGACGGCATGTGAAATTCACACATCAGGGTAGGGGGCCAGTTCCTTTCCCTGTGCCGGTTATGGTTTCCAGGAAGATCTGGTACCCAAAAAATCACACAGCTTGGATGGAGCTGAGGGTGCCCAAAGAGGCTTACCCAGGAATAGAACCTGGGCTCTCTGGCCAGTAAACCACCTCTACCCCTGGACTACCGCTACTCATATAAGTCTAACAGTGAATTAAATTTTATGACAATCTACATTAAAATACACCCTATTTCAGCTGTACATCCTCAACTGCCCCTCTTAATTCCACCCACCATGCATTAACTCTTCCTTCCTCTTTGAGGGTTAAATGGAGGAAGGGATCTTATGGTCTCCATTTCATCTGAATAAAGAAGTTTATCTATCTATCTACCTCCGCTACTTAACATTCTACCACCCATCACAAGCCTCCAATATTCCAATTTCTTTCAACAATATCTCCATTCACTTTTCTTGACTACTATGATTTTCTTTCAACAACCTTCTCTTTTCACATCACTTTTTAATATATTTTCCTACCCATCAATTTTATTTAACCAATTATTTCCCACATCTCAAATTCCTTCATACAGCACATCCTCTTCTCTCTTTGAATATGTTTCAAAACAAAATAAAACTATGCTTTTTATCAAAGTTTTCGCGAATATTTTCTTTGTGCATTTTCTGAAGGTCCTAGTCAGCAACTCCCTCCTTTTTGCAAATTCTTGACTTTTTATTATTATTCTTAAATTCCTCACTTTTGCCCATTTTCAAGAAAAGTATTTCTAAAATAATTTAAGTGTACTACCTGCATTCATTTTACCCTTAGAATTTAATGTTTAGCTCAGTCATCACATGACAACTTTCTTCTATTATTATTCATTTTCCTTTCATGCATATTGCATACATTCTGCAATTTAAATATGGATGATTGAAATCTCTCAGCCGATTGGTTAACTAAGTACTGGTAATCCAAAATCTGACTTAACACCCTCCTTGCCTATTTTCTATCATTCAACTTCCCTAATCCTGTCTCAATATTTCTTCCAAGCATATGTTAAAAATCACGGGAGATAATAGACAACACTCTTGTACTCCCCTGTTCATTAATGCTCACCCTGAATCTCCATCGCTTACACCATAAACCTGTGCAGTCATGAAAAGGTTTCATATATGCGAGTTATCCTGCCAGTCCACCCTTAACTTCTTCAAAAAGTTCATTAATTACATGACAATGCAGTCTTTATCTCCTCAATCATTGCAAATCGCCATCCTATCATAGATCTCTTCAGTTTTGGGAATAGGAAAAAGTCACAGGGGGCCTAACCTGATGGATATGGTGGCTGAGGCATTATTATTGTGGTGTTGCTTTTGGCCAAAAAATCTCTCACAAGCAACGATAAGAGATCAGGTGCATTACCATTATGCAAAAGCCATAAATTGTTTTTCCACAATTCGTATTGCTTCTCTCAAACTGTGCATAACTTCAAGGCAGTTCCCCTTATTGACTGTACGACCTTGTGGTAAGAGCTTCTGATGCACTATGTCACAGTAATTGAAGAAAACAGTGCTTATCACTGTTCACTAGATGCCTATAGCTTTCAAGAACACCAATCGCAGCCTCCAGTGGACCTACAGTATGTTGCGAAATTGAAATTTGTCCGGAGAGAAGCGCTGCACCCTGTATACGTATGTCAATATGCAAATAGTTCTAGAGGCATAGGAAGAACTTGAGATATGAATGAAAGTTAGCGGGGAATCCATAAAATCAGTTAGATTTGCTGATGATCAACCTTTAGTTTGCCAGTCAACCAAGGGGTTTGTAAACATTGCAGAGTTAATTGGAAAGCCAGGACAATATGCTCGCAATGAGAACATATATATATATATATACATAACAAAGGTTATATGGCTTTTGAGAAAGAGAAATTAAAGCTTAGTTAAATATGAGTTTATGAACTAGAACAGGAACAGTTTACATATCTCAGAAATGTTTAGGACCAAAATGGTCAAAGTGGTAGGGAGACAATGAGTAACGATGTTAAAAAAAGGTTTGTCAAAACCTTGATATGGAGAGTAGATACAGGGTCATTGAAGCAAGATGAAAGGCACAGATTTATTTTTAGAATGGATAAAAAAACTTTTACAAAAATCATTCCTAATTGTTATACATTCCAAAAACTTTCTGAACGAACATGGATATTTTGAGTCATGTGGTCATGGAAAATGGAAACATGAAAATTTGACCATAGTCTGCTAACATCATTCCTCAGTTCTCATGGTATGTGAAAATAAGAAAAACAAAGATGGAGTAAATATTGAGAGTTAGTGGGGCTCTGCAAAAGTGATATAAGGAAAATGTTAGGTGATACTTGGGAGAGAATGAAAAATAATGGTACAAAGAAATACATTGCAGATTAACCGTAACATCAATGAATATATGTGATGGCATTTAAAAAACACAATCTTGGGTTCCTTAGCATCTAGTAGTGGAATCAGAAAAAAGTCAACCTTACCTTGCTGGGTTCAACTTGTAAGCTTTTCTGTTTGGTACAAATGAAAAACGACTCCCTGACGCTTCTTTCTGATTGGCTGGCAAAGGAGCATTGGCATTCCTTGGTGCTGTCAGTGGAGCTGGTGTCGGCCTGTGTGCCATGTAAACAGGTGGAGAAGTGCCAATGTAGCATCCCATTGCTATGAGTAAGGCAGAGAAGAGTTCCGGGTAGAGGTGGAGGGCGGCTTCTTGCATTGCGGCACACCTAAACATCTCCTGCATTGCGCTTATCGCCTAGGCAAAAGGATATGAAGATGCAGCGGCATTTCTCAATTAGAAGTCCTGACTGTATACCCAACAACCCTAAATTTAGCAGCGAAAATTAAGGGGGCAAAGAACATTCTAATGCAGGACTGCATTTGTTCTCAAAAAAAAAGCAGCATATTAGAGCCAGCAGTAAGTACAAGAAATACAAAATTCTATCACTTTACTTCAATGTGTAACATATAATTTCTAGGGATACAGCCTGTGACAAATCATTTAATTTTATTCACCCTGCAACCATACACTCTCATACAATTTAAGTAGTTGGAAGAAATCCAAAAGAGATGGGAAAGATGGATGAGGGGCATATTGATTGGCAGTGGGATGGTGAAGACTGCGATGTAGGGGAGAATGTTATGAAAACAAGGAATTAAAAGAAATAATTTACTTTGTAATTCCAAACACTTTATTTAAAAAACACACGACCCAGGTTTCGAGGTTGAACGTCATCATCAGTTGGTCGTAACAGAAGCAACCTTCTGGTCAAGGGAGGGTGGAGAGGTAAAAAAGTTACAATGTAGCCGGGAGGAAATGAGAATTACATCTTTTGGTGTCCATCATTTCCAACTGCTCCAAAGCATTGAGTCTTTGACCTTTATTTTCAAAATGAATAATTTTAGCCACTTTTGTGGTCACTTTCAAAGACGTGCTTTGCAAATAGGGAAACCTGGGTCGTATGATTTTTAAATAAAGTGTGTGGAATTACAAAGTAAATTATTTCATTTCATTTTAATGTGTTATGCAGATTCCATAAAGTTACGCCTGAGACAACAAAATTTTTGAAACGAGGAATGGGCAGGAACAGGATATGGATTTTGGACAGAATGAAGGGAGGAAGGAAGTATATGGTATTGAAGAGAGACTTAAAGGGTCCGTTCAATATGTATCGGGATTGGTTCCAAAAATCAAAATTCATTGCAGTTATCATTACAATTACTTAATAATTTTCAAAATACATTCCTCCTGGATCGATACACTTCGTTCGGCACATCTGCCACTCGTCAAAATCCCGCTGGAAGTCGATTTCTGGAATACTGTTGAGAGCCTTTGTTGTTGCCACTTGAACTGCCTTGATGGAGGCAAACTGATATCCTTTGATCTCCTTTTGAGCTATCCTTTGAGGTAATAATGTTGTCGAGAAAATCTCCATCTTCCTGGATGCATTCTAAAATATATTGCAGAATTTCCACCCGCGACAGTTTTTGTTTCTTGCTCAAGACTTTCGGCACCTGCTTCGCACACACTTTCCTCATTAAAAGATCCTCTGTTATAATGATGTGGACAGTTCCAACTGAAAGGCCGGTCTCCTCACTGATAAGGACGATGGTTAAATGCCTGTCAAGAGTCCAGAACCTTTTCCACGTTGGCCACCTGAGCATCGGTTCGAGCGGTCGTCGGGCATCCGATGCATTGCTCATCTTCGACGAGCTCCCGGCCTTCCTTAAACATTTTGTGCCACTCAAAAACTCTTGCGTGGATTAAGGCTTTATCCCCATAAGCCTGTTTAATGAGTTCAAGGGTCTCTGATGCAGATTTCCCAAGTTTAATGCAAAACTTCACAGTGTAGCATTGCTTGATGGTGCGCTCCATGCTGGCACGACGACACCACAAACAATCACACACCACAAAAATCCACCTCCAGAGTCGTGGGGACCCCTCTACCGAGCCGACCAGCTGTACCCCCATGCACTACTCCGTTGAAGCTACAGTGCACCAGTCACGATACTTATTTACGGACCCTGTATTGTAGTGTTGGATGTCAGGTTGTTTTGCTAAGATAGTCAAGGAATGTACTGTTGTATTGTCTGTGTCCATCCAAGACCAGCCTCAACCGGTAGAATACTAATTATAATAATTTATGAAATTATAATTGTATGAAAAGCAGCATCTAGCATATCGGGTTGATATTAAGCGACACTAAATTTTGTCTGCAATACAAATAATAAGCATTTATCAGAAATAAAACCCCCTTAAGACAATCATAAAGAGGACTTCATAGATAACTGCACTACAAATGAGAAATGCATTTTAGAAGACTCGTGGCAATGGTTCAATCAAAAGATTGCATTTTCTTTTTTGCACTGTCTCTCTTGGTCCTCTTCTCTTGCATGATTTCTTGTGACTGCTTATTAGGGTGCCCCTTATTTATTAACTCTCTAAAAGTTTAGCTCCCGCCCACCTTTCTCATTTTAATCAATAAAAAAATGATGCATGCAAAAATTTAGCTTAATTAAATGACTGCGAGGCCACCCTCATTGACTATGAAGTTTTGAAATTTTCGCTCAGAAGGTAATATTTTCACATAATTTTTTTAGATATTTTATTTTCTGGAAGATTTGCTTTGTCACTTGTTAGTTTGTTAGTTTTTAATAATCAATTAGTAATGGAAATTCATGCAAATCGGAGTATAACATACAATTTTCTTTCCATAGCATGAGATTTTCCATTACTAAGTTAATATAAAAAATTGCAAAATATTAACCATATGAATTGTCAGGTGGCTTATCATTAGAGATCTTACTGAGAGAGGGGTGAGGTTGGCCACTCGAATAATGTCCCTGTCATCAATGGGCTTCCTTTTGCGTCCCCCTCCATCACCATCTTGCACTTCGTAAGGTGGACTCTCCTCGACAACAGACAAGAGATGCTGAAGCACCTCATTGTGCAGCGATGGATCCTGGGTCAACACCTTCCAGCAATCAACAACGCACCTGGGAAAGAAATGCAACCTTTTGGTTTAGGAGTGAATAATCACTTGCCACCAAAAGAACCTAAACGACGCAAACATCAGAATCACCAGCATTCAAAAAATCACCACGAGACGAATACAATCACAGTTTAACACACACAGGGATAATCAACTTTGATTTTGGAGATGAAAATGATAGGTACTAGCACTCAATACTAGGAAAATTGATGAGCTTTGCTAAAACAACAAGAAGATAAAAACATTTCCTGTCAATATTTCAACAATTTTTCTCTCAGATTTCACCTGTGTTTACAAGATTTGTGGAAAAATTCTAGCCTGATAAGTAAGAATGGCATTCAACAAGAGAATTTTTCAGATTCTGATTATTCTTCCTTTTGAGTGTGAGCAAAATTAATAGAGGTGATATAAAGGTCTTTATATCATCGATATTCAAACATGAATTACACAACATTGCAGAAAACTGTTACAAATCCAAAACAACTTTTTAACTAAGACTAGAGTTGCCAAATTCTTGGGCTAGAAAAATTGTCTCCTTGCTACTTTTTATGCATTGAAGGAGACATCAACACACATTTTTTATACTTAAAATCACAACATTAATACAATTACTTATAATTTTTTTGGTTAATATTCATCATTAGAGATTCTACGGGTTAATTTCAAATGGCAAAGAAAAATTTCATACCACAACCAATATGATCATTTCCAAAGAATTATTTCATATTATTTGCAGTTATTATTCAATTTTCAACAACAAGGGCATAATGTAGAAATTTTGATGTTTTCGCAAATTTTTTCCCAAAAATGTGATGTTGTATACAGTTTTTCATAATAGCATTAATGTAACAACATTAATAGTTTACAATAGTGTATGGCAAATGAAAATATCTGAAAAGTTGTCTGTAATCTCCTAAGGATGAGGCATGAGCAAACATGTTAAAAAGGAGAAAATACAAAATATCATTGCAAAAACTACACACAATATGAAAAAATGACATCTGGTGGTTTTATTGACACTTAAGAACTTAAATGGTGGACAGTGAGACACAAATACAACCATTAATGAGTTCCTCGAGGACAATGTCAATGATGACTATGTAAATCACAAATTAAAAATGTAATGCTTAGTATGATTCAACCACAATATGCCTGCATGCTACTTTTTTGTCATAATATTTTTTAATATATATACAAAATGTCCACCTGATATTCCTTTTACCATGTACTTGTACCTTTTAATATGGACCCTGGGAAAATTAAAATTATTAATTTTCATGGCACTGCATGCAAGCACTGATTAGTGCACATGTTTAATTTAAAACAATGCTTGAAAATGCACCGATGTCATTTGATCTGATGCACTGTTTTCACATCACAATCTCACTTTATTAATTTAGCATCCTTGCATAGACTTGTCTAACTGTCCAACTGGCAGAGCATTGATATACATATAAAAGAGTATTTTTATTAATGTAAATTATTCAGCACACATGATGGTTCAAATGCAAGCCAAACTGTACTTTTCAGCCCAAGGCATCAAACAAGATGCTCCACTTGAGTCGAATGTGTGAACAAACTAAAATTAGTTCCAATAATTACAATTAATATGATTCATTAGAAATTTGTTGAAATAAATTGATAACTGAATAAAATAAAATGCTTAGAAAGCAATTACAAGAGGTATCCTTCTTTGCAATGGATGTCTTTATAACTTATTGGTTAAGAAGAACCTCCGAGTGCTCATCAAACGTACTTTAAGTGGCTGGCTCAGAAAAACATCACCTAATCTTGTGAAAAACGCTGAAATGGATTGACATTTGATTGTACTGAAAAAAAAAAGGAAGAAAATTCTTGACTTATATTTGAGAGGTAGATAGATATATGGCCAGGAGCTGGCAAACAGAAAATTATGTAAGAATTTAAACTTAGCATCTGAGAACATACTTGCAATGGTATACTATGCGTCATTTGCTGCACAATTACCAATGCTGATCAATGCCTATTGCCTTTGCTGTCTTCCTTGAGCCAAAATGACCAAAACTAATGATAACACACTACTTCAACAACGTACTCTTCAAATGGCAATGCTTGAAGGAGGAGAGAGGTCAGCGTTGCTTTGGGATGGTGGGTTGCGAGCACCAGTACTGATCGAATGGCACCCATCCTTGTCTGAGGAGGACAGAGAGATGCAGACACCTGGCCCAGCATCATGTCTGGGAAATAAGTTGAAAGGAAAAGATACATGAGTAAATCAGAAAATTTAGTGATGTTGGACTGTCAAAATGAAAAAATGAATGCACCGAGAGGGAATGAATGCTTTTTTTTCTCTTTTTAGGCTTCAAAATTGTGCGTAATGACTTCATAATTTCATTTGAGTCGGCTGTAATACGAACTAAAATCCTCTCAGAAGGCATGTGATTTACAAACAAAAACATTTGCACTAAGAAAAAATTACGTGTATAAATAATTCCATAACAGTCATGTTTTCCAGGGGAGACCACAGCCTTGTAAACTAAAGAAGTCCGCTCAAATAGATAGCACTAATTTTATGTTGTTACAATCTGGCAGAACAGAATATTTGCGTATCCATTTTAGATAAAGAGACTCTGCCTACATGGATTTTTGTATGCAACATGAATATTCACATTTACAGAAAATAAACTAAATTTTTATGCACCTGGTTCAACACTTAATATCCACTTAACCTTTTGCACTCAGATGTCGAGTGTGACTCGACGGGGTTAGCAACAGCAGCAGCTCGTATGTCGAGCCACACTCGACACTGAGTTTCACCATGAGGGGAATTGGGATTTTTGTCCATTTTTCCAATAACCTTTCTTGTAATCATGTGCATGAAAGGAAAAGGAAAGTTAAAGCTTAATTAATAACATAGCTTGTTTTAACGACCGATTATGTCATCGTCGACCTAAATGCCGTCTCCCAAAGGATGCCACCACATACGCAGATGTTTTTTGTTATCTATTTACTGTATTGTAAGTTCTTTTTCATTTGCATTGTTTGCTCTTCATTACTTGGAAGTCAGCTGTAAAGCAATGTCTTTTAAAGATTATCGGTGCCTGAAAAAAGATTGCAAGAATGTAAAGTTACTTCAGTCAGCTGATCCTTAGTTCATTGCTTTCTAGTTTGGACTCTTTCATTTCCTTTTCTTCCTAGTGTCCGCTGTCTCATCAAACATTCTGCCTGCTCTTTTCCTATCTATTGCATAGTCAGGAATCTTGAGTAGGAGGGTCCAAGATATGATCTATTATATTCATAGTAAAACACTAACCTTAGGCCTTTTCCTGGAGTCATGCTTTTTTGAGGTTGCATCATCATTGTTTGAGGAGTGTCCAAGACATGAGTCATTGATTCATAGTAACTAGAACCCTAGCACCTTTCCTTTGTCGTGCTTTTTTGAGGTTGCATCATCCTCCTGTGGTAAAGAACCTTCCTTATCTTAGTCCCCGAGGTATGCTTACGTTTCTAGAAGCATAACGCAGGTGTTTTCCCTGATGACAGAGGGTTCTCTTACAACAGATGCTTTCCCTTTAGTTGGACGAATGCTTTGCCAGCTAATAGTTGCTCATTCTGAATGATTTTCACCTCCTCACGATGGATAAGTATTCCAAAGAATTAGAAAGCAGCTACGAAGAATTTTACATCAAAACTTATGGATTTATTAAAAAATATAATAGTGACAAAAGTGAGTTATCTGAGAATGCGTTTGGAGATGATGAACCAGTCGCTGGTCCAAGTGGAACTATGGAAAGGAAAACGTCCAAAGATCAGGGTGAATGTAGTGACAGTGATGTTGAATTCACAACGACAAAATGAAGACGCACAATTGTTTATTCAAGAGATAGTGATGGAATTATAGGTGATAGCATTGTGCATAAGGCCCAGTGAAAGTAGTGTTTATAGTGGAAAACCGGGAAAAGAAAAGTGGAATGCTGTATCTGTGGATGACCATGAGCCTAGCAGAATCCCCTTCTCCACTGGTCAGTTACGTGTTGGACCTCAAGTTCCTTCTGGATGTGCCACACCAACAGAGTTTTTTCAGTTGTTTTTTACAGACACATTGATACAAAATATAACAGAAGAAACTAACAAGTATTCTAGGCATAAAAGTAGCCAGAAAGAAATATCGCGGCGATCCACTTGGAATAATTGGAAAGATGTGACGATGGCGGAAATGAAGGCTTTTCTTGGCGTAATACTAAATATGGGTGTATTGAATCACCCTAACTTACAGAGTTATTGGTCCACGGATTTTGAGTTTCATATACCATTTTTTCGAGCTTTCGAAGGAAAATCTTTGACCACCGAACTATTTTTTCAAGTTTGCGAACGGAAAATGATCTGCGGGGGCTAAATTTGGCAAATAGGGTGCATGAGGTAGCAATTCAAACTTAAATTCGTGAATTTTGGCCATTGCAATAACGGATTTGTGAGCTGGTGCATTGTCTTGATGAAACAACTCTTTCTTCTTAGCCAAATGCGGCCACTTTTACTTGATTTCTTCACCCAAACATTGCAATAAGTTTGCATAATACTCACTGTTGATAGTTTTTCATTTTTCAAGATAGTCAATGAAAATTATCCCATTGGCATCCCATAAAACTAATGCCATGACCTTGCCTGCCCATGAAACCGTCTTCGCCTTCATTGGAGCCGGTTCTCCCTTTTGAATCCATTGCTTTGATTGTTCTTTTGTCTCAGGTGTGAAGTAATGGACCCATGTTTCATCCATGGTAATGAAAAGGTACAAAATTCTGCTTTGTTGCTGTGAAACTCTGCTAAACACTCAATTGAAACATCTTCATGACACTGGTTTTGCTTGAGCATGAGCAAACACGGCACCCATCTTGCGCACAGCTTTCTCATGTCCAAATTTTCAGTTAATAGGCCATGTACTGCCCTTTTTGAAATGCCTATTATGTCTGCTAGCTCGTGCACTTTTAGCCGATGATCATCCAGTATCACTTCGTGGATTATCATCACCGTTTCTGGAGTTGTCACCTCATTTTTTCCACCAATACGATGCTTGTCCAGACAGCTCGTAGGGCCTCGTTTAAACTCTGCTAACCAATATTTTACTGTTGTAAACAAAGGAGCAGACTCACCCAGAGTAGAATCCAGTTCAGCTTCCATATTGGTTGGGCTGAGGCTTTCCAAATAAAAGTATTATATCACATAATGATGACCAATTTTCTCCAGTTTGTATCTGGGAGAGAGGCACTTACGATGGCATAGTGGAAATTAAGTCCCTGATTTTGAGGAAAATAAAAATACCATCGAGATGCAGTTGTCTGTTTCTATTACTTCAAGGTCTTCAATAGAGCCACTTATGTAGAATTAATGAAAGCATTGCAGAAAATAGGAATAGATAGGATAGGGTTAGAAAACTTATTGTTTACCTGTACATGTCTCAGACTCCTGAGGTGCGAGTGGCGCATGACACGTATGAGGTGAGTTCAAAAAGTAAGGTGACTGACTTTACATTTTTATGAAAAAATATTTATTCATTCTTCAATATTCAATTCCTCCCCTTCAAAGTAATCCCCACCAGATATAGCAAATCGCCATCCTATCATAGATCTCTTCAGTTTTGGGAATAGGAAAAAGTCACAGGGGGCCTAACCTGATGGATATGGTGGCTGAGGCATTATTATTGTGGTGTTGCTTTTGGCCAAAAAATCTCTCACAAGCAACGATAAGAGATCAGGTGCATTACCATTATGCAAAAGCCATAAATTGTTTTTCCACAATTCGTATTGCTTCTCTCAAACTGTGCATAACTTCAAGGCAGTTCCCCTTATTGACCGTACGACCTTGTGGTAAGAGCTTCTGATGCACTATGTCACAGTAATTGAAGAAAACAGCAAAACGTTGACATTTAACCAAACTTGGCGTGCTCCTGGGTTCTTCCCTTTGGGACAATTGGGCTTTGTTTTCCACCTCATAACCATATACCCAGGATTTGCCACCAGTTATGCCTTTGAGAAAATCAGGATCAACATTGATGCCATTCAACAGCTCCTGAGCTATGCTCACGCGACGGTTCCTCTGGTCAAAATGAAGAAGTTTCAGAACGAACTTGGCTGACACATGTCTCAGGCCTAAAGCATCCAAAATATTATATGGCACGAGTCAACCAATATTGTGAAAATCCTTAGCAACTTATCTTCAAGGGATCTGATGATTTTTCAAAACGATTTTCATCACTGCTTCAACGTTTTCATCTATGGTTGATGTGCTAAGGTATCCAGAGTGAGGTTCTTCATTGGCATCTTCTCGACCATCTTGGAAGGGTTTGGACAACTTATAAACATCTATTTTTCACTTAGAGCACACTCACTGTATGACACAGACAACATTTAAAGTGTTTTGGAGCACTTCATTCTATTTTTTTATGCATTTGCAAATTATTAATCCATTTTTTCATTATAAAATTGCCGATCAAACCAAAACACATCAAACATTTGTATTTGTCAATAACACCCTAAATATTCTATAACATTGAAACTTTAAAAAAAAGTTTGGGAAATGGGTACCAACACAACAAAACAAAAAAATCAAAAATTGAATGTGCTGCCTGCAAAATTTGAAGTCACCTTACTTTTTGAACACACCTCGTAGAGCCCAGAGGTCAGTGTTAGGAAGAGAAGAAAGAAAGGGGTGCTCATTATAACCTTGGTTGTTCTTAACACAGGCTACGGTGCTTAAATCTGGACAAATGAAACTTTTGTTTAAAAGCAAATTTATTTAAAAAAATACAATAGCAAATGAAGATCCTTTAACTGTATCCTTGTAGTGGTACTTGTCAAAGTTAACATTACTCAATGTAATTACTCCCCTTTCAGCTGTGTAAAGACTGCCTCCAATCTTGTCTTGAATCCATCGCGCGCACTCTTTAAAACATCATTGCTGTCCATATTCGCGAATGCTGCCATGATAGCTGTGCATAGAGATGCGACATTAGGGTGCCTTGTCTCATTATTGGTAACTCTCTCGACTACGCTTATAAATATTATAGGCGAGGGGGTTCAAGTCCGGACTGTTCGGGGGCCAGAACTTCTATGACAAGAACATGTCAATAATGTTATCTGAGAGCCAGTTTTGGACTAAATGACTCGTATGAGCTGGTACACAATCCTGTTGAAATCATGCGGTCTCCCAGAGGCCACAGTTACCATCCACGGTTTCACGACATTCTTCAAAATTTGCAGATAGACTTCTTTTTTGATAGTATGTCCCTTTTCAAAGACATGTGGCGGCATGATATCACCCTCACTGGACACAACACCTAGGACGTGAAGACTAGCCAGAAATTTTGTCCGAGCAACAATCAGGACGTTCTCGGAGTGGTGGGCAAGCCAGCGATCATTTCTCCGGTTGATCTTCGCGTCAACTGTGAAAATTTATTCATCAGAAAAGAATCTGATTTGCCCCACAGCTTAATTTTTTAGAGAACACAATAGCAGGTGGCAGCGGGCTTTGTTCAGACAGCATGTGTCCCATCTTTATAGTGCTTGTATTTTAGGTCCTCCTCAGCCATTTGATGAATTATTTGCTCGCTAACATTAAATTCCAAACCCAATTTCCTCAGCGATCGCCCTGGGTCCTCTGAAATCAGTGCCTGAGCCTTCTTGATGACTGCAGCAGTTCATGACACGCATTTACTCAAATGATGTTTCCTCACCGGGTTAGCAAAACCTTCCCCTGACTTCTCCAAAGCATTATACTTCGCCAAAATATCGTAAAAAGTTGTTCTGGGCTATCCAAAGAATCAAACTATTTCACTGGGAGAACGCCCAGCATGAACACTTTCGATGACAGCGGCTCTTTGATTGTACTCCGCGCGTGACTGTAACATCTCGGCCATTTTGAGGTTATCACTGTTCACTAGATGCCTATAGCTTTCAAGAACACCAATCGCAGCCTCCAGTGGACCTACAGTATGTTGCGAAATTGAAATTGAAATTTGTCCAGAGAGAAGCGCTGCACCCTGTATACGTATGTCGATATGCAAATAGTTCTAGAGGCATAGGAAGAACTTGAGATATGAATGAAAGTTAGCGGGGAATCAATAAAATCAGTTAGATTTGCTGATGATCAACCTTTAGTTTGCCAGTCAACCAAGGGGTTTGTAAACATTGCAGAGTTAATTGGAAAGTCAGGACAATATGCTCGCAATGAGAATAAATATATATATTTCAAAGGTTATATGGCTTTTGAGAAAGAGAAATTAAAGCTTAGTTAAATATGAGTTTATGAACTAGAACAGAAATCTCTCAGAAATGTTTAGGACCAAAATGGATTAGAATGCAAGTAGTAGGGACATAAGAAAGAGAATTGTGTTGGACAATGAAGCTTTCACAAGGACGAAGGAATTGATGTGAGGGACATTGAGTAATGATGTTAAAAAAAGGTTCGTCAAAACCTTGACATGGAGGGTAGATGCTGGGTCATTAAAGCAAGATGAAAGGCACAGATTGGCGGCTTTTGAAATGTGTGTGTGGTGAAGGACAGAAAAGTTGAAGTGGGCAGAAATGAAAACCAGAGCAAGGGAGTGCTAGGCATGTTAAGGGAGGATAGGGGATATTTGTGAGAAATTCAAAGAAGGCAGAATGCATTCAAAGATGGATGCAGAGTAATTTTTATAGGCAATAGAATGTTGAAAACTGTTACATAGCGGAGAAAATGTTAGGCAAGCAGAAAGGAAAGATATAGGATGGGTATGTCGGATGGTACGAGGGGTGGGAGGGTGTGTGACGAATTTAAGGAAAGTTTATTTGAGTTTAAGATATGAGGTTGTTTTCATTGCAAAGGCAAGAAAGTTATCGCTATAACATTGTATAGTCTGCATCCATTGAAAACCTACCTCAAATGGTAAAATGTCAATAATAATAATAATTGGTTAGAGTACACTCAACTGTGTTCATAGTTTTCTCAAGAGTATTGCAACTTTAATGTTGAACACCACAGTCCAATTTTTTTGGACCCTTAAAATTGGGTTCTATTGTGCGTAAACTGTAGTAAAATAGAGCGATTATTAATATCAATTATTTTGAAAGATTTATGAGGATAGCACGACTATCCCTAACATACAGGAGGCAATTAGAAACATTCTAATCCATTAGTGGTCAGTTAAGTCAGAACCTATTAAAATGCAGTGTTAGCCATTGAGTTGAAGAAGCTAAAAGTGTCATTTTAATCAGGAAATAGTTGCCTATTTCTCTTATTTAATTAATTTACAGAAACAAAGGTAAAACAGATGGTAAATCAATAAATGAGGTCATACATTAAATCGAAAAACAGTTTTAAAACTACATTGTTCCAAATTATATCACTAGCCTGGAATTTTCTTTCTCACAACCCTGCAGATATCATTAATTTATGCAGTATTATAACAAAGTATATGCCTCAGTCCCTACTAAAAGTTTTTACCATTCTTAATTCATGGAAAAAATGAACAGGTAACGTGACGATGTGGGCACCCACCTATGACATGAGGCACATGGTTAACAAGATAGCCTCCCTTAGCCTTGAGGACAGAGTTCAAGGCTATGCTTGCGCCACCAGATGCATGCATGTCACCATCCACCAGTCCTCGGTCTAATAAAGCCTCCACTAATGACAGTATGTACGTGTTTCGCAGGCAACTGCAAGTAATCTGATTCAAGAGAAAAAATTGCTGTTATTGATATAAAAAACGTTTACACACAAAAAGCAAATATCACCATAGGTAAATAATTGGAGTAAGTATGATTTCAGATCCGAGAAAAACTTCATTTATTCCTAAAGGGGATAGTTAGATTTGTTGCTCTTTTTGCCTATTCAAATGGCATAAGGTATTATAGGAATTGCATTCTGGTGTGTAGTAAGGCTCTCATGGGAGGAGGAGTCTATTGGAAGCGATTCAAATCACATTCATGAATGGTACTCATTCAGGAAGCATAAATGATAATGCTGTAGGTACATACCTTTGAAAGCTCTGCCATGGCTTGGGATAAATGCTCAGGATCCTCTGTCATCAGTTGCCGTGCAAGACCATCAAACTGACCCTCAAAGTCCTCCTTTCCATCTACATTGAAAGCATATGAGTGATAAAATTAACTGCTCAGTCAATGAAAGAATGAAAAATGTGTTGCGCACTGCATGATTGACTAAAAATTAGTTCAGAAAATTATCACAACATCACATAACTGCAGCAGATTAACTGGCAGTGCACAATGTAATGGAGAAAATAGAAGAATATCTATGAGGTCTGTTTCCAAAGTTAAATGGCTTTTTTGTGGCTCATTATTTGAGCAACACTGCATCCCTTTGAGCCTTTACTCCTTCAATGTACTCTTTCTATGCCTCCCAATCCTGCCGACACCTTCCAGGGCAGCTCTCGCAAACCTCCTTCAGAATCACACATACGTCCCCATCTGTGGTTTTTCCTTTAAGTCTTTGATCATCTAAAATTCATTGCCCTTTTCAGGTGGATTTTAGTTTTGGACAAAAGAAAAATTTTACTGTGCCCTGTCCAGATGAGCAGGATTGATGAAGAAGTACTATTGTGCTAGTCTTGGCCAAAGAGTTATGAATCAGCAGTGATGTGTGGCCTGGCACATTGTCAAGATGGAGGAATTGGGTAAGAACTCTTAATGACAAACACATGTCAGAAAAAGAACCATCAACATTATAGTTTCACATTTCATCTGACCCGCTAAGCCTTTTTTGGTCTAGATCAAATTTTCAAACCCATTGTGTGGATATCATAATTGTTTCCACATAGAACCCAAAAATTTGGGGTTCATCACCTGTTCTTTCCATGAAGTTTTCATACCCTTTAGCATGATCTGAAGGTTCCTGTAGCAAATATTTGTGCATACAAGGGAGACGGAAAACAGAGATAGCCCGTGTCAATATAACCAGTACCCCACATCAAAATACAAAAAAGATAGTTGGTTGCACAAAAAATTGCTCTTTGAAGCTTCTACACCAAAACATTCAATGCATAGCAAATAAAAAGCTGGAATTTGAGATCCTATTAAAGGAAGAGAGGCCGGATTTTCTTTGTATAACGGAGCATGGCCTAAAAGATAATGAAATGAAAAGTGTAAAGCTGAGGGATTATTTTCTTGTCAATAATTTCTGTAAGGAAAAAACAAAGATGGTGGTGTTGCATTTTTTACCAAAACTTGTTTTGAATCAGTAACCAGAGCCTATAAAAACTTTAAAAATAGAATCGGCGAAGAAAAGGGAATTGAAATAACCTCGTGCAAATGGCCCAAGACAAAT
Organism: Hetaerina americana; assembly: GCF_022747635.1. Taxonomy (NCBI): domain Eukaryota; kingdom Metazoa; phylum Arthropoda; class Insecta; order Odonata; family Calopterygidae; genus Hetaerina; species Hetaerina americana. Next base: position 141,427 of record NW_027286868.1, read on the forward strand.
GAAACTTATTTTTTTATTGGTCTGTACAGATCTCCAAGTGCACCAGTTGATGATTTCCTCAGAAAAATGGATAAAATACTTGAGAAAGTCATCAAGAAAAATAATAAAATTATCATTGCTGGGGACCTGAATACAGATGTCTCAAAAGATAACAGCTCCACTCAGAAGCTGAAAGAAATACTTCTCAGCTATAGTGTTCAGCTAACTATTTATACCCCAAACAGAGAGTCATCTCACTCAAAAACTGTTATTGACAACATAGCAACAAATCTAGCTGAGCATAACTTCAAATCTCTAGTTTTAGAAACTAATATCTCAGACCATCATGCTCAAATTAATGAATTTAATGCACACACTTTAACAGGTAGAAGTGAGAGAAATCCAGATACAGTATACACATGTATATACTCACAGGAAAATATGAATTTATTCAAATGGGAATTGAAGAGTGTTGACTAGGCAGCAGTACTAAATGCAAATCTTGTTACAAATAAGTTCGAAGAATTTCAATCAATTATTAAGCACTACTGGGATATTTGTTTCCCATTGAAAAAGCTAGCCATAAAAAATATATCTGCAAATGAAGGATATAAATGGATAACAAATGAGGTTCTGACAGCTAGAAATAGGCTTAACTACTTAAATAAGGCTAGTAAAGTGGATGCCAGTCTGATACCCTTAAGAAATAAACTGAAGTCCGAGTATAGGATGCTGCTTAGGAAAGCAAAAAATCACTGTGTCAAACAAATTATTTTGAATTCTGCCAATCAAACAAAAGAATTTTGGTCTGTAGTAAATAATGAAAACTCCTGTAAAATGTCAGAGCCTGGAAAAAGTAAATGCTTCTTAATACAAATTGATTGAAAAGAAATCAGCAATCCTCAATATATGGCAAACGAATTGAATAATTTCTTCATAGATATCATTGGCGAAACAAAAGCACAGAAAACATTCTAAATGATAGTATAGAAAAAGTAATGCACATTAGTGAATCAATTTACTTAAATCCCACCTCAGAAAATGAGGTCAGAAATATAATAAAGAATCTAAAAAACAAAAAATCCAGTGGGCATGATGGCATATCAAATTATCTCATAAAACTTTGTCAGGAATCCTTCACTTTACCAATTACCAATATAGCCAATGAATCGTTTCTAACTGGGCAAATTCCTGATGAATTAAAAATAACCGAAGTTATTCCACTACATAAAAAGGGAGCCAAAGACTAACTGAATAATTACAGGACAATCTCACTAATTTCATGCATTTCAAAAATACTTGAAAAATTTATGGAAGAAAGACTATTAAAATTCCTCATAAAAAATAAAGTTCTTTCTCCATCACAGCATGGTTTCACAAAAAATAAAAGTGTAGAAACTGCATGCAGTGATTATGTAACTAAAATTGCCCAAGCTTTAAGAGATAAAAAGCATGTTACAGGGGTAAATATGGATTTATCAGAAGCCTTTGATTCTGTAAAATATAGCATTCTTTTCACTAAACTAGGACATTATGGCATCAGGGGAGTAGCTCATCTCTGGCTTACATATCTTTTGGAAAATAGGAAACAGCATGTAGAAATTGTTGGAAAAAATGGTGCTACCTACAATTCAACAATGAAAACTATTAAATATGGTGTTCCACAAGGTTTCGTATTAGGTCCTTTACTTTTCCTGGTGTGTATGAATGGCATTGAAAAAGCCATTATCTCTCGAGCAAATAATAACATGGTGCTCTATGCAGATGATATAAATCTAATAGCAGGTCATACAAAATCATCTCAATTAGAAATAGATATGTATGCTATAGCGAATTCAGTTGCTCAATGGCTGAATGTAAATAATTTACAACTAGATGCAAGAAAAACAGTTTACATGGTATTTAGTCATAGAGACCTTCAGTAAAATATTTCTGTAGAAATAGGAAACCAATTGATATCTGAGTTAGAACATACCACTTTATTGAGTTTAGAAATAGACAACAAGTTAAGCTGAAGGTTTCAAATGGAAAAATGTAGTAAAAAATTATGTTCAGCCCTATTCCTTTTAAAAAATCTTGCCAACTATTGTAATACAAAAATATTAATCCCAGTATACCATGGTATATTTGAGTCCATAGCTCCATATGACATCGTCTGCTGGGGGAGCTCAGCACATGGAAACATCCATAGAATACTCACCCTTCAAAAACCGGCATAAAGGGTTATATTTAAACTAAATGCAAGAAAATCCTGCAGGGAGTACTTCAAACATCACAAAATCATGACCATTTCCTGTATCTATAGATATAATGTGATTTAGTATGCCTGCACCAAAACCCCTTCGCTGGTCAGAAATAGGGATGTTCACAAGTACGATACCAGGGGTAAGGATAATTTTCATAATGGCCATTGCAGAGTAGCAGCAATGCAAAAAACTCCAAAAGTTTCAGGAAGATTGCTGTTTAATCGACTTCCTGAAGAGTTAAAACGAATTCTCCCCCAAGAAAATAAATTTAAAAAAAGTTGAAAAATTTCTTTTCAATAATGTTTTTTATAGTGTCCAAGAGTACATAGAAAGAGCCAATGTAGGGAATTCTGTTTTTTAAATGTTTATACTCATATATTTCATGTACACTATTATTCCCATGAATTTGTATGTATGTTAATGCACCTATAAATGTAATTGAATCTTAACAAAGCCCATACAATTATGTATTGTTCTATGGCGAATACATCTATCTATCTATCCTTATAATCAATGCAATTCTTCCTTCAATCCTATGTCGTGGGATAAAATTTACAGCTACCATAGACTTTAAATTTTCTGGTAAGAAAGTCATGACATTAACATGTTGATATGTTGCACTCTGCTGCTATATATTGAACTTTCCAGTGATGATCAAAACACACAATGTCACTAACTTGTGCTACAGGAGTGTGGTCAGATAATGTTGCACAAAGGTCCTGTATGCCGGTTATCATCTTCACTTGACAGTCCTTATTTTGCTTCAACCACTCATAACAACATAAACGGACTCATGGACAGATCACCTGCCTACACTTACTCCATAATTTCATGAGTCTTCGTAATGGCTTTCCCAGGTTTTTTCTGGGCAAAATTTTATGTAAATTCACTGATAGTTAAAATCAGCCATCTTGAATAATGTAGAACCAATTCTGCGCGGATGTGAATGAAGTAGCTATACACCTAAAACTATATAAAGTGGGACAATACAAAAAGTGGGATTTGTTAAGGAGGAGTCTGACTGGAGTGCATTGATTATTCCTTACTGCCATGATGTCATGGATTGGTTTGGAGCAGTAGTTAGTGTTAGTTTCAGGAAATTTTTGAACACATCTCATTTCATGTATCATTTTTCCAGAGTAAAATTGACCAAGGTGGTGTGTGAAAAAATGAAAATTGAGAGCAAACTTATAAAGTTTCATGGAATGAAGATTAAACACAGCAAGAAAATCACTTCCGGACATGGCTTTCCCCCGATAGCATTTAAATGCCAGTGGTGGGAGAATTCTGTTGGGTGGGATGTTAAAATAGTATGTGATCCCTCGGCACCTTTTGCTACAACTGGGCCAACGTCGATGCTAGATTTCTCTCCACACATTTTCTCCCATTCTTTGAAGAGTCACCCATAACCAAATTACCCACATTTCCCTAATGGCAAAAGTGACCTCTGCCATTGGTCACCTGCCCTAATAACTATTACTACTATTGCTATGATTTCAAGTTGGCATATACAAATTTTATAATGCCCAGAAAATTTTGAACACATCTCATTTCCAGTATCATTTTTTCAGAATAAAATTGATCAAGGTGGTGTGAGAAATTATGCAAATTGAGAGCAAACTTATAAAGTTTCATAGAACGAAGATTATACACAGCTAGAAAATCACTTCTGGACATAACTTGCATATTATGCAAATCCATGTTGCAGAATATTCTTTTGCTAATGATATGGTCTGCATATTTTAATAAACAACATCTAACCTTGTAGGTACTTATCAATCACATGCCTCTTTGAAAGACAAAGGATGAGAAAAATGGATATATGCCACTGAATGGGTTCTTTTAAAAGCCTTAACTAGTGTACGTAAACAGAATCAAAAAATTCAAGCATGAAAATGCCATGGCATAGAGCAACTTCTGATTATTGCCCAATATGGCAAGATGATTCAAGAAATCTTCTCATCATACAGGACAACTTAATTCTAGTTTCTACTAGTCAAGTTTTCAAGGCTAAAAAAACTAGGGTCTTCTGTAAGAGAGAATGGATATAAGAAAACTTACTCGAATCCCAATTTGCGGAGGGCATGTTGTTTTCAGACTCCAGAATTGGTTCCCCAGGCAAACCTTCATCATACCGAGCAACAATGAGCAGTAACAATCGAAGGCATGAAACAGCAACAGGACGTAAAGACAAGAATGAATCGGAGCATCGAGGTAGTATCACACCAGCCATCCACCCACACTCAGTTATTTTACTCGGAACCTGAAATTACAATGTTGAAGTAGATGTTGTAAATACAATTTTGATATCTTTTATGAGTATAAAATACATAATAACAAATATTAGGGTAACTTAGAACACTGAATTTCAGAAAACTTTTAATATGGAGATAATTTATCAGAGCTGAAAACTGAAGCTATTGAACTAGCACTAGAAATGAAAATAAGTGGAGCCATCCATCATTGTAATATATTTTTGTGAATACTGACATTTGGGTCCAAAACAAGACATAACTCTTATACCAGAATGTTGAAAGGCAATTACTAAGGGCCAGAAACCCAAGAAATGAAAACACATTAAATTCATCATGGTAGCCACACTATATTTTATATGGTGGTTTTCTGTCATCCAAACTATAGTGAATGACATGGATTCTCCAACACTCCAAACTTTGCAATGATTCTCTGCACCCATTTTCCAGGGAGGTTTTCCCCAGAAAAGCAAAGGTGGAAAAGTCTAGCTTCGTTTCCTTTACATAAGTTATACAAGGGTAAGATGAAAGGCTCTCGGCCTGGCATCAAAAGACTGCATTTTTCAGTTAAACAATGATCTTATTTTTCTCCATAATCTCCCTTGACTTCATAACACTCTTGGTCCAGCATTTCCCCAACATCAGCATCCTTCCCAGAAGTGAGAGTGCTGTGAAAATATCCATCTACAGCCCTCTCAACTTCTTCATTACACATGAAGTGCCTCCCAGGAACAAATTTCCTCAAGTTTGGTAACCATTGGAAGTCTGAGGGTGGTAAATCAGGAGCATAGGGGGATATGCTGAGAAAATCGTACCAAAAATTCCCTAGTTTTCTAATTGCCAATGCACCTTTGTGAGCGGGTGACAGCAGGTTGTCCCGGTGAAAATTGATTTTTTTCTTCCTCAAGCCAAGCCTCTTCATGCAAATTTCGCCATCCAGCTGGTCAAGAAGGCTGGAGTAATATTCACCCGTAATTGCTCTGTCTTTTTCAAGGTAATTGCCGTCCCTCACGTGGTCATTTTTGAGAGATGGGCAATCACATTTAAATTCAAGCTTCACCCACTTTTTAACGGTTGACATTGAAGGAGCAGAGTCCCCGTATGCTTTTGTCAACTTCAGATGGATTTCCTTTAAGGTTAATCCATTCAAAATGAAGAATTTTATGACCGCACAAAATTCACACTTTGCCAAACACACACAATAATACATAGTCTGTATAATAACTGTGCAAACTGGAGCAGTCTGGGGGCCATGACGCGGACTATAGCCCCACCCAATAGCGGCGCTAGCTGCCTTTTAACCCAATGAGGAGCCATGTCTGTGCTTGGTGGATCGTTGAGCTGTGCATATGGTGTGCTAGTTTTGAGAGTTTCTGTTGTCCTTGTTTTTACTGTTCGTCGAAAATGGAAATTGACAAAATCCCAGATCAACGAATCAAGATCAAGTTTTTGGTGAAGTGGTGCAAAAAGACGTTGTCATGGTGCAAAAGCCCATTTTGTGTTCTTCCATAAATCCTGGAAAATGGAGCGTAACTTACAGGTAATATTCCTTATTTACCGTTCTACCCTGTGGCAAGAACTCATGATGCACCACCACGCCCCTGCAATCAAAGAAAACTGTAAGCAAAGCTTTCACATTCAACGGGCACTTTTTTGGATCTTGGCTCGTGCTGCAGCTTCCATTGAGATGAATTAGCTTTAGTTTCTATGTCATAAATATAAACCAATGATTTGTCACCAGTTATGACCCTCTGGAGCAAATTTGGGTGGTCGCGGACAGAGTCCAACACCTCATTAGCAATGCTTTCAAAGCGTTGCTGTTTTTGGTCAAAATTGAGTAATTTTGGTACGAATTTTGTGACGACCTGTGTCATGCCCAAATCATTCGTAAAATTCGAATGACACGAGCCAATCGATATGTTTAGGTCCTCGGCAACTTCTCTTATGGTGTTTTGGTGACTGGCCAACACTATTTTCTTCACTTCATCAATGTTTTCTTCTGTCGTTGACCTGCTCGGGCATCCGGCACACTCTTTGTCTTTCACATCTTCTCGGCCCTCTGAGAACATTTTCTACCACCGATAAATGTTGCTGCGGTCCAAGGTAGCTTCACCGTATGCCACAGTCAACATTTGGAATGCGTCCGCCCACTTAATTTCGTTTTTCACGCATAATTTGATACAGATTCTTTGATCCATTTTTTGAAACAGGCAATAATCGAAGACAAGCTGAAACACGTCCAAGCAAAACAGCTGTCAAGAATTAACTAAACATTCAAAATGGCCAAACTATTCGGCATAAGTGAGAGACATAAGTACTGACATAATGCCACAAAAAATCAAAAAAAAATTTTACATAACCCGCAAAAATTCAAAATTCGAGATACTTTTTGAAGAGACCTCATATATGTAATGTTGTAGTACATAATGATGACACTAGGTTCATTAAGTGACTGAACAATACATTAAAAAACATTTCATAATGAATTATTATGTTTTGGCATTTTTGTTTAAATAGGCTTGTTCATATTATCAGTACATTTAAAAGGTGCATTTAATGTATTTAATATTTGCCAAGCCAATGCACACCAGTGGCCTCTAAGCAAGCATAGTCAAGTCTGTCAATGAGATCAAGAGATTTGTGTTCCCAAGGACAATCACTTCTCTCATGGAAGTTTCATTGTGAAATAAATGAATATAAGTTTTTCCCATGGCACACAATATATAGTAAAATATCGATAGAATATAAAAAAACTGCAAGCTAGAATTCATGATAAATTAATGGAATATTACTATATGATACTATGATAAATTAATGGAATATTACTATATGATACTATGATAAATTAATGGAATGATACTATTTGTGTTACAAAACATAAAAACAGCTCATCCAGGATGGGCACTAATTTTTTAATTACAGCTGAACTACTTGTTTACTTTCTTAAAAACAATACCATTCTTCCTCCACTGACTTAAACAGCTTTGTGCAAAATTGTCACACCAAATTCATATAATTTCAAATAATAATTTCATAAGAATACATAAGACATCGGTTGGGGCTGCTTATTCTCTTGTGTAAAATCAAAATTCTACCATAAAAATTTCAAAAGCAGTGAAACATAATGAGTGTTACAGGGCACTGAAATTAGGTAATGCTGTGTGGCAGTGATATTTCAATATCAACCCACCCACAGTAGCTATATAAAAACAACCAACTGAAGCCTCCTAATCAACGCTCAGCATGTTCAGTTGTTTAAGAGGAAAGTCAATCCTGTGCCAGGGACAACCATAGAGACTCAACACAGTTTCTGATTTAGTGATTTACTACAAGGAGGGGTAGAGGACTTAGGAGCCCTGGTAGAAAAACACTGTGGGATCAAAAAGAAGAAGAGGGAGGGAAATTCCAAAAAGAGAGAGCCTGTGACAGGGATTTACACATAAAACTCTCAAGAATTACACAAGATGCCTCCAAGATGTTTATCAGGAAATGTTCCAAATGCTCTCATCTTTTAGGAATTCCAACACAAACATTCTACCACACACAAACACTCAATCACCAGCAAAATCAACAGGCAAAATGCCTTCAATCAAGTAAACAACAATGCTAAGGTCCAGTTTTATAAATTGTTAGTTGATGTGAACGTTCCCTTTACCTGGACATTATCGATTAATCTGTATATATATATATACAAATAAGATTGCTCATTAAAGAATGTGAACATTTTAACCATATTAGCATGGTATATCAGTTATTCAGCGGTTTATCGGCTGAATTTGAGCTTTAACTAATGGTCATAAAACTGAGTTTGACCTTACCCAAAGTTTAAAAGTTAACCTTCATCAAAACAAGAAATAATGAAACTTGGTCTGTATAGCCCTAAACAATATTATGAGAAAAAGTCCAAATCTATTCCAACGTCCTCAATCACTACAAAGGAGAAATACAGTTTGCAACAGTTTTTGTCATTTGCTTATCATAAGCTTAATTATTTTAATAGGTGTCATATTTCATTCAAAATACTGATGAAGTAAAACTTTGTTTTATGATATCACCCAAGGGCTTTTGAATGAATGAACAGCAGTCACTCTCCAAGTCTTACATTGCCTACCTCTAGTCGTAATAACGACGACTCTTGAGGTTACGTGTCTGTCACGCTTGATTGTTTTCCAAGGACATTTATTCATAAACATAGACCCCCTCCTTATATTTAAGTTTCAGAATTTAAATGTAATTGCAAAAAAATATCAAACAGGCTTAAAGAGAAATCTCTCCAAATCACCTGGAAACTTAGTTTGAAGTGCTTAAGGTATGAACTGAGAGCTGCTTGTAGAGTCAGCATTGCTGCCATCCTCTGAACTCCATGTTGGGAGGGTGGCAGTGATTCAGCTTTGTTTGCGAATTTGGGACCAGCCATCCAGGCCTCCAGTAATGTGAATATCTCCCCCAATGTCCCAGCACACGTCTTCTCTGAAAGCATACTCTGCACACAAATCTTAAGCTGCTCCAGGGCTTCCGTCACACCACAATAGAACATCTCATCTTCACTCTGACTTTCTTTTGATGCCCACATTATCATGGCCTGGCACAGAATGAACAATTCTAATTAGTAATCACATAGATAATGTAGAAGACCCCTTGAGTTCATTTCACTAAATGTTTCTATTCATGATTCCCGAAAAACTATGCACCAACTGTAATGAATGCCACTCCCCATTAATGTCAGTCAGAGTAACTGACTGTAAAATTCACTTAACCCATTATTTTGTGCTTTCAAGTAGCATGGGCAATAATAGAAATTAAAATTCTCATATAATTAAAAAATATGCACGTTTAACCCTAATATTCTCTTTTAAAGTTTCAAAACTAAAAGATGAAACCACAAATTTGTAGGTACACATGCAGAGCACAAATAATTGTTCAAAATATTTTCTATAATAAAATATAACATCTGGTTTCCCACTTTTCTATAGCAATGTTCTGATTCAAAGGCAATATAGACAATGAGTAGCTCATGATATTTTTGAGTTGCAAAACAAAATCTTTCAAGTTATTATGCGGGCAAAAAATATTTAGATTGAGAAATTCTCTGTCTTTCCTATTTTCATAAAGAGAAATGATTAAGTTTTATTAGTGGATTCTGCCAAATTTCATATCTAGAGAACTAAGAGATACAGTTAACAACTTAACAAGTTATGCATCACAATGCAGATTAAACCTTATTACATTAGAAGATACCCAATGAATTTTATGTAACAATTCTCCACACTGTAAGAAACCAAATAATATTATTGCAATATGATATTGAGAGGTTTATCACTCCTCCACTTTATAAAACCATAGAATAATATTTTCAATCCTATAGATATGAAGAATGGACAGCGGACAGAACAATAGAAGACCCAATATCTGCAAAACTAAATGAATAGTGTGGCATATAAGGGGATATCATTAAGTATGCATGAAGGGCAACATGCTATTTTTGTTCAAAAAATGTTTCATGGTATCTTTTGACCCTTGGCAATGGATATTACAATTTTATAGAGAAAGGATGGACATTCATTTTAAGGACTTGAGATATTCTATTCCTCCCTTTTCCCAGCTATTTCTCCCTAATATTTTGACTCTGATTACATGTATTTCCCAGATTAAAAGTATTTCCCTGAAGATCATCTCTCAGGGCTTTGCCTACCACAGCTGGGATCAATGAAGAGAATCCAAATATAGTTTCAGTTTTTGCGAAGGGGCCTGCACATGCAATGACTTAAGGTAAACCTGGAGTTATCTCGCAATTAATAAGAACATTTTTACAATCACTTAGTCCGACTTGTGACCAAATATTTCCCACATTTTCCCCCCAGAGCTTTTAAAGAAATTGAGCGATTCTAAACTTATTTCTGATCCCTTGATTATCCCAACTCAATAACGAACCCATTATGTGAGGGTGTGTGGGTAAACCACCCAACTTGGCATGGATGACTTTCGGTTCCAGAACTATTTTCAATTGTAATCTGGTTCCATTTATAATTTCAAGCACCAATGAACCAAGAACCATTGAACCTGACATAACTGCCACTAATTACATAGACGCATCATGCAAACTCACATTTTCTTCCTCCAGAGCCTCCGTCATTTCATCACGCTCTCCTAAGAAAGCAGATCCTCCCCTCACTCTCGAAACCACCATCCCCTTGCATTCCAGCTCATGCTTGCCCAGATCCAGTCCCTCAGTGGAGAGAGCAAGTAGGAACACAGTGTCGAAGATGGCCTTGAGAATAGTAATCCTCTCGTCTGATGACAAGGGTGGCGACAGTTTACTGAATGCTTTTAATTAAGGCAAAATATCATTCTTCAATTAATATAATAGGCACTTTTACAACTGCTATGTATTATCATTATAACTATCAACTATTGTGAAAACTTCAAGGGGACATGCAAAAAATTTTATCATTTTTGGTATTTCTGGCTCATTATTTCTTTCAAAGTAAAATTAATCATGGATCTCCAAAGGAGGTACCTGAAATAACAAAAATGAGAGCATACACGGAGACTTTCTTCTCTCAAGCATGGGCAAAGTTTACAAGATGCCTATACCCACAACATCTTCAAGTAACATGCTCCATTTCCCAAACATTACAAATCTTCTGGGAAAAACTTATCATCATACACTACACTATTCTGGGTTCTATATTATTTGCATGTATGAACGCAATTATTTCCATTTTTCAGCACTGGAATTCAGCATGACAGAGATTTGCACAAATGGAAACCTAAGATGAGTTAGCAAATCTTATTGGATGCAATGTGATTCAATAGAATTTTAAATGATTCACTAACAAGGCTGATAGTAAAAAAGCTTTAACTACAAACCCCTAATACTAAAGACAATGATTTTAAAGGCAAGATGGTAACATATATTGATCAGCATGGTAGAAAAACCAGCCTCATCTAATTTAGCATCAGTTTAATGTATGTAAAAAAAAACTGTGGAAATGTAACATCATTTAAATTGTGTACTCAATGTGCAGAGTTTAAGTAATCAACATGATACTTTCACACCAAGTCACCATCAGGATTCCTATTGAAAGATTGATTGACCTTAGTCCTCTGTACTCTGCCGCCCATTCTATTCATTCTGACTCCCTTGGACAGGCCTCCTGATAGCTTCTCTTCCGTCTAACATTTCCCCACACTTGGCTCACAGCCTGTTTTTGACCTCTGGCCTTCTTTGGAGTACCTTCCCTTCCATATGTTCTATTAACAAATCCATCACGAAACATGCTGCACCTAATCCATTTGGTTCGCCTTTCTTTATCATGCTCCACTTCATCTTTTCTTCCTCTATTCTCCTCTCTATCACTGTCATCATTTCAGCATTCAGCACTAATATTTGAAAATTCTTCCACTCAGCTTTCTTGATATTCCATGTTCCTGATCCGTTGAGGGCCAAACTCAACAGAAATGCATTTGTTCATTGATTTCTTGCTTGATAGTTATCTTTTTTAGCATAATAGTTAACTCTCAGATGTAAATTCATTCGTAACTCAGGCTTATCTCCACTTGATACTGCCAACCCCAGTGGCGGCAGAGTAATGTCCTCGCTTACCAACCCAGAGGTCGTGGGCTTGATTTCCACCTGAGTGGGTTTTCCTCCATCTAGGGCTTGGTTGCATGTAATTTTCTTCAATGTAATGTCTGTAACGTAAGGGTTAGGTGAAAGAAGGGACTATAAGTCTCAACCTTGCCCAATTAAGTTGATAAATAAATAAAGATACCAATAACCATAGAAGTGGGCTCTCTCTTCATGACGTGTCCCATCATTTTACCAAGGATAAACGATAACTACTTTTACAAGTACTAATGGAATGGAAAGTGCTAGCGTACTGGAACTGGTGATGTCAGAAGATATCACTGCATGGTTTTCTGTATGAATTAAAATATCAGAACACTACAAAATACTATGGAGAACAAAATATAATGCATGCATATGCATCCATTGCCTATTAATGTCAAAGTTCATCACTCAAGAGACTGGGAAATAATCAACTGTAAAATGAAAATGCACCCATATTTTACATTATCAACAGTGGAAAATGGAAAACAGATGATAAGAACCTTGCATTTTGGAGAAGTAAATGCATAGGACTTGGTTTTCTTCTGCTCTCCAAATGTCTGTGGTGGTTTGTGTGTCCCTTGGCTTGTTATCTCAGATTTCCAGGTGGCCAAATCACCAGAGATGACACAATACCCAAAGGTGGGACCCACAACCTTTGGGCTAGCAGTTGAGCATGGTACCCACTTGAATAACATGGCCTGCTCAATCATTTAAACTCTCACATTAGCATCGAGCCAATCTTTTACGGTGTATTGCCACAAATTACTTTCTTTTTCTATTTTCACCCTGGTATGCTACTGAAAGTAATAAAGTTTCCCATGATCATATTGAAATTTCACTTGCTGTAACAAAGATGGACATTGGAAAACACTTGACATGAAAATAAATAAGACATCACAATGGCTTGCATGGCAGGATGAGAATGGTGGTGCATCTGGCAAATGAAATGGCTTCCCAACCCAAGTGCTTGAATTAAAATCCTCGAGGTTGCAGGATTTTTCAGTAGCATCCTGATCCTTACTTCGAGGGCACTTTGAGTGAATACACCATCCATCTGATAGAAGGATACAGCCCTTGATGCCTTTCTTTAAGAGTAGGCCAATGCCAATGACAGGTCCCTTCCACCTACTCCCTCCTACTGACTCCACCCTTCCCCTAATCCCTGAATATTTTGCTCCAACCAAATAATCCACCTGTCCCCTACAAAACGACCTCAGCTGTCAGTCGCCTCCCTTACTGCCACAAAGTTCAGACATTCCTCTTCCAACTCCTGGATTTTTCAACATACATTTATCCATTTTAAATGAAATGGCTAACACAAAACAACAGGACAAAAGAAAATGTTTCATTTTTCATACATTAAATCCCTGCAAAATTTTTCAAATTAAATGAAACATAATTATTGGCTTTAATTCTTAATCCACTATTCCCATGATATTCTCACAAAATCCTTACCAAAATCATTCATGCATGTTCAAGGATACAACATTAACATTACATTTTATATTACAAATGCATACTTATCAAGGTACAAGACAAATTCGTTAAGCATGAAACTCATTTGACAAATGATATTTTAGTTGGTCCCAATACTTTTCAAGCGCATCAGTTTACACTTTAATATAATTAAATGAGATGACCACTGTATTCATAGCCAGATAAAAGGATACGACATCATATTAAGGGTCTGAATAGCAGAAGCAAGCAAGGGGAGCTCTCCCCCTATCTGGTCGAGCACCGTCTGGCGCATTGTTAGCACCAACTCTGCGCCTACAGGCATGTTCCCTTGTCTCCCCAAGCTATTCTGATCCGGGCAATCATTGGCATACACTGAGAAGGCAGGCTGCATGGATAAAACTGCACCGCATATCTGTCTCAAGGTGGCCAATGCAGCAAGCCTCACATCCAAGCCCTGTGGGACAAACATGGAACTTATGGCACAAGTGCACATGAGAAGAAACATGCCACATCTTATAGCGATGAAAATTTGGATACAAATGGTTCCAGAGACAACAGCAGAACCTCATTATTTGAATACCAATTAATATGTGATATTATTTATTAACTCAATAGTTCAGAGCTACAAGCATTCCCCAACCAAAATCAAAGGCGATAGCATGCATTTTGGCCTGGATAATTGAAATATATCTAAAATAAAATTGTAAGCCATGATCTGGTCCCGTGAGTTATGAATAAATACATTTCTTATTTCATTATCTTTTTCAAGACCTTATGCATCATCAAACATTTTTTGTCTTTTTCATTGTTTTGTGTATGAATGAAAAAGAAATAAATACTTTTGGCTTAGTCAACATCAACATTAAATAATATCAGAAGCCAAATCTTACAATTGAATCTCTAGACCTGCTATGAATTTTTGTCATGGCCTTGGTACATTTATGCACTCATTCAACTAAATACTAAGCTTCTAAAAGGATAGTACAAGATAGGACATAATAGTCAGGCTTCCTTCCTAAAAATGACATCAGATATTAATTCCTAACTTGCCAGTGAAGCATTTTAATTCATTGATAAATTGGGACTGAGATTTTACAAGGAAAATATGGGTTATAGCAAACTTTTTCATCAGTTCATTTATTTTGAACCAACACAGGTTGAATTAATTTGGATCCTTGAATTTAGAAAAAAAATAAGGTTTTATACAGTCTTTTATGCATTTAATACATATATGTTGATCACCAAATTATATCAATGCAATACTAAAACTATTTTTAATGAATGAATTCACAACATTGACAAATTAAATAAATGCAAAACTGAAAATTGCTAAGAAACAATGAATTAACTTTTTCATTTTTGACTAACTCATTTACAAGACAAAAATAATTCAAAGCACTACAAAAAACAAGTTTATAAATATATATATATATATATATATATATATATATATATATATATATATATATAAATATATATATTTATATTTATATATATATATATGGCATCATTAAAATAAAACAATTGTGACAGAATAAATGAAGGCTGTATTCACGAACCCTAGCTTGATCCAAATGTTGCAATATCCAACTGATGGCTCCCATCTCAGAGGAATCCTTTGAATCCAAAAAAGATGCCATTGCAGTTTGGTCACCACAAATGGCAACTGCTGCACGGCCATAGCACAACAGCAATGTGACGGTAGCTCTCTGAACACCAGCCTCCTTACGCCTGAAAACAGGAAATTTTACACTATGTATTCACATTATCTTTCACAACTACCATGTATAAATTAATAATCATAATTAACAAAGGTTCGCCAATGTTGATTTTGAAGTGAATCAGTCTGAAAATTAAAAGATTGGAATCATGCCCAACAAGATTCAACTGAAATTATGGTAAAAAATGCAAATTTTTTCACGTGAAAATATGAGTGTAAAAACTAATTGCATTAAAGAGTCTGTGCATCATAACTAGCACAGAGCAATATGACATATGATTACAAAATATTTCAAAAATATTAAAAATAATTGAACTTATTAACTTATAGTCATAAATGCTATGCTAGATATACTCAGAATTTAGGTATTTGGCATACAATTTGTCATTAAATCAATTAATTTATTCATTTACTTCCTATAAATTTACAGCAATGGAAGGCAAAGTGTGCCAATTCATCATTTTAAAATATATATGCATTGCTATTCTATTATCATGATAATTTTACAATTATAGCTTTCCACCCACAAATGTTGAAAAAAATCTTTTTGGTTTCAATAAAAATAAAATGCAATGCATTTCAAAAATTTACGTAAAATATTTATGAAAAAAAATAAACATACAAAGTAAATACGTCATTAAATTGATCCAGTTTCACTCAAAGCTAACAGCAGTCATTGAATAAAAACATACGACTTTGTATGCTTTTCTGTACAGATAAATAAAACTGCATCTGCAATGAAATTTCAATGTATTAGCTGGTCCCATGAATAGCAAACACATTGTTTATTGCAACATTTTCTCACAGACACCATTAAGAATTTGCATACTGCAAACTTAAGTATATTCATTAAGTCAGCATCACATTCCTGCTATTGATCTCAGAAACAAATCTCCACTGCTTCCTTAAGATTTTTTTTGATGGGTCAATATTAATAAGAAACATTGCAATTTGGGTTTTAGCAGTGCTCCGAAAGGTAAAAGTCATATTTCACTATAAATTCATTCCATAAAATTCTACCACTTACTTGTCTGTTGTAGGTGTTTTATCTTTGATGTTTCCCAGGGGCTGTTTTAGTTTGCTGTTGTTGGTGTAAGAGATTTTCGTGTCAACAGCCTTGAAAATTTTTTTGATACCTCTGGTGGAGGATAGAAGGGTAATTTAATGTATTTCCTTGTTGTATCTTTTTTGTCTGGGGTGGAAGTAGAGATTAATTTTTTTTAATTTGTGTTTCTTTCCAAAGAAACTGTGGGAGATGCCGCAACAGTAACTTTTAACGGAGTCATCCGCTAATGTGCATTTCAATGCAACAATTTCAGAGTGTAAAAATCATTCGCCTTGCCTTGGATTCGAACCAGGATCCCTCAATATCCGGTCGAGAGCTTTAGCCACTTAAGCTATCAAGGCGTCTAAAAGCCCCAAAATTTCAGAGTTTAAGAGGACACCTCGATAGCTTAAGTTGCTAAAGCACTCAACCGGATATTGAGGGATCTTGGTTCGAATCCCAGTCAAGGCGAATGATTTTTACGCTCTGAAATTGCTGCATTGTGTTTCTTAAATATGTTGTTGATAAGTGATTCTTGGAAACCATTCCGTTTGGCAATATATTTAATGCATTCTAATTCTTTATTGTAAGCAATAGTTTCCAAAGTTTCTGTGTATGAGAGAATGGTAGACCACGAATTTGTGGCTGGGATGATTAAGAATATTTATGGATGTAGTTGTTTGGGTGTGTAGGTTTCCGGTATATGTTAAAAAGTAATATATCGTTCGATCTATTGAGGGACAGGTCCATGAAAGGGAGGATGTTATTCTTTTCGGTTTCAACCGTAAAATTGCTGGAGGGGAATAGACTATTGAGATTGTTCATGAAGTCATTAAGTACACACTTAGTCGTATCAAATACAGAGAAGATGTCGTCAACATATCGTAAATAAACCGCAGGGAAGTAACTGAATTTTTCTTTAAAAGTGCACTCAAAGTGAGACATGAACACATTGGCCAAGAAGGGAGAAAGTGAGTTGCCCATAGCAGTTCCAAACTCTTGTCTGTAAAATTTACCTTGGAACGTAAAATAATTTTGGTTCATCACCGAATTGGTCAGTCTGACATATTTGCCAATTGTTTTAGAATCTAAGGGAAGAGATTTAAGCCAGTTTTCCAATGCTTGGATGGCAATATCAATGGGGACACTAGGGAACAGGTTAGCAACATCAAATGAGACCATGATTTCACCCTATGAGAAGTTATTATCTTTAATTTTATTAACAAAATCTATGTTGTTCTTAACTGAGTGAGGGCAAACGAAGTTCAGGTTTGAGAATTGGGAAACCAATCATTTAGATAAAAGGTAGGTGGGTGAATCAATACTAGAAACAATGGGTCTCATGGGGCAGTTTGTCTTATGGACTTTGGGGAGACAATAAAGTCTGGGTAAAATGGGATTAGACACATGAAGTTTGAATTTTGTCTTCTTATCAATGAGAGTAGGACAATCATTTAGGACAGATTTAAACTGCGACTCAAGTTTGTTAATTGGGTTCTTTTTAACCTCAGAATAAGAGCTGTTTGACAACAAAATACTGACTTTTTCGAAATAATGGTCTTTGTCCAAAATGACACACAAGTTACCTTTGTCAGCCTTGAGGTAAAAGCAATCTTTAGATCTTAAGCTTTTGACAATTTCAAAATTATATTTAGAATAAGAAGATGGGGTACTTTTAAATGACTGAAGTTATTCTTAATCTGCCTCTCACAACCTTTCCAGATGAAGTCCTCAGTGCAAATTGAAATTAAATCCGTAATTTAATAATTTAAGCTCCTCCTTTGCAAACACCTCACTAGAAAGGTTTAAAACGTTATCAAATTCATCACTGTTTTAAGAAAAAGACATAGACTTACTTAATAGCCGTTTGAATTTGCGGTTGGTCTCTTGCGTTTTAAGGTATTTGCTACATCTACCTGTAAACCTTGAATCACTATACCCATTAGAACATTTTGTTCAGTCTTTCAAGGGTGTAATTAATACTGGAGTAGGCATTGGAAAATTTTGGTTGTTTGCTTTGTATCACTTGAATATCAACCAAATTTTACTCATTTGCTCCTTTGGGGCATTAGTGTTATTTTGCTTGGAAACAATAGTGATGTAGCTCAACAACAATTCATTGCAAAATGGAAGTGATGACAACAAAATTGATGTATATCTACATTTAAAAACATGACATGAGAGCAAGTGGAGGTGACCAATTCGAAAACCTATACTAGTGATACTGATAATGTGTTGCAATTTTAAGTGGTACGGTTGGTAATTATGGAAGGCATCAGCGGTTAGTTCCTATGTTTATTGCTACTATTGATATTGTGGTTGCTGTTTGTGAATCATAGCTGCTGCTAGTGGGAGATAAATCTTATAGAGAGGGTTGGGTTAAGGGGCGGGTACCATATATATGGCTAACAAACTATGCCTATGGTTATTCTGCATGAATGCAATGTGGTGATGATGAGACTTTAATAAGTTGTTCAGAAGAGGCATGGCCTTCATAATTTAAAATGTGCCAGTCAAACATAAATTCAATGGATTCTTGAAGATCACAAAGATCAATGGATCCTTGATTAGCCCTAGAGTATTATTTATTTTTTAAGTTGGTGGTGGGAAATGTACTTCGAATATCTCTCAGCTTTTTCTTTTTATTTTCTATCAATCTACAGAGATAATGCCATTATATTTCTTGCATGAATATTTTTCATTCTTTTAAATAAATATTATTGTAATTTAATTAAAATTCCTCTTGATTTCAAGTGAAACCCCACCTGAATTGCAGGAACATAACATGCAGCCAACGTTTTTTATCTTAAAATTTTCAGGAATATTTGCTGAGTTTCAGTGATTTTTTTGCTTGAAAGGTAAAGCTTTCCATATTTGCTTAAAAGTTGGTAGAGATTTAGTTATAAAACCACTGCAGTTGTGCACTACACATGGTACAAGATTTTTTCTTCACTTTAATCATGGTTCAGACAGAAATTAAAAAGGTAAAAAGAAAATAAGAAAAAAACATTACAAAATAAGCAGTAGATGGAAACTGCAAATGAATATGAAAAAATAAGAAACTTGCTTGGAAGTTGAAGATTGACACTAAGAACCTAAGCACAAGGGAAGGAAACAAGTGCCAAACAATAGCCAGGAAAAAAATGGGAAACAAAACAATTGCATTGCGTCAGCAGATGAAAAACTGATGCAGTTCACAATTAGTGCCCATCTCAAAATCTATTTTTCATGTTTCATTTACCTGGGCTCATGTTTTTCTATGCTGATAGTTGGTTATTGATTCTTTCCTTTTGAAAGAAGCTGGATTGTAGTTCTAATTACACATGTAATATAATAGAACTCTTGCTAGTATAAGAATACAAACTTGAGGTGGTGGAAGGGCTTTTACGTTCCAATGATCCCTAAAGCAAGAGATGGGAAGAGGAAATAAGATATTTTTAGACTATACGCGGTGGGATGGAAGGATAGCGGGTATTACTAGAGTGACACTTATAGACGAATTTACAGCGGCGGGGATGAGAGCCAACGAGGGTTTGCCATAATTTTAATAAAAGGGTAGGAAGAAGCATAGTTAAAATAGAGCAAGCAACGGATAAAACATTACTAATAGAGATAAAAGCAGAACCGACGAACTTGGTCAATGTTCAGGTGTACATGCCACCAAACAATCATAAGGAGGAAGAAGTTGATAGGATATACAATCAGTTATAGGACATAATGGCGTGTGTTCCTGCAGGGAAACATTTGATATAGATGGAGGATTGGAATGTGACAGTAGGCGAAGGGAGAGATGGTGATCAGGTGGGGGACTACGACTTAGACATGAGGAATGACCGCAGGGAGAAAGTAGTTGAGTTCTGCAGAAGACAGGGGTTAGCCATCACCAACACTTGGTTTAGACACCACAAAAGGCGTAGGCATACATGGAAAATGCCAGGTGACTCAGAGAGGTATCAGCTGGATTATATCCTGGTTACACACCGTTTTAGGAACAGTGTGATAAATTCACACAGCTTTCCAGGAGCAGGTGAGGATTCTGACCACAATTTAATAGTTATAATTTGTAGCGTCCGTTTCCAAAATATAAGGCAGGGATGGTGGGTTGGGAAATGGAATGTAGAAGCATTAAGTGGATTGACAAGGAAGGAGTACCAGCAGGCTCTACAGAAAATTATGGATGACGGTAAAGAGGTGAGGAATACTGAAGAAAAATGGGAATGTATCAAGAAAGAGTTATCGAAAGCCGCAAAAGACACTATGGGAACTGTTAACGCTAAAAGGACTACGACACCATGGATCATGGATGAGATGATTACAAAGATAGACGAGAGAAGGAAATGGAAAAATGCAAACAGAATTAGACAGACGGAAGAGTTAAAGAAAAAAAAATTTACTAAGAGTTATATAATAAATTGAGAAGGGCAACAAATAACGCATAAGAAGCATGGTGGAAGATGCAGTGCGAGGATGTGGAAGGTTTGCAGAGGAAGGGTGAAATCCGTGTCTATACCAGGGTGTTAAAATTGGGAATTAAAAAGGGATCTGTGTTGACTGTTAGAGATAAGTCGGGTAAGGTAATAGTTGACGCGGGAAAGATCCAAGAGAGATGGAAGGAATATATAGAAAAACTGTATAGTAAAGAACTTAGACCAACAAGGTTCGACATAGAAAAGGAACATGACGTAGAAGAAGATACCTAAGGTATACTCAACGATGAGATAGAAAGGGCATTAAGGGAGATGAAACTAAATAAGGCCTTGGGGGTGGATAACATTCCTGCGGAACTATTGAAATGTATAGACAAATGTGGGAGGAAGAGGCTATATGGGTTGATTTGTAGTATTTATGAGGATGGAATCTGGCCGGAAGACTTTGTGAGAACCGTGCTAGTTCCTATTCCGAAAAAGGTAAAGGCTACATCATGTGAGGACTATAGGACTATAAGTTTGATATCCCACACAGCTAAAGTTGTTCTCAGGACCATAAACAAAAGGATAGAGAGTAGGGCAAATGTTTACGTAGGGGATGATCAGTTTGGGTTTAGGAAGGGGAGAGGTACGCGTGATGCCATTACAGTAATGAGATTATTAATCGAGAGGAATATAGAATACAACCAGAAGGTGTTTGCCTGTTTCGTAGATTCCAAAAAAGAGTTTGATAGGGTGAATTGGGAAAAACTAATGAGCATATTGTAATTAATTGGAATACATTCGATGGACAGGAGGCTAATCTGCAACCTGTACATGTCTCAGACTGCTCAGGTGCGGGTGGGAAACGGGGGGTCCAGATTGGCAGTGTTAGGAAGAGGTGTAAGGCAGGGTTTCCCATTATCACCGTTGCTGTTCAACCTGTATGCAGAGGAAATGATCAAAGAGGCATGGGAAGAACTCAAGGTAGGAATGAAAGTCGGCGGGGAATTCGTAAAATCAGTTAGGTTTGCTGATGACCAAGCTTTAGTTTGTCAGTCAGCCAAGGGGTTGCAAGCAATGCTGAGTGAATAGGAAATTCGGTGCGACAGGTATGGGATGAGAATCAATATTAATAAAACAAAGGTTATGCATTTTTCTAGAAAGAAAAAGGCTAAGCTTAACATTAGAATAGGAGGGCAAAAACTAGAGCAGGTAGAACAGTTTACATATCTTGAAAGTGTTTTGGACCAACATGGTCAAAGTAGTAGGGACGTAAGGAGAAGAATTGCGCTAGGCAAACAGGATTTCACAGGGAGGTGGGAGTTGATGACAGATATGTTGAAAGGATGTTGAGAAAAGACTCACAAAAACTTTGACATGGAGCATAGTTATGTATGGCTTTGACACAAAGTCACAGAAGCAGGATGATAGAAGTAAATTGGAGGCTTTTGAAATGTGTTAATGGGGAAGGATGGAGAAGGTGAAATGGACCAAAAGGAGAACAGATGAGGAAGTAGTAGATATGGTGGGTGAGAGAGGGGTTTGTTGGGAGAAATCCTATGGAGGCAGGAAAAATGGATGAATGGGGCCTTGACTGGCAGTGGGATGTTGAAGACTGTAATAGAGGGGAGAATGTTAGATGAACGAGGAAAAGGCAGGAACAGGATAGGGATGTTGGATGAGATGGAGCGAGGAAGAGGGACTTGATATGGAGTATTTTGCTGCATTGTGTTTTGTTAGGAGTCACAAAATATTTATTTGGAAGTTGTGTCCATCCAAAACCTACCTTAAACGGTAGATAAGCTAACAATGTTTTTTGAAATATTTAAATACAGGGGTCCAAAGGGCATGGTTAATCCTTGAATAGTGCATTACCTGCTCGACAACAGAGAATCACAAGGCTGCATAACTACGAGGATACAAGCAGACTCGTTCGTGGCCCGATTTGAAAACCTAAGTATACGTATTCGACCCCAAAAATTGAAAAGTGGCAATTGAGGACCTCAAGAGAGACTGAAATAACTGAGCCTAAAATAACTGGAAAGATGCTGAACGACATAGTTGACGTTTGCCTCAATTTCCTTAGCCTCATCATGTTTGGGCATGTAATCTACGACATAAAGGTACTGATATAATTTCAAACCACAAACGTTTTTGAAGGTTGACAACTTACGTACGTAGCTGAAATACTAACAAAAATAAGTTTGATCGATTTGGAAAATAAATTCTTCTATGTGCAAAAATGCATGAAGAGGAACAATGGCCTGCAATGACATTTAAATTTATCAAACTTATTGTTTATAACATTACAGAAAATACATTCATTCTTTTATGTTTCAGTGTGCAATCTCACCCAGCCCTTTCATGAATTAATACAATTTATTTTATTTATTTATTTATTCAGTATAAGTCCTAAAACAGCACATTTTGGCCTTTACATCGAACTATTAACAACGATAACAATGGTCACAATTACAAACACCCAAGCCCTAGATGGAGCGAAACTCACCCAGGCGGGAATCGAACCCGCGACCCATAACACAAACACAAACTGGCTAATTCCATTTTCAATGAGTAGGTGAAAATTTTCCGAGAGCAAGAAGTGATTGCATAGACCAAATTGGTGTTTGGACTGAAAGGGTAGATAAGGAAAATCAGAAAAGTGTACATACCTTGCATATGAGTATTTACATGATGTAAATCAATTCAAGAAGAATTAAGAAAAAAGCATGGAATTGAAATCAGCAATCACACTTCTCCGTTTTTACCTATTTTACCTCCCCCCCTTTCCTTCTTTCATTTAAAACAGACCCAAACTCTGCAGTCTTGACACATATTCCTGCCCAAGAAACCTTTCAGGAATTCTAGGATTCTTTACTTCACACATTCTTTACTTATGATGAGGTTCAGTTACACAAAGAGGAACAAATAAGTGATACATTTTTCAATAAATGTCAATCATGGAGATGCTTTAGCCACACAAATGCTTGACTTCCTGTTCAATACTGTCAGCCCACTCCTTACTCTTTTCCAGCCAATAAATTTCAAGCTTTGGCTTAATATAGTACTCAACTACATACACGAGGCATCTTTCATTTATAATTTCACACACTTCTTTACAAACTTTACTTCTTCACCTTCAGTAACAATTCTTCAGAGATGTCTTTATAATTTAAAATGTTTATAATAATAGATTTTTGAACATCCTTCCTTCATCTCTTGCAACACATCATTAACTTGAACCTCAAAATAAACCTGTTTTGGCCATTAGGGATTCATTGATTTAGTTTTCTGCAGTAAGATATTTTTTTTAATATAAAAATCAATTCAACCTAAGTAATCTCTATACCAAATCTAAGAAATTGAAAAAATCAGCACAAAATTTACAGTAAGACTGAATGCTTTAAGCCCAGGCTCCTCTAAACAACCATAACCTATGGCCCTTGAAAAAGTTTTACATCAGGTCGTAAACACAGGCTCTTGAATTTCTCATGCATTTAATCAAATTGACCAGCCTCAATGCTTTCAAGATAAGATAGACTGAGTAGTTTCCAAGGGTGAGAGGCATTCACTGCTTATCATCACCCTACAGATGGGTCATAAAAATTTACTTCACTTAGTTTATATTTTAAAAGAGATTTTTTTCATTTGCTTTAAAAATACATATTATTTTTAAAATGCTGGTGGTCTTTAATTTTAGTCTATCAGCCTAAGCAAATTTTTATTACTGCAAATCTGCTTTCATGAAAAAAATAAATCTACAATTTAAATAGGAATTAGTACTTTGGAGTAAATTGAGGGCATTTTGAACGAAAATATCTACAGTAATTTCAAACCTTCATAAACATGCTTTATAACTTGACCACCAAAA
The DNA here is from genome assembly GCF_022747635.1 of Hetaerina americana. Classification (NCBI taxonomy): domain Eukaryota; kingdom Metazoa; phylum Arthropoda; class Insecta; order Odonata; family Calopterygidae; genus Hetaerina; species Hetaerina americana. The sequence goes on from NW_027286868.1 coordinate 166,022, forward strand.
AATTACAACCAGAAAAATAAAATTAAATCAGGGAGCGCCATTCTGAAATCTGGTCCAGAGTAGATAGTGTCCACTGCAATTCTAAGAGAATGACAACCAACAGGTCATCAGTTCAGAACAAAGTGTATTTAGCGACAATTGAACTGCAGGGTCCAATAGCAACATAATTAGAATTACTATTAATACCCTTCATTAACCAGGCTAGTTTTGGGACCATATCTTTGCCTCTATTGGCCACAGAAGAATTGTTTAGCGAACAAGTAAAGTAAACTTTAAAGTAACATACACAAGATCCAGAATACTTAATAAGATCACTTCTTTTCACAGGTACATTCTGAAATGGTTACATACAGCCCAAAGAGAGGAAATCACATTCAAACTGGAGGTTCTTATATCCTATTTTTCCTCTATGTAAACGATAGTTTAACAGGCAGCCATTTGCTGATTACTCTGCTATGACTGACCGCCAACTGTTGGTCAACTGTCAACATGCAAATTCAAAGTCTGTGCAAAAAAGATGAGACTGGTCTTTCTACGAACGAACAATCAGTTAGGTCTTGCCATCTTGCAGTGTCTGTGAGAAATAGAACACCACTTTGCTTGTGGCCCAATCTTGACTTGTCTCAACACAACAGTGATTCTGGTCTGTGCTTGCACATGCTTGCTGTACAGGGTGCAGTGGTTATCTACCGACTACTTTCAATTTGAATTTCCCACCATATCATAGTTCCACTGGTGGTTGCCATTGGCTTTCTAGAAAGATATAGCCATCTAGTAAATAGTCATAACCTCAAAATGGCCGAGATGTTACATACAAGTGCGGAGTACAATCGAAGAGCCACTACTATCGAAAGTGTTGTCCTGATGGGCATTTGCCCAGTGAAATAGTTTGATTCTTCAGCTACCCCAGATCAACTGCTTACAATATTCCGGCTAAGCATATAGCTTCAGAGAAGTCTGGGGAGGGTTTCGCTAACCTGGTGAGGAAACCTCATTCGAGGAAATGCTCCGGCATTGATTTCAGAGGATTTTGCAGTTTTTTTGCGGATTTAGAAGATTGTTGTGAAACTGTGGATGGTAACTGTGGCCTCTGGGAGACCGCATGTCTATCAACGGGATGGTGCACCAGCTCATACGAGTCATTTAGTCCAAAACTGGCTCTCAGATAACATTAATGAAATGTTCCGGTCAAAGGATCTCTGGCCCCTCGAATAGCCTGGACTTGAACCCCCTTGACTATTCTACATCTACATCAATACCCTGCGAGCCACCAAAAAGGTGTGTGGCAGGGGGTGCAGCACCAGGAGGATAGGGTAAGGGATGAGGGGATTAGGGTTTTTCAAATGGAAGGGGAAAGGTGGGGGGAACCTGTAAAAAAATATATAAATATACCAGTATAACCATGCGCAGTTGCTACCTTGTAGGTTAATACTTATATGTCGAGCTGACTAGTGGGGGATTTTGATATCAAGCATTCTGGTCTCTTATTGTTCTTGGAAAAAATGACCATTTAAACCCGTCAGTCTTGCAGTCTATGTCTCTAATTTTATATTCGTGATCTCTCCGCCTGTAATATGTTGGGATTTGTATTATGTTCTTGATGTCATTGGAAAATGACCCATCTTTAAATGTTTTTAATAAGTTTAATCTATATTGTAAACGGCACTGTGTAAGGGAATCCCAGCCTAAATTTTCTAGCAAAGTAGTTACGCTACTGTGTTGGTCATTACAATGCTTGACAAATCCAGCCCCTCCTCCGCTGAACTTGATCTAATTCTGAAATCAGATTTATCTCTTAAGGATCCCATATACTGGCAGCATACTCTAGGTGGGGCCTGACTAGGGCAAGAAAACATTGTTCCTTCACTTTTTTGTCCCATTTACCCAGCACTCTTTTTACAAATCCCAATTTTTTATTAGCACGACTGCATATTTCTCATATGTGCTTTCCCCAGGACAGATCATGAGTAATTGTTACACCCAAGTCTTTAAAGGAATCTACCCTCGCGATTTCTGTTTGTTTCACTTTTTAACTAAATGGGAGGGAATTACTCCTTCCCCAAAAATGTATTACTACGCATTATTTCAAATTTAATTCCAATTGCTATGCATCGCACCAGGTCTTAATTGCATTTAGGTCGTTAGCTAATGTGAATCTTTCTTCACGACTTTGAATGTCCCCATTAATCACCGCATCGTCGGCAAAAAGGCAGAGCCTGCTATTAACCGCGGTTCTGAGGTCACTCATGTCAATAAACAAGAGGAGGCCTGTGACACTTCCCTGTGGTACACCCGACGTGACCTTAACAGTATTGGATGATACACTGTCCATGACAACGGTTTGAACGAGATTTTTTAAAATTGTCTTATCCAGCATATAACACTCCTGTGTATTCCATAACTTTCCAACTTAGCGAGTAACTTGCAATGAGGGACTTTATCAAAAGCTTTTTTATAATCTAGGAATATCGCATCAACTGGAATATTACTTTCACCAGAGTGCATAATATCATGAACAAAGAGTGCGAGTTGAGTTTCGCAGGATCTACCTTTACGGAACCCATGTTGGTTATTAATCAATAAATCTTGGCTATCGAGGTAACTCATTATGGGACTAACAATGATGTGCTCAAGAATCTTACAGGAGATGAAGGTGAGCGATATTGGCCTATTATTACTGGGGTCCTCCCGGTCTCCATTTTTAAATATGGGTGTCACAGAAGCTGTCTTCCAGCCGCTTGGCACGCTTTCTTCTGCTAATGATTTCTTAAATATTATATCAAGATAAGGGGCAATTTCAGACTACAGTTCTTTATACACGCGAGCCGGTATCTCAGCAGGCCCCGGAGATTTGTTGGGGTCGATGTTTTTAAGGAGTAACTCTATTCCGCGTGTGGAGAAGTCGATTGCTTGCATTGGTTGTAGAAATGTTTTCGGAAGGTTCTCTGGTGGTATTCTAGGAGCATTTGTTTGAAACACTTTGAAAGAATGAGTTTAATATGTTGGCTGTAACTAAACTACTTGTTACTTTTTCCCCCTTTTTGTTATGAAATGAGTTTACGGTGGACTTCTTACTCTGCACTTCTCTGGCGTAGGACCAAAACATCTTTGGGTTATCGTTTAAATGTTCACCTAATTTTTTCCTTTTGAATTCCGCTAGGACCTTCTGGAAGGCCTTCTTGGTGGTGGACCTAGATGATTTGTAATCCTGTACGGTTTCGCTGATTTTATTCCATTATGTATGTTTGGAGCATAGTCAAAAGAGTTACCAATAACACTAGGCACCCTAATGTCGCATCACTACGCACCGCTATCGTAGTAGTATTTGCGAACATGGACAGCGATGCTGTTTTAAGGAGTGTGTGCGATCGATTCAGGATAACAAGATTGGAGGCACTCATTACACAGCTGAAAGGGAGGTAATTACATTGAGTAAAGTTACTACTCTGGAAGGATACCACTACTTGTACGTAAAAGTAGTTTAATTTTTATTTTATAATTTTTTTAACACATTTGCTTTTGAACAAAAGTTTCATTTGTCTGGGTTTAACTGCCGTACCCTGTACTACTTCTTTTGCTAGCGACAATGAAGGTGCTAGAGAAGCAGTTAGTCTGCATTGACTTTTGTTTCAACCTGGGGAAAGTGCAAGTGAAACTTATCCAGTGTTTCAAGAGGCATTTGGCAATGAATCCACAAGCCGTGCACTGGGTTTTCGTAGGTACAACCGCTTCCATTGTGGACAAACCTCGACTGAGAAGTGGACGGCCACCGACGTCAACAATGCCCACATCAACAGTGTGAACAATTTAGTAAATGCAAACAGTAAGTTAACTGGCAGGGAGATCGCAAATGAAGTTGACATTAGTGTTGGATCGTACTTCACCATTCTGACAAAAATTCTGAGTGGAAGAGACCACAAATGTGGAAAAACAAGTCTTGGTGCTTCCATTACGACAATGCACCAGCGCACACATCATTGATTGCTACTGAGTTTTCAGCCAAAAAAAGTGCACCTGTGATCCACCAGCCATACTACTCTTCGGATTTTGCTCCAACGTGCTTTTTCCTATTTCCTAAGTTGAAACCCATCTTGAAAAGATACAAATTTGAAACTATTATAACATTCAACAAAATTGTACTGCTGACTAAAAAGCTACCCTGAAAGAAGCATTCCAGGTGGTATGCAAAAGCTGGAAAAAACGTTGGGAGTATTGTATTGGCAGCCAAGGGCTGTATTTTGAAGGCGATAAGCATGATTAAAGGGTAACTAATTAAATCAAGTATTTATTCCAGCAGTCTAACCTTTTTTAAATGACCATTGCATGTGTTGTTTGAGTACTTAATAGATTTGCATAGATTTTTTCTTTGCTTTTTTGTACTGTTATAATTTTTCCATGGCTTCAGGGCAGAAAATAATTACCTAATTCTTCCATGAATTCCGTGATCTGTGGCCAGTCTATAATAATTTCTAAGAAATTTATTTAAAGTAATAACTAAAATAGTTTAAAAAATTAGGTTACCTTCGAGCCTCTTCATTAGCCTGCAGCGAAGCTTTCCCAAAAGGAAACCTCTGGATGAAGTGCTTAGCTGCCATGATGCCCCCACCAAAGCCTCCACTTCCATGAACACTAACCAGGCTCATTCCATGTCCAAAGTCTTTGGCCTTTGCCGAGAGGGCCTTTAAGACCAGCTTGGGATGACGCTTGGCCACTCTCCCCAACGCTGCGGCACATGCCTGTGAATTATTCAAGACTTTGGAGAATGGCACTCAGATCGACTACGTATCATAGAGGATGGCAAGCTGAATGCAGAGTTCCCTACTGAAAATAAATCATTTCTCATTTAACCAGGATTTAATTCTCACTAATCAAACTCTATACACATCATTTATTGGTAGCATCTGGAGTGATATGATTTGAGTATTTGCATGCGGGCATCATGCATCCTCATACTCACCTCAACAAACAACAAATCCTACTGCCCCTTGAGCAACTCCCTGCTAGCCCTTCCATCTGGCATCCCTTTTGTATTTATATCCATATATTGTCAAACCCTGTGTTTGCATTGCTAAATTATGAAATTATCTCCTCTCACAATTTACAACATTTTTATGTCATCCCATACAATTTCCTATTTTTCCAAAGTACAAGGGTAATCAGAAAAGTTTTCGGAATGGTATTACACCAAGGAAACTTTTGAGCTTGGGGAACAGATGGAAATCTGATGGAACCAAATCATATGAATAAGGTGGGTGTGAAAATAATTCGTATCTTAGTTGATGTATTTTTGCCATGGCAATGACACGTGTGTGGGCGTGCATTGTCTTGATGAAAGATGACTTTCTTCCTTGCCAAACCTGGCCTTTTTTTGTGTATATTTTGCTGCAGATGGTCCAGGAGGTTAGTGTAGTATTGTCCAGTGATTTTTGACCAGTGGGAAGATCAGCAGAATCCCTTCGGCATCTCAGAAAACAGAAGCCATCACCTTTCCAGCTCACTGTTTTGCCTTTGCTTTCTTTGGTGGGGGTGACTCAACATGTTTCCGCCACTTAGACTGCTGTTTAGTCTCTGGGGTATAGTAGTGGACACAGAAGGAAGCAGAAAATCTTGTTGGTCGCTCCTAAAATGGGTCAAACTTGTTCAGAAATTTCCATTCTGATGCATTAGTGATTCTATGTAAGAGTAGCAGCCCATCTGGCTGATAATTTTCTTATATCCAGTTCCAAAGTTAAAATGTGATATGCCCATTCAGATGACATCCCTACCGCTTCAGCGATTTCTTCCACTTTCAGTTGACAATCCTCCATGACCATTTAATGCACTTTTGCAATAATTTCTGGGGTAGTGGCCAGACATTTTGGCCAACCACTATGCAGATCATCATCTCAACTGTACCAACCAACCTTTAACTTGTTTGTCCATTTGGCAATAGTTAAATATGAATAAGCGGTGTCTCTCAGAGTATTCACAAAGTCAGCATGGATTTCTTTGCCTTTAATACCTTTCTTTACAAAGTATTGCCAATTCCCATCTCTTAAGAGGATTCGCATGTTTTGTTTAAGGCTAATTTCTTGGACGTGATTCCGAGGAACAGAATGTTTTAAACAGGCATAAATTTCATCGGCTGGAGTCGATTTTGGAATGACAGGCAGAGTTTGATGGAAGTCTCCACACAGGAGTACCAGAGCTCCTCCCATTAATGCAGTTTCCTCTAAGATCTTGAAGTGTTGCGTTAAAGGCCTCAGGAGATTTTTTATGAGCCATCGTACACTCATCCCATACTATCAATTTACATTCTATAAGAACTTGTGCCTGACCGCTTGTTTTATTTATATGACATGTGGGATTTTCTTGTCGGGAAATATTAAGTGGCAACTTAAGGGCAGAGTGGGCTGTTCTTCCTCCTTCCATTAATTTCTCTGCAATACCTGAAGATGCAACGGCTAGAGCAATTTCTCCATGAACCCTGATTTCAGCGAGAACTAAATTAATTAAAAATGTTTTTCCCGTGCCACCAGCAGCATCAAGAAAAATGATACCTCCTTCTTGTTTATCTACTTGATCCATTATTTTTTCGTACACGAATTTCTGATCTTCATTAAGAAGTGGCTTTTTATCCGCGATGTATGCTTCTAAGTCTAAGACATTGTAGCTAGTTTCACGTATATAATCTGGATAAAATACACCCTGTTGATCTTGTACAGGTGCAAAAAGACCGAGTTCCACTAAAGTCTTGTTAACCATGGTGATACACTTTTCCTCCAAAATAATCAAAGTTTTATTAAAAATGTCGGAGTTAAACGTAATATCCAATGTAGGATTTTCACTTCGAACTTTAGCCAGTATATCCTCACTCATTGATTCTTTATATTTTTCCCATAATGTTTTTGGGTTAGATGGATTACAGGAGGTTATTATGATGGCAAACAAAATTCGGATTTGTCCTGGAAGAGAAATCAAACTGGCCTCTCGCAATGAGTCATCCCAGTGTTGATCTCCTTCTAGCAACCCTAAATTCTGGCAAGCTTCTCTGAATGTCTCACATATTTCTCCGATTACCATTCTTAATTCTGCAAATGAGCGAGGTCCTCTAATGGTATGTAGAAGCATTCTTAAAAAATAACATTCGGCGTTATTAGGATGGACTGTGTAGACTCGGCCCAATGCGTCACATGAATAAATATTATTCTCAGGATCAAAGTTGCCCATTTTTCTTCTACAAAAGACTTTCCACTCACATCAGTGAACGACATTGAGGCCCGGATGCTGATAGGCCATACAGATGTAAATGAATGCCAATTCAAGGGTTTTTAATTCTATAGGGTTATCGGATGTCGTTCACTGATGGGAGTGGCCTAAAATTGTTACTTCCACCCCTTCCCTCTCCCTTTCCTCTCCCCAACCATTCCTTTCACCCCTCCTTTGTCTCCCGTTCTCCCCTTCCCCTGGCCCCCTTCCCTTTCTCTTGCACCCCTCACCTCAACAATTCCAGCAGGCATTACTTCTACATCTTCAGAGGAAGACGGATTGTTTCCGTCGAAATATCAAGAAAATACGTGTGAGTGTTCTCTTTTTTTGTGTTTCTATATTATTTTATACATATATATATATATATATATATATATATATATATATATATATATATATATATATATATATATATATATATGTATATATATATATGTATATGCATATATATATATATGTATAAATATATATATATATATATATATATATATATATATATATATATATATATATATATATATATATATATATATATATATATATATATGCAAGGGAAAACCAGCAGCAGCAGGACAGAAGACGCAGGAGAAGAAGACGAAATTAGTTAGAATAGGAACGTGGAATGTTAGGACAATGATTAGGACAGGGAAATTGGAGAATGTTAAGCGAGAGATGGAAAGGGGAAATATAGATATTTTAGGTCTATGCGAGGTGAGATGGAAAGATAGCGGGGATTACTGGAGTGATAAGTATAGAATAATATACAGCGGCGGGGACGAGAGCCAACGAGGGGTTGCCATTGTATTAAATGAAGAGGTAGGGAGAAGCGTAGTCAACATAGAGCAGGTAACGGATAGAATACTACTAGTGGAGATAAAAGCAGAACCGACGAACTTAGTTATTATTCAGGTATACATGCCACCGAGCAACCATAAGGAAGGAGAGGTCGATAGGATATACGATCAGTTAGAGGACATGATCGCGTGTGTTCCTGCAGGGAAACATTTGATAGTGATGGGGGATTGGAATGCGACGGTAGGCGAAGGAAGAGGTGGTGATGAGGTGGGGGACTACGGTTTAGGCACGAGGAATGACCGCGGGGAGAAAGCAGTTGAGTTCTGCAGGAGACAGGGGTTAGTCATCACCAACACTTGGTTTAGACACCACAAAAGACGCAGGTATACATGGAAAATGCCAGGTGACTCAGGAAGATATCAGCTAGAATATATCCTGGTTAGACACAGGTTTAGGAACAGTGTGATAAATTCCCACAGCTTCCCGGGAGCGGATGCGGACTCAGACCACAATTTAGTTGTTATGAAATGTAGCGTACGTTTCAAAAAGATAAGGCAGGGGCGGCAAGTTAGAAAATGGAATGTAGAAGCGTTAAATGGGTTGGAAAGGAAGGAATACAAACAGGCGGTAGAGAAAATCATGGAGGATGGTAAAGGGCTTAGTACTATCGAAGAAAAATGGGAAATGATCAAGAAGGGGTTGTCTAAAGCCGCAAAAGACACTATTGGAACCGTTAACGCTAAAAGGACTAGGAAACCATGGATCACGGATGAGATGATTACAAAGATGGATGAGCGGAGAAAATGGAAGAATATGAATACAGAATTAGGCAAAATGAAGTACAAAGAATTGAACAATAAATTGAGGCGGGCAACAAATAAAGCAAAAGAAGGCTGGTGGAATACGCAGTGCGAGGATATGGAAAGTCTGCAGAGGAAGGGTGAAATCGGTGCGCTGTACAGTAAAGTTAAATCGTTATCGGGAAGTAAGAAAGGAAGAGCTATGCTAACAGTTAGAGATAAGGCGGGTAAGGTAATAGTTGACGCAGGAAAGAGCCAAGAGAGATGGAAGGAGTACATTGAAGAACTGTATGGTAAAGAACTCAGACCAACAAAGTTAGGCATTGAAAAAGAAAATGACGTAGAGGAGGACAGCTTAGGTCCAGGCATACTAGACCATGAGATAGAAAGGGCATTAAGGGAGATGAAACTAAATAAGGCCGTGGGGGTAGATTACATTCCCGTGGAACTTTTAAAATGCTTAGGAAAATGTGGGAGGAAGAGGCTATATGGGCTGATCCGTAGTATTTATGAGGAGGGAATCTGGCCGGAAGACTTTGTGAGATCAGTTTTAGTTCCTATTCCGAAAAAGGTAAAGGCCACGTCATGTGAGGACTATAGGACAATTAGTTTGATATCCCACGCAGCTAAAGTTGTTCTCAGGATCATAAACAAAAGGATAGAGAGTAGGGCAAATGATTACTTAGGGGATGATCAGTTTGGGTTTAGGAAGGGGAGAGGTACGCGTGATGCCATTGCAGTAATGAGATTATTAATCGAGAGGAATATAGAGCACAACCAGGAGGTATTTGCCTGTTTCGTAGATTTCGAAAAAGCATTTGATAGGGTGAATTGGGAAAAACTAATGAGTATATTGCAGAAAATAGGAATAGATTGGAGGGAAAGGAGGTTAATCCGCAACCTGTACATGTCTCAGACTGCTCAGGTGCGGGTGGGAAACGGGGAGTCAGGATGGGCAGTGTTAGGAAGGGGTGTAAGGCAGGGTTGCCCATTATCACCGTTGCTGTTCAACCTGTATGCAGAGGAAATAATTAAAGAGGCATGGGAAGAACTCAAGGTAGGAATGAAAGTGGGCGGGGAATTCGTAAAATCAGTTAGGTTTGCTGATGACCAAGCCTTAGTTTGTCAGTCAGCCAAGGGGCTGCAAGCATTGCTGAGTGAATTGGAAATTCAGTGCGACAGGTATGGGATGAGAATCAATATTAAGAAAACAAAGGTTATGCGATTTTCTAGAAAGAAAAAGGCCAAGCTTAACATTAAAATAGGAGGGCAAAAACTAGAGCAGGTAGAGCAGTTTACGTATCTCGGCAGTGTTTTGGACCAACACGGTCAAAGTAGTAGGGACGTAAGGAGAAGAATTGCGCTAGGCAAAGAGGCTTTCACAAGGAGGAGGGAGTTAATGACGGGGACTCTGAGTAAGGATGTTAAGAAAAGACTCGTAAAGACTTTGATATGGAGCGTAGCTATGTACGGTGCGGAAACGTGGTCATTGAAGCAGGAGGATAGACGTAGATTGGAGGCTTTTGAAATGTGGGTGTGGAGAAGAATGGAGAAGGTGAAATGGACAGAGAAGAAAACAAATGAGGAAGTACTTGGTATGGTGGGCGAAGAGAGGGGTTTGTTGGGAGCAATCCTGTGGAGGCAGGAAAAGTGGATGAAGGGGGTGTTGACCGGCAGTGGGATGTTGAAGACTGTGATAGAGGGTAGAATGTTGGGCAAAAGAGGAAAGGGAAGGAACAGGATAGGGATTTTGGACGGGATGAAGGGAGGAAGAAAGTACTCGGAGATGAAGAGGGACCTGATATAGAGTAGGATGATGGATTTTGTGTTTTGTTAGGAGTAATAAAATATTTGTTTGGTAGTTGTGTCCATCCAAAAACCTACCTTAACCGGTAGATTACCTTAAAAAAAAAAAAATATATATATATATATATATATATATATATATATATATATATATATATATATATATATATATATATATATATATATATATATTATCTCTTCTAAAATTGTGAAATTTATACCTGACGTGTCCTTTATTTGTGTATGTATGAATATGCAACAAATCTCCAGACATATAAATGCATTATTATTATTATTAACCACTAATCTGAATTGTCTATTGACTGAGCGTTAATGATTAGATCTGATGATGTCATGATTTTTAATGGTCTTACGCAAAAGAGCTTCAGCAAATTTTTTCCAGCCAATTTTCCAAGAAGATTTTTAATTTTTTTTGTCACTTGAATTTAACATTGTTTTACTTCATAGGGGTTCCCCCATAGATTCATTTTCTTTATGACATTCATTTTACATCTATCCTTTGGACAACAAGGAGAGAGGTAAGAAAAGTGAAAAAATTTTATGCCCAAACCTATTCTGCAGAGTGTACTTTAAAACACCAGAAAAATGACAAACCTCTGCCTCCGCAGGGGAAGTGACATCATAAGGGGATGAGAGTAGTGTCTCGATGACACGAGAGCCCAAGAATTCTTGATCTGAGCACCAGACACCAACAGCACCAAGCAGACTGAAGACGAGCAACCTCTGCCTAGGGCAGAGGGTGGTTGATCCTGGGGTGGAATGAGGGCTGCTGCTCACGACTGGAAGGGCAGAGTCACTGAGAAGGGATGTGAGTGCTTTTCCTACTGCCTTAATCCATTCGGCATCCCCAACAAGAGCCAAGGATGAGTCCAGAAGGCCAACAATCTGACGAAACCACATCGTCTCATCAAAGTCTTCAGCATCTCCTGTTGAATGCAGACAAAAGAAGCTTCATCAGATAACACCTGACAAGTCCATTGGAAAATAAGAATACTACAATAGAAAGTCACAAATCTTCTTGTTAGCATGTACATTGTACGTAGAATGTATTTTGTATGTAGGAATATGAAAATAAAATTTGCTGCATTTTCTTTGGTTAAAATATCAATCGATTCCTTTAACTCATGTATCACACCTTAATTTTAAGATATTTCCATTTAAATAAATTTTGAGAATAGGAGCATAGCTTCAGAGGTACTCACTCTGATGTAAATGAAACAAATTGTTAATTCATTCTTGCTTTGATTTTTAATCACGATTTGTCCTAATCCATTTCACATTATTTATCCAACTGGTTTTCACTTATTGCTACATGCTTACGAAATAACTTCAAAGAATATAAGCTTCTTTATGGACAGCAAATTTGACAGTATATTCCTAATTAAGGAGCAAAACTTGTTCTACCACATGCTAAAACCATGTGCAAAGATAATCCATGCTTGCATAAGAGTGGATTACACTTATTCAAGGATTCATTGAACAAGGATACTGGGAAATACTGGGAAAACAATTTAAAGATGGAAAATCTTTAGGAGTTTGGCATAATCAACTGTGGATATCTAGGAAAAGATGAAGTCATGGTGAGGAGGAAGGCAATATTTTATTAGATTCTTCCCCTCATGAGCTCTCACCAATATCATAAATGTCCTAACAAATAATTAATTACAAATAATCAAATGTTACATTAAAATCTGAATATGGTAATTCCTCAGCTTAATTCAAGAATTAAGGCTATATTGCGCAACATAAATCAAAATAATGGCTGGAACCTGAGTTTTGTGACCAATATAATTCATGATTCTAACTCACTCTCATTTCCTAAGTTTGTTTTTCTGTCTTGATACAAAATAAAATTCTGAAATGACTCAGATGGCATGTGCATTTAACTTTTACCATATCCTTTCATTATAAATAACATATTTATGCATCTAATTCTTTCACAAAACTTTGTTTTGGTAGTAGTAGTAGTATTAAGGGGAGGCGACTGACAGCTGAGATCATTTGCACCATTGGGGATGGACAGGAAAGGATGAAGGGTGGAGAGACACCCGTCATCAGCATTAGCCTACTCTTTATGAAAGGCGCCAAGGGGTCTGCAGGTTAACGTACCATTCAACGGACATTGTAACCACTCAAAGTGCTCTCCACAAAGCACCTCAAGTGGGGATCGGGATACCACTGAAAAATATTCGTTGTCTCCAAGATTCGAACCCAGGCCCTCTCAGAGTGAAGCCTGTACGTTAACCACCGCACCATCCTGATCCGCTTTTGTTTTGGATGTACAGCCTCTTTATGTCCAACAAAATCTAAAACTTATTCCAATGAGATTATATTAGTGTGATTCCATGCTAAGTATATGAAGTCTGGCCACAATATTGGGCACATTGTGACAAACTGACTTGTTTATGTATTATACCACATGTAGGAATAGAACAGTAGGATGTAAGTACAGAAGATCAAGAGAGGTCAACCTCAAAACTACCAAAGTAAAAGCAGAGTTCAGGGTGAACATAATTCCTACTATATCTTTGGGTTTGATTTATGCACCAAAGGAAAATGAGAGCGGAAAGATGTTATCACTCATACTACCACCGAGAAACCTGATTGAACGGTAATAGAACAATGCGGTGAATGAATAATGAGTATTCAACCTTCAAACCATTTGACCTTATCATTTCCCATGAAGCTGACTACCACTGCAATTGATTGGTCCCAAAACAAATCAACTTTAATACACTTGAGCAAAGGCTATGCAGTGTCAGAATTCCATTTATAAATGAATGACTACCCAAAAAGAAATATTAACGACTCAATTTTTGCATCAGCAATATTTTATGACGGTTAGGAACCAATGGAATAATGGCATAATGCATACATTAAAGCTCTTCAAATTATTGTTTCTTCTCCATAGCCCCTGGGGAGGTAAGAGAGTACGTGGGATGTTCACAGGCTAAAGTTCCTCTCTCTACGGGCCTTTTTAACATTTGGCTGCTTCCCTTTGAAACCATGTAGCTGGTAGAAAATACCAATGATAGACCCAGCAACTGCTTTACATCATATGTTTCGCATCTCTCTTAGATTCAACTGAGAACATTTTTCCAAAGAGGGTGATCATATAATAGTACCTATCATCCATTACACAGTAGGGTATGAGAATAGCTACAGTAAATTTGACGAGAATGATTGATGAAGATGCTCACTAGAAAACTACATACACCCACAGTATTTTTCACAGTTAAAAAAACTGATATTGCAAAAAAATGATGACAACGACATTTGTCAACATGGACATTATACTAGACTGACATAAAATGGGACAAAATATATTGAGGACCTTTATAATTTTCATTGTCAAAAACAGGATCCCTAACAGGTAGACAGGAAACTTATTTTACCTTTGAGATTTTGCATGAGACTTGGAATTTTTTCATTGAACAAGGACACCAAGGTTGGATGCAAGTTCCCAGAATAATGCTGAAGAAAAATCAGGGTGTTGATGCCGAGGGAGTGGGATGCCAATGGATAGAATGGATGAGCCAAGATGGTAAAACAGCGAGCCATCACAGCCAAGGCCTCAGGGAGACTGGGAGTGATCTCATTGCCGCATTCTACTGTAAAATAATAATAATAATAACACAATATATTATTAACTCATTCAACAAAGGCAAAACTTATAGACTGAATGAAATTAATATAATCTATTTACAGCCAAGTTAATTGAAAAAAATGAATCACAGGAACATGGAAAGATTAGCTCAAGTCAAGAATTAGCATTGATTTGTTTTTTTTTAAACTGTCTCCAACAGGGAATCAGCTGATAAACCCCCATCCATCAAGCTATAGCTATGCCACCATGCTATCAAACACGCATCAGTGGGATCGGTTAGCTACAGAACTAATTTTCCAATCTGCTGTGGTATCCTAGCTCTATTAGGCACAGCTCTACTGATTACAAAATATACCTTTAAAACTGCATTTTTCCTGTAAATTAACTGATGACATTTCAGTGAACTGCACAAAGTACCTAAATCAATCAAGTGGTATTCAGTTGTATTTACAGATAAATTTTTAACAAAAATATTATCATGTTTACAGAAACAAATGAATTTACGAAAAATACTATAGCTTAATGGCATTTGCCCACAATGTTTCTGTGATTCAAGAGTAGGAGATCAAATATGTCCTTTGTCATTCCAGGGTATTGGGAATGCTGGAAGGACAATGATTGAAAGGGGAAGAAATACCTATGGCAGCTGTTAACACCTGAACAAACCACATCACTGCTACTGGCCTGAAGGGGGAAATGACTAGTGTGGCCAAAATGCTTTAGCATTACCTTTTGGGTCCTTGGCACTCTCCTCACTGCCGTCGCTCGGCTCTGCTTGCTTCGAGGTCTCATCATCCCCGCTCGTGGTCTGTTGCCTCGCGTAGAGGAGTGAGAGGCAGCGTATGATGGCGGGGGTCGTGGGGTGAGGGCACTGGTGGTGGTGGAAGCTGATGTCCTGGGAAGGGGGCGTTGAGGTGGCCACAGATGGGCCATGGGCCCAAGGGGGGTAGATGAGCAGGTTGACGAGGAGGGGCTTCAGGCTGGGCTCGAGTCGAGGGACTGTTGACGCCAAGAGGTGGAGGAAGCGGCTGCACATGTGGCCAAGCTCTGCAGCTGACTGTTCCTCCACCGTGAGTGCACCCTTTGAGGGGGGAGGAGGGGAAAGAGATGCCAAAACTGTACTTTCTACATCCTTAGAGGGAGTAGCAATCCTCCTTGGATAAGCATGACAATAAATTAAACTTTGAGAGGGCAGCCAATTTTTTTCAACACTCCAATTCTCAATGCTTCCCTAATGTACTCAATAAAACTGATATATTTCCAGCTTGAATTATCTCCCAAGTGTTTCCAGTATGATGGGATACCTTTCGTAAATCATCCCTCACAGCTGTGCATATTGCTGGCAACAATGAAATTAGTCCTCTTACAGTTTTGCTTTTCACCTGGCCTTATTTTGAAATATTTTGCAATTCAAAGATTATCGTGGTCCCTGACCAAAAGCATAGGACTTAGATCGTTTTTACGCATGGATAATTTAAAATATATCTGAAAGAATGGTGCAAAATTAACATAGCTGTCCATGCACTCAAAAACCTTAGCTACTACCACTATCTACAAGATATTCAATGTCATCAGCTATTTAGAACTGGTCCTCCGACTCAGAAACATCTAAAAAATTTCCCCTAGATATATCATACCAATAGGAGATGCAATTTAAAAAGTTTGACCAGTTCAAAGTACATCATTTTATTGAATCAATCTGAGCATCTAAATTCAAACAAGAAATGTAAGCATAGTGAAAATTAGATTTTAAAAAAGGATGTAAAGTTGCAAAATTCAGAAAACAGAGAATTAAAACATAAATACTACTATGTAATAAGGGATTCAATGGACTAAAAATGTAATGTTCCCACTGTTTTTTATCACCAGCATTTCAATCATTATATTTCTTTACTGCAGCCCTCCTTCATTCTCCTCTATTAAGTGTCAATTAATTCCTTCTCAATCACTGATATCTTCTCTGTTTTACGACCTTCTTAATGTGTCTTATGTACTAGTCTCTTGGTCTTCTGTGCGGGATTTCCCCTACAACTTTACCTTCAATTTTGTTTTTAGTTAATACATTGTGCCTCAAGGTTTGTCCAATCTATCTAGTTCCTTAATATTTAATGATTTCCAAGGGTCAATTTCATTCACTTTGACTTGGATTCTGTTCAAGGCAAATGATTTTTATACTCAGAAATTGTAGCAATGTAATGCACATTTGCAGATGACTCTATTTAAGTTACTGCCACAGCATATCCCACACTGTCTTTGGATACATCTAGTTCTTCTGCACCATAGAGCCATTCCCATGCAGTCCTTTTCTCTTCTGCTCTTTTATACATACTTTATCATTTCTCACCTTCTTCTAATAGGTTAATGTTTAGCAATCTCTTTCAGCACCAGGTTTTAAAGGCTTTCTATTCTTTGCTGGTCCAATTTTCCATGTCTCTGATCCATAGAGTGGCATTCTCCATAACAATGTTTTGACAAACTGCTCTCCTTGTTTGCAACCTCAGGCGTTCTTCAAACATATTAGTTATCTCTTCTTCATGAACACCTTCTAAGTTTGAGCTATTCTTTGTTTGAAGTCAGCTGAACTTATTCCATTCCAATATGCGCAGCTGCACAGGTAGATTCATTCAGAAGAATTCATTCCACTTGGTGAGGGTAAAAAATAAACTTTACACTTTCACAATAAAGATTTAATATTTCACGACCATGGTTTCAATGGTGTGCATCATTGAAACCATGGTCGTGAAGTATTAAGTCTTTATTGTGGAAGTGTAAAGTTTCTTTTTAACCCTCATCATTAAGGAATTCCACAAAGTTAAACCTGAAACTGTTATCTTCTAGTTCCACTTGCTCTAGTCCCACTCCTCTAATTGTAATATCTATATTCAGCCTCTTCCAAACACAAGGATTTTAGTTTTCTTCTTGTTGATGCTCATATTTTGGAAAGGTTAACCCTCTTTAACTGTTTCGCGACAGTGGCACTAGTCTGGTGACTGAAGGAAACTTTAATTGTGCCACATCTTTGCTTTCTGGGGAGATTTCCAAACAATGGTAAAACATACAATCATGCACATCCAAAATAGAGTAAACCTGGCACCATGGGTTGGAGTTCTCAATCATACAAGCACGCCCACCCCTTCTGGCCATGGAGTCATCCAATCAGTTCAAAACATGCACACAGAGATATTAGGCTTGATAAGGAATCAACCATTTTTAAAATTTTTATACAAAGCTGAACTCACCCCAGGTGTTGAAACTTGAGGGGTGCATGCAGGTGATGAACCACTATGATTGGAGCAGTGGCTTATAAGGAACTCGATGAAAGGGCGATTTTCAGATGCTGCCAGGAATCCATTGCCTAATAAAGCCACTATAACTCGAATTAAACCCTTTTTCATCTGAAACAGGAAGAAAAAGAGAGAATATCAGAAAGCATTATCATCAGAACAAACAGTTAAGAGTAAGAGCAGAAAAACTTAGTAACACATGAGATATCACAGACTCAAACTCAAACAGCTTCATATTTTAGGCAAAATAACATCCGCAGAAGCAGGAGCTACCTGAGAATTGAGCATACAGAATTTATTTTTAGTATTGGCAATTTTATCATGGAAATGTTGTCAATGTCTCATTTATAATTTTGATTGGTGATATTTTCCAGGACCTATTATGAACTCTTCTTTCATGGTAGTTGCATATCTCCAATGGACTAATACCCCGCAACTAAGTAATCATAGATTCTATATTTTTGTTGCAGAAAAATCATTAAGGCATATTGGGTAAAAATCAATTTTACTTTAGAGGGGTTTCTTAAGTTCAGCTTCAAAAACAAACATATTTCCAGTGCAACAATCCTTCAAAGTACTTGGCATTCAACAATTTTCTTAATTTCAGAAAATAACAGAATGCATAGCAATATTTTTAAAATTTTAATCAACTTTCTCTCTGAAGGATCTCAGGTTTTCCCGGCGTATGGTATTCAAGAAGTTCTCTCGGGTTTCCCACCGGGTCAGGTTGCAGTAGACCGACATTTCGAAGGCTGAGTCTGCCATCGTCTTCAGGGTGAAGTTCAGAGCATGAAAAAGGCCTGGTATTTACACACTCCGCCAAGGCTCAGGTGTGCCCTGATTGGTCGGAAGCGTTAGTGTGCTCCACTATGGCCAATTGGGTGCGTTCCCGTATATTCTTTATTTTCTTTAGCACTGGCTTCCAAGTGTTACTGATTTGGAAGCCGTTGTCTCTGTTGAAAGTATTGGTGTCTATTTGGATTTCAACGGCTTCTTTCACCACGCGATCCCAGTAACTGTTGGCGTGGCATAGCCTCTTTGTACTGGTAAAGTTGATTCTGTGGTCGTTATTGAGGCAATGTTCAGCGAACGCAGATTTTGCTGGGCAGATTAACCTGATGTACCTCTCGTGTTCCTTTAGGCATGTTTCTATGGTGCGGCCAGTCTCCCCAATGTTTGCTTGGCCGCACTCGCAAGGAATCCGGTACACTCCTGAGGTCTTCAATCCCCGTTTGTCTTTAGCCGTGTCCAGGACTATGTGCAGCTTCCTTATCGGTTTGTGGATAGTTTCCACCTAGTATTTCCTTAATATCCTTGAGATTTTATTGGAAATTGTAGAGACAAATGGGATGCAGGCTCTTGCAACAAGTTTTTCTGCCTCTTCTCTCTTACCTCCAGGATTTGTGAAGGCCCTTTTAAGGGCCATGTTGATTTCTCGGGTCCCATACTCATTCTGCTGGAACGTTTTCCTTAGGTGATGTATTTCTGCCTCCAGGTGCTCTTGGTCCGAAACTGAAGTAGCTCGGTGCACGAGAATGGAAATAACTCCTCTCTTTTGTGCGGGATAATGATGACTTCTCCCGTTCAGGTATAGGTCAGTGTGGGTTGGTTTCCAATAGACTTGATGGCCTAAGCTGCCGTCTCTTTTCCTCTGGATCAGAATATCGAGGAAGGGCATGCGTTTATTCGTTTCAGTAGTAGTAGTAGTTTTTAGGGGAGGCGACCGATAGCTGAGGTCATTTGCTCCATAGGGGATGGACAGGAAAGGATGAAGGGTGGAGTGAAACCCAGCGTCGGCATTAGCCTACTCTTTTTAAGAAAGGTGCCAAGGGGTCCACAGTTTAACGTCCCATCCGACGGACGGCGTACTCACTCAAAGTGCCCTCCACAAAGCACTTCAAGTAGGGATTGAGATACCTCTGAAAAATATTCAACACCTCCGGGACTTGTACCCATGCCCTCCAGGTGGGAAGCCAGTATGTTAGCCCCACACCATATTGATCCCCAGGGATGTTGGACGGGATGAAGGGAGGAAGAAAGTACTCGGAGATGAAGAGGGGTCTGATGTAGAGTAGGATGATGGATTTTGTCTTTTGTTAGGAGTCACAAAATGTTCTATTTAGTAGCTGTGCCCATCCAAAAACCTACCTTAACCGGTAGATTACCTATTGTTATTATTAATCTTGATAAAAATTAACTATAAAACATTCACATTATATCATTCATTTATTTTTTACACAGCTCTGAAATTCTCTATGCATGTGCATATATGTACGTTTGTCAGCACATATGCGCTTATGCCAGCTGCTTGAGCAGCTGGCATACGTGAATAACGTATCACAAGATTTAATCACTTTCTAAATTTCTTGTTGAAACTTGGGGATTGGGTCTGAGCAAAATACTTCAATGTTATTGTCCCTGATGAAGTCTTCACATTTGGTGATGTTGGTATTTCGTTCTAATACAACCACTGCGCTGCCTTTATCTGCTTTCTGGATGATCAAATTTTTATCTGTCACTGAATGTTTAATGGATTTTAAGGCCTCGTACTCGGTAGAATACTTTTTCTTTTTTACTTCTAGTTGTGAGAATTTAAGGAGCTCCTGGGAAACAACTTGTTTAACCGCGATATTTTCTTTCTGAAGGGCAACTTCAAGGTCAAACGCCAGGTTTTCAATGTCTTTAACAGAAATAGGAATTTTAGGTACGTACTTAAGGTCTTTTTCTAGCAAAGAAATCTCACTATTAGAAAAGGAATGTCCGGAAAGGTTAACGATACGAGGCCCAAACTTACGGTCACACTTAGAACTTGTTGATTTTGAACTGGACTCCTTATTTTCCTTATTCCTCCTATATTTGAACTGGACTCCTTATATTCTAATTATAGGCAACTAGATCAGTTTCTAGCACATCTAAATTCTATCAATTCTAATGTACAATTCACGTGTGAAAAAGAGGAAAAAGGTTCCCTCAATTTCCTCGACCTATCCATTTCTAAAGACAAAGACGGGTTACAGTATTCCATTTTTAGGAAAGAAATGTATACAGACCAATTAATTAATTCTTCTTCAAGGCATTGCTTCACCCAAAAGCTTTCGGCATTTCATGCAATGATCCACCGTTTAACCGCTATCCCTATGCCAAAATTCAATGTAAATAAGGAACTTAATGTAATTGAAACATTAGCAGTAAACAATGGTTATTCAGAAGATCTAATAAATAAACTTTACCGGAATAAACTTACAAAAATAGCCTTAAGCCACATTTAAAACCCTGAACATTTAAAAGATCCCACTGCCAAACGGCGGAGAATACTACTATCTTGGGACTATTTCTCAATTAGTAATTAAAAGTTTTCCTAAAGAAAAAAAAAATAAATGTGCCTTTTACTGTGGTTCATGCCTGATCTCTCACACTAAAGACAAAGTCCCCAAAAACGAGAGGAGTGGAGTGTATGAGTTAAAGTGCTCAGATTGTAGCACAAAGTATGTTGGGCAAACAGGACGGAAATTTAAAGAAAGGATTAAAGAACACCGAACATGTGTAAAAAATAAGAACATAACATCCCTCTTTGCAAAGCACCTCATCGAAAGTGACCGCAAAAGTGACTTTGTGACAAAAATTTTTCATTTTGAAGAAAAAGGTCAAAGGCTCGATGCTTTGGAGCAATTAGAAATTTTGAAATGTGTCTGTTGAAAAGATGATCTTGCCAACGAAATTTTGTATCCCTCCCACTCCCCACTCCTAGACCTACCACACTTCTAAGTCAAAAATGTAATTCTCTTTTCTTCCCAGCTACATTGTAACCTTTTTACCCCTCCAACCTCCCTCTCTGACCAACCCCCCCTCCTATGATCAGAAGGTATATATAGCCAGTGTGCTTCTATGAGGACCACCTGATGATGACGTTCAACGTCGAAACCTGGGTCGTGTTTTTAAATCAAGTGTGTGGAATTACAAAGTCAATTATTTCATTACATTTCAATATTTCCTGTAGATAATACAGTTGTCTGCCAAAAGTCTTATCTGAGAATTAATATTTACTGGGAGATCATTTATATATATTAAAAACAAGAGCGGGCCAAGTACGCTTCCTTGTGGGACTCCCGATGTTACCCTTGTTTTTTCAGAATACACTTCTAATTTGACCCTTTGTGTTCGACCTTCCATGAAATTTTTGACCCAAGAGATTACTCTTCCATCTGTGTGTAGTGGCAATTGGCCCATCTTAAGCATTAAGCCGTCGTGGTCAACTTTGTCAAAGGCTTTTGACAGGTTGACTATTATAACATCCACTTCTATTCCCGCATCCATAGAGTCGAAAATTTCTTGGCAGAACCCTAATAGCTGAGTTTCGCAAGAGTGCCCTTTTCTAAAACCGTATTGGCGACTATACAACCAATTCTCACTCTCCCACAAGTCCCAGAGATAATCAGCCATTATCTTTTCTAATAGCTTACATACAACTGATGTCAAGCTTACCGGTCTATAATTATCAACTAATGCCTTATCTCCTCCTTTGAAAATTGGCGTAACATATGCCTCCTTCCATGCATTTGGCAGGGCATTATTGTTTAAGGTAACATTGAATAAATGATTTATATAATTTGAAACTACACTACCACCCAATTTAAGCAAGTCAATTGAGATACCATCTGGTCCTTTGGATTTATTCGCCCTCATTTTCAAAATTTTTTTATAAATTTCTGCGCTCGTCGTTATAATACTTTTGGTGTTTAATATTTTTTCGCCTCCTTGTTGACTCAGAGACGTATCTGTAGAATCCTTTTTATTTACCATAACCTTAAATACACTTGAATAGCCATATGATGTCATAGCTCGCTAAAATGTCTCGGTTGTCAAGGCGAATATTCCATAGGGTTTGGACAAATTCTGCAGAATTCTTGATATGGTGCTTGCATGATCCCACAAAAGGCGCCAGGATCCCGGTCAGGTGTTTTGCCAAATTGTACGTTGGTGCCCCTATGGCACTCACAATTGGTCTTAGGGATACTCCTCCTTTGTGGATCTGGGCAGTCCATAGAGTCTCAGCGGGATGGGCGCTTGCAGTACTAGGTTTCTGTTGGCCTCGGAGCACGGCAATGATTTTTTGATTAAAGTGGTTGTCTTCCTAACTAATGCGTCCGTTGGGTCACGGGTGATAATCCGATATGCTGGATCTTGGAGCAATTGTTGGACTTTCCGGTGGTAATCCATAGTGTTCAGCAATACACTTGCATTGCCCTTGTCTGCCTTCAGGACTGTGATGTCGGGATTCTTGCGCAAGGAAAGTAGCCAGTGCTAAAGAAAATAAAGAATGCACGGGAACGCACCCAATTGGCCATAGCGGAGCACACTAATGCTTCCGACCAATCAGGGCACACCTGAGCCTTGGCGGAGTGTATAAATACCAGGCCTTTTTTATGCTCTGAACTTCACCATGAAGATGATGGCAGAGTCAGCCTTCGGAACGTCGGTGTACTGCAACCTGACCTGGTGGGAAACCTGAGAGAACTTCTTGAAAATTTTCTCTCTCTTAATTTTTTTCCATATTCTTTTAACAGAACTCACAGAGCATCATATATAAGAAAAACAGAAAATTTTACTGTGCTCAACACCAATAAATATTTATGGAATAGATAGATTCTCGTTGGTAGTAGAGCATGGTAGTCAAGGTGTTGAGCATTGGACTACCGACCGGAAGGCCCAAATTTGATTCCTGGCCACACCCCAGGATACCCTTAGCTTCACCTGAGCTGTATGATTTTTTGTGAACAAAACCTTCATAGAAAAACCATAGGTAGCTCAGGGAAAGGAATTGGCCCCCTTTACCTGATGTGTGAATTTCAAATGCCATTGGGCTTAGTACTTTGTGAACTCTACTGACACCAACCAAACCAACCTTTGTTGTGGATAACTGTTTATGGTAGATACTTATTAAGAAGTTCGGTCAATATATCAACCAATTGAGATACTCTGGGAACATATTTTAATACCACTGTTTTCTCTGCTCACTTTCCAGGAATAAATTATCACATGATATAAGTGTGCTTCCTCCGCCTGCTGAATTGCACAGTTCACATCAGTCTGATTACACCTTGACTGTCCACAGGATACATGGAGGCTTCAGATGGCTTCTGTCTTAAAAGGCTCCACTGAATCCTATTTACCCTCTCCCTCTTTAATTTCAATGCTTGCTTTTTTACCTTTCAGAATTCAATTCTAGGCCTTCATTATGCTGGTTTTTAAAGCTTTACTCTATCAACGTTCGTTTCATCTTATTTCATCAACATCATTCTTATGTTCAAGAGCATTTGCTACATCTATAGCTGACTCAATTTACCTATCACCAAAGAAATCTCCTTCAAATTAACTCCATAGCCTACAAACACCTTTTTTGCCTCCAGCACCTCATTTTCTTGTCTTTCTGCTCTTTAAATTTCTGCCATTTCCAGCAAACATTTTCAGTTATCTTTCAACTCACTTTTCCTTTTCGGAAAATATAATGCAACGAATCATTCTTAAGGGGGAAAAATATCTTCCACATCCAGTAGACAATCCCACCATAGGTCTACATAAGTTTGCATATCTCCATTGACACATACTTTTAGATCTCCCACTGGTTGAGGTTACTTTTCCTTTTGCATATTTCCCTTCCCTACAAGGATAGCAAAAGTTTATATCCTCCTCTATTGATGGAAAGTTGTTTAGCCGTTGCACCTTCTGCACACTTCTGTTCACAAAACCCATCATAACATTCTTTTGAAGTATCTACTTCCATTGCCATGTTTGTCATTGGCTATCTAAGGACTTGAAAATATATAAATATATTACAAGCCATTGTCACACACAAATGGCAGAACATATACTTAACTTTACAAATTTTTTAGCAAAGTTGTTTGCAACAGACTCGAGTCCGCATCCTTTGCCCAGTGCTTTCCTACCAAGTATATTCAATTTTAACTAAGATACATACAGCACATTTTCAAGGGTATTAAGTAATTATTCTTTCCATTGTATACCTGTGGTTGGAGCCTGTGCACTGTTCGGCAGCCAACACACAGCAAATTTTCTCTTGGTTCCAGAGTCACCAATCACTGCAGAGCATGCCAAAGTGTGCATGTTATTGTACATGTGCTCACTTGCTCCAAAATCAAAGGATCATTATTTCTCTTTCACTCAGCCATTAAATACTGAAATGAAGCAAATGAAGGAATTTTGATGCTCCTGTTTTGCTTCTCTTTTTCTTTCAAGAAAAGATTACATTGTGTTAGAGTTCATAAAGGCTGAGTTTTTGATTTTATGGCTGTATCCTATCATCACACCACTCAACTTCATCACTTTCTTCTGGCTCTTTAAATAATTTGAAATAAAAAAAAAACTTATCGCCACTCCTTAGAATGAGTACTCTAACCATGTCTATGAAAATTCACCTACAAAATCAGATCCAAATGCCAAATCTGGACTTAGTAGAAAATATACCGTTACAAAATTGCAAAATCAAAACTTGTTATTCATTGCATAAATTGTCCATCTCAATGCTACAAATATTTTTAGGGACTATGGCAGACCCAACCTATTCCATTTACATGTCATCCATTTCAAACTACAATGAGGAAACTCAAATAAAATATTAATGATTAATTTCTAAGGATTAGGACTCCTCAGTAAATGATGATTGGAAAGCATTTTTAAGACTCACAGACCTTAACATCAGACTGTGGCAATAGTCCCTGAAGAATTGGAGTCAGGTGTGACATCCATGGATTTGAGGAGGCAGCAGAGCTACTTGGGTTGCCCTCGGATGGCTTCATCTCCTTTGGCGAGCTGATCAAATGGCCAAGCACCCACAAGGCCTTAATCCTCTCGTTTAAAATATGATCAGAATGTGATATACCCCCCAGTCCGGTTGAAGAATGAACTCCTTTTAATTTGTGAATCACTTGCTCCCATGCTTGGTCTTTCCACCGACTCTGAGCTAAAATAAAATAAATTAAATTACTCGACAGGAAAGAATGGGTGTGTGTGTAAATGTGTGATGTACACAAACAAATTAAAACTTTCCAACTAGACTTCTATTCGAATGATTAACTGCTGCAAGGAACGGCCACATCAATTAACAGCTCAAATATCACTATTTTTGGATTTATTCATGGTATGAGACTCCTGCCACACAAAATGAATTTTCATTAAAGAGAAAACCTTTTACAAAGTTGTATTTCATCTGCATTTCATCCTCAACATAAAATTTAATCTAACAAATTCATTCTTGTTATAACATGAAACTACCTCAAATTTAACTTGAAAAGTCTATTATAAATGCAAGCATGTAATGTTTGTCCATCATACTCATTGCAAATTTTTAACATTAAATTGTCATTGCAGCATAATGCATAATAATTCCTATCTAATCCTACCTATATTATACCTAATTATGACCAAGATGGCGTCAACTTTGGCCGTACAACGATGTGGCTCTTGTAAAACACGACTCGAAGTGCGTGATATGGTCGTTAGTTGCGATATTTGCTCGTGTGTATATCACCATAAATGCTCCGGCTTAAGTGATATAACATTAAAAGCTCTCTCGGACTGCCGTGACATTTACTGGAAGTGTTTTTTATGCCGTGTAAATAAGCCCAATATTTACAATATGGCGGCCGACATTGAAAAATTGAAAATGGAGTTACAAGCTCTCCAATCTACCGGATCCACGGAAAGTACTACCTTGCAGCCAATTGCAAAGGAAGCTGTAACGTTGTCTACGGAATTGAAACCTGAAGTCAACGAGCAATTAGGCCTCAGTAGTGACAACTCCGATTTGTGCCCCAAAAATGTAAACGCAAAATTTAACACCATGAGTTTCAAATCCATCGTTACTGACGAGGAAGGTTTTCAAAAGGTGAATTACAAGAGAAACAAACGCAAACAAAATACGGTTTTTGGGAGTTGTAAGCAGCCTGCTGTTACGTGCAATTTTGTGGGAGTTCCTCGCAAGACTCTCTTCTACGTTGGTCGTGTCCAGTCCAATGCAACGCCTGATGATATTGTGAAGCATCTGTCCGGAATATTTCCCGGGAATGACTTCAAATGTGAAAGTTTGAGAGTTGGTGAAGTTTATAGTTCCTTTAAACTCTGTGCGCCAATTAGCCTTAAGGATCAACTTCTTAAAGAAGATATTTGGCCAGTAGAAGTGAAAGTTGGGAAATTTTACCCCCCAAAATCGCGGAAACTGACCCCTACTCATGAAGAGACAGAGAATATTCCTGAAGGGTCAGCTGCGGTGGTAAATCCGAACTCCGAGCTGAAAACTAGTGATGCGCCGGTATCCACCTCAGCAACAAGGGGCCACACCGATAACACTATGGAAAAGTGTTCCTAAGAGAAACGTGTTACCCGCCTCCAAACGGGAATATCAAAACCAAAGTCCTTTAGACTAGATAGCATTAATTTATTTTGCCAAAATGTGCGATGTTTACGTAATAAGATAACGGAGATAGAGGCAATAGTCAAACATGGTGGCTACAATGTGCTATGTCTCAATGAGCACTGGATCACGAAAAATGAATTTGATGTGTATAAAATTAGTGATTTTGGCTTGGCATCATTCTACTGCCGATCTGTAGCAAAAAACGGTGGTACCTGTATTTATGTCTTGAAAGGTATGCCCTTCAAGGTAATTGACTTGGACAAATTCTGTCTGGAATTGCATTTTGAAATATCTGTGATCATATTGAAGGACCTGAATTTGATCATTACTTCTGTGTATCGCTCCCCTAATGGTGTTTTTGAACACTTCTGCAATCAACTGGAACTAGTACTATCCCTATTCTTGACTCTGAAAGCCAATATCATAATTTGTGGAGATCTCAACATTGACATAACACTAAAAACTAGTGATTGTCAGGTTCTTGAAAATCTTTTGCTTTCTTATAATTTATACTGGGCAAACAAACAGCCTACTCGACTTTCTGCCTGCCTAGATAATGTAATTACCAATTATGGTCCTGAACTGTACAGTATAAGTGTCATTGACTATCTCCTATCTGACCATCAAGGTATAAGCTTCACTTTTAATACTCAAATAACTCAAAAGATATATCCAAATAGAGGTAAAACCATAATCGTGAGGCCCATAACAATAGAAGGTTTAGAGAGTTTCCAACTGCTTCTATCTTTTATCGATTGGCATGGTTTTTGCACAGACTCTGTAGAACAAACATGTTTTTCAAGTTTTTTAGGTAATTTCCTAGGCATTTTTGAGCAATGCTTTCCTAAAAAAATTCTAAACTCTATCCCCACTAAAAATAAAAAAAATCTCTGGTATACTGGGGAGTTATTAGCTCTTAGAAATGATTTACTTAGTTACTACCACTCTTACAAAACCAGTGGAAGCCGGCATGACAAAGAGGCCTACTTGAAATACAAAAGAGATTATTATAATTTAGTTAGGTGTGCAAAAAATAATGCTTACAAGGATTTTATATTGAATGCAAAAAATAAACAAAAGGCAGCATGGAGTGTAATCAATCAAGAAGTTGGTCATGGTAATGGAAAAGAAAATCTTCCTTTCACCCCAGATGCTGTAAATAATTTTTTCTTAAAAGCTGTTGAAGACAATTTGTTCTCTCAAAAAGTTGATGCTGCCAATATTGGTAATATGCTGCAAAATCTTCCTCCGAATAATTTAAATTTTAAATGGAATTTTGTTACTCCACTTGATATTATATCGACTGTTAAAAAATTTTAAAAATCCAACAGTAAGGATATTTATGGTCTTTCTAACTCCCTAATAAAGGACATTATTGTGCTCATTGCGGAACCATTAGCAATGTTAGTCAATTTATGTTTTGAGACAGGAGATTTTCCAACAGCTCTAAAATATTCCAAAACAGTACCTGTCTATAAGAAAGGTGATAAAGATGATTTAGCTAACTACCGCCCCATTTCCATAGTCCCCGTTTTTGGTAAAATTTTTGAAGCTATTATGAAAGATCAAATATGTAATTTTTTTGAGTTAAATAATCTCTTTTCCAAATCCCAGTACGGCTTTCGATCTGGGAAATCTACAATTTTGGCAGTAGAGTCCATAGTTAATTATGTCATTAATGCATTTGAAGAAAAGGAATCAGTCTCAGTGACACTATGTGATCTTAGTAAGGCCTTCGACTGTGTTAATCATTCAATATTACTAACAAAGCTAGAATATTATGGTATTAAGGGAGTTGCACTGAAACTAATGAAGTCATATTTGGATGATCGCCACCAATTGGTTGAACTTGATGGCTGTCGGTCTGCAGCTCTTAAAGTAAAATGTGGTGTACCACAGGGCTCTGTGCTTGGCCCAGTACTTTTCATTATCATGATTAATGATTTGCCCTGTAATATGAAACCTAGATCTGTTTTATATGCTGATGACACTACTTTTGTGCAAAAGTGTCAACATCCAGAAGATGCAAAGTTACGATCTAGCGCTACCCAAAAACAGGCTAAGGAATGGTTTGATGTTAATCATTTACAATTAAATACTAACAAAACTCAGCATATTGTGTGCAGTCTTAAATCAAAAATAACTGATATTGAAACTGCTAAAATACTAGGAATTTATATTGATACAAAACTTAATTGGGAGACTCACATCAGTCAGACCTGTAATAAACTTAGTAAAGCTGTTTATATGTTAAGAAAGCTCAACTTTATCATTTCAAATGAGTATCGTTTAACACTTTACCATGCCTTCTTTCAATGTCATTTGAATTATGGTGTTGAGTTATGGGGTCATTCCCCTCATGTTAAACAAATTTTGCTACTGCAAAAGAGAGCTATTCGCTCTCTTGCTAATATACCACCACATGATTCCTGCAAACCTTTTTTTATTAGGTATAGAATCATGACTGTATTTTGTTTGTATATCTTTAAGGCTCTGATTCATGTGAAAGTTAATCTAGAAACTTACCAATTAAGATCCAACCTCCATAACTATTCCACAAGAGGTAAATCGAATCTAAATACTACTTATTGTAGATTGTCATCAACTTACAACACATTTCACAATATGAACATACGACTGTATAACTATCTGCCTACTCAGTTGAAATCAGATGGTATCCAGAGTTTCAAGAATAGGGTATATACCTGGTTACTTGCTCACCCACTTTACTCATTGGATGAATTCTTTTGTGACAATCTTCATCACATTTAAGAAAGTATGTTTATATGTTAAATAATACTTATACTGACGACATTTAATATGGTTGTACCATTTTTAAAATGAATAAAGTATTATTATTATTATTATTATTATTATTATTATTATACTATCCATAGAATTTGAAGTATTCCTCCAAGAAATGGATTTCTTTCATCAAGATTAACTTTAACTGATTACATTGAATTACCTTATAATGCCAACTATAATAATCATCATCTCCCATCTTCTAATTGAGAAAACCAATTTTACTGGACCATTAATGAGCAATTAACTTCATCACATAGGGAATGTTTATGATGTGTATTTCAGTACCTTTCTCTCACAAATTCAATTGAAAGGCAAGTAAAATAAAACCTCACAATAATGAAATTCAGGGGATCAGTTTTTTGCCTGTCTGTTAATCGAAAGTCTGTTGGTGAAACATGAAATGGGTGTTGCGTGATCTCATGTGTCCCATCCCATCCCATGGACACATAATGATTAATTCATTCAGGTAAGCAATTACCAGTTCACACACTAAGGTAACATTAGAGTAAAAAAAGAATTTCTAAATGAAAATAAAGAAAATTTCATGATGCAACCAAAGCAAATACTGCAATTAAATGCATTGATTACACCACTTCATGAATAATATTTGACTTAATGACTGACATGGCATTAATAAGTCGCAGGAAATTTGATACTAAGCAGGTCACAAAGACGCATAGAATATTGTTGCACAAACCAAACAAATACAGCAACGAATCTTGCTGATTACCCTACGTTGAGAAATACATACGCCAAAGAATAGAAAAAACATTTATAAGTCATGAGAAATGTAATGCCAAGCAGGCCATAAGAAACTTACCATTACCATCTCAATCAATGAATCAAAATTATTTTACAGAAAAATAATTTATGCGAACCAAAACTTCCCATTCCCATATTACATTGGGCTATTAAGCCCCACTACAATAAAACTTGATCAGGTAAGATTCATATTGTTTTCATTATCACTCTCAAAACATAATTACCTAATACTTGTATACACTTCAGAGCTTCATAGTGATTTTTTGCAAGTTGAGGATGAGATATGTCTGGGGCCACAGAAACCTAGAGAAAAAAACAAAGATATAATGTAACTTAAGCATTAAATAGAACACTGCTAAGTACACAAAGAGCATTTTTGGATTAAAAAATAAGGAATGTAAGGAAAATTTTGTCTTCAAGTAGCAATACTAGTAAAGGAAATTTGAGAGGACCATAAAAGATAAGCAGAAAAATATTCTGGAGGCTATGACATCAACACGGTTGGCATAAAGGTCATTGCAAAGCAGAAACAATGCCAAACCTAAAATCAATGAGAACGAGATAGGAATTTTTTTAAATCAAAATAATTTCAAAAAAGGCCAAGAGGGGAGCTTCAGAGATATGACTGCCAATTTCTCTCTCTATGACAATCAGGCATTGATCATCCCTCATCTGCTCATTAAATAAAAGTAAATAAGATGTTTCATCAGAAATATTATTGGAACCAACCTGAGGAAATTTCTGTCACATGGGAAGAAGTGAAGGAAGTGAACCTATTGCCAAATTGCGAGTATCCAGAAAAACATTCTTCTCATGTGCAAACATTTTACTGAATAAGTGAACCACCCTCATTGACGTTATGACATAACATGAAGCTCTAATAGGAGGGTGGTCCCATGAGTACCCGGCCTGATCTAGAGATGGCGGTAGTTGTTTGAAAAATAATACTGTATTAAAAAGTACACAATCTATAAAGCATATGTTTCAAGTTGGAAGACGCCACGTTGTTTAGTATTTGTTTGGAAGCCATCAATAGTGAACGTTTGGAGTAAATTTGTGACAATGGAGAAAATCAATCATCGCCATGTGGTACAATACTTTTATTTGAAAGGCCTCAGCCCAACCAATATAAAAGCTGAACTGGAATCTACACTGGGTGAGTCTGCTCCTTTGTTTACAACAGTAACATGTTGGGTAGCAGAGTTTAAACGAGGCCATACGAGCTGTCAAGATGAGGATTGCATTGGTGGAACAAATGAGGTGACGACTCCAGAAACGAAGAAGAAAATCCACTAAGTGATACTGGAGGAACGTCGACTGAAAGTGCGCGAGCTAGCAGATGTAGTAAGCATTTCAAAAAGTGCAGTAAATCGCATATTAACTGAAAATTTGGCCATGAGAAAGCTGTGTGCAAGATGGGTGCTGCGTTTTCTCACACTAGAGCGAAATCAGTGTCGTGAAGATGTTTTAAATGAGTGTTTAGCATAGTTTCACAGCAACAAAGCAGGCTTTTCACGCCGTTTCATAACCATGGATGAAACATGGGTCCATTACTTTACACCCGAGACAAAAGAACAATCAAAACAATAGATTCAAAAGGGAGAACCGCCTCAAAAAAAGGCAAAGACCGTTTCATCTGCAGGCAAGGTCATGAATTCAGTTTTTTGGGATGCACTTGGAATAATTTTCATTGACTATCTTGAAAAAGGAAGAATTATCAATGGCGAGTATTATGCAAATTTATTTCAATGTTTGAACGAAGAAATCAAACAAAAGCGGCCGCATTTGGCTAAGAAGAAAGGGTTGTTTCATCCATATAATGCACCAGCTCACAAATCCATTATTGTAATGGCTAAAATTCGTGAATTATAATTTGAATTGCTACCTAATGTGCCTCATTTCCCAGATTTAGCCCCCTCGGATTATTTTCTATTCGCAAACTTGAGGAATTGGCTCGGTGGTCAAAGATTTTCCAACTGCGAAGAAGTGATGTTGGCATTTAGTGGCTATTTTGAGGAGCAAGACAGTTCTTATTATTATAAAGGGTATCTAACTTATTTAACAATCCTGGGAAAAGTGCATAGATTTGAAACTAAGTTATGTTGAAAGATAAATACATTTTTTCCACCACTTTTGTTTTCTTTGTTAGGCTGGGTACTTCTGGGATTACCCTCGTATAAAGGAATAAAAGAGGCCAGAGGGAATGAAATGAAATCCATTTCAATCAAGTTCTTATTTCCCTCAGTAGGATTTTACTGTGTTGTACATTATGTAAATGATTGCAACTTTTGCCAATTTATCCAAAGGATTACTCCTCAGAACTCATCAGCTACAACCATACATTTCATGATGATATTTTCTTTAAACCAAATCACAATTTCAAGCCATAAGAGCGCAAATATTTTCCTGCCCTCAAACTTTCACAGGATTTACCCAATTTAAGTTTTACAAATTCCCCTAATGTCATTTTGTCAGATTGTTTGCCACTGTTTTGCACATAATAAAACAATAAGAGGACAGGGAATGCTGACGACTCACCTGATCAAATGCTGCTTTGAGCAACTGCTCAGGTAATGGGTCAGGTAGAGCACTCTGAGGGAGGCATAATGCCACTTCCAGCAAATGACAAAGGCAGGTGGTTATTGCCAGGGGGTCTGAGTGGTGCTGCTTCTGCCTATACAAGGCCAGTAACACAGCGGCCAATATGGGCAACTGCTCTGCAGACTTGAACTTGGACAACAGCGGAAGAAGTGGTCCAACCGCATTAAGTGTGGCTCGACATACCTGGACGGAAATGAGCATTCCACATAAGCAAAAAAATTTATATTCTTTTAGAAAAAGGAAAACAAAACATACAATCAACTATTGTATTTATCTTTAAATGACAAAATAGCCAAAGTGCAGTCCCATAAAATGTACAGGTTGCATTTTATAAGAGTAAGTTTTGCTTCTGTTAAATAAATAAGGTAATACTGGTTATTAAGACCTCACTTCCCAGGCAGAACATTCCATTAAATTCTAGGATATTCATTTGAGGAACCAAGTCCACAAAAACTGCAAAAGCATCATCAAATCCAACCTTACTAAAATCCATCCAACAAAAAAAAAGGATTCTCACTACTTCACCCATTTATTTATTTATGTATTTATTTATCTACTTATTTGGGCAAGGTTGAGACCTATAGCCCCTTCATCAACCTAACCCTTACATTACAGACATTACATTGAAGACAATCACATACAATCAAGCCCTAGATGGAGGAAAATCCACCGAGGCGGGAATCGAACCCACGACCTCTGGGTTGGTAGGCGAGGGCATTACCCTGCCGCCACCGGGGCCGGAAAACCTTATAAGCTCCCTCCGAAACCATGATTGCTTCTACTTGAAGTCTTACAAAGGATATGCATGTGTTATTATAGACAAGGACACCTACTCTCAAAAAATGCACACACTCATTGAGAATGGATCATACACCAATGCCTCCACCAAAATCACCAACAAAATGGTCCAAGATACAAAATCCGCAATTGCCAATTGCCAGCTCCTTATTGACACATCTTATCCAATCCTCTCATGCATTTATGGCCTTCCCAAAGTACACAAAAAGATTGTCCCATGCATCACATCATTCCATCATCAACTCTCCCACATACAATATTTCGCAATGACTCAATCAACAGTTCACCAGCATTGAATTTCAGAGTACATGGAATGTTAAAAACAGTCAATTTCATTCATATTATCATACATATCACACTATAAGACTTCCATATCTTAGTTTTCTTTGATGTCGAGTCCTTATTCCCGAGTGTTCCTATCCAAGACACAATAACCTTCTTGGAAGATTGGCTCCATATCAAACATATTCCCAACAAAATTATCAGAGAGTACATATGTGCTATTGACAAATCTGGTTATGAATCAAAACTACTTCACTCTTAACAAAAAGGTATACTAGCAAAATTTTGGCACTAGAAAGGGCAATTCACTTTCCCCTTTCCTTGCAAACATGTTCATGACCAAATTTGAAGATAACTATAAAGCCACTTTTGACTATTTCCCTGCCACTTGGCTAAGATACGTCGATGATATTTTTGCAATTTATGATACCACCCAAGGTCCTCTAGAACACTTCTTGGAAAAACTCAGTAGCCAATACCCTACCATTAACTTCAACTATGAAATATAAACCAATCAATCCCTCCCGTTCCTAGATATCAGAGTAAACCAGACTAATACAAATGAACTTTCCTTCTATATTTACAGAAAAACCAAACATACCAACAACTACATACATTAGTTGTCTTTTGAACACGATACACACAAACACGTGGCATTTCATTCCCTAGTCCACGTTCGTTAACGTCCTACTGAGCAAAGCAAAATTTCAATCAGAATTGGAATACATAAAACGAACCGCCGCTATAAATGGTTACAACCCAAACATCATCGATAAGATCCTCAAGAAACAAGAACAGAAAAAAACCAACACAAGACAGCACCACATTATTATCCACTGATGAAAAGAAATATCTAAAATTATCTTTCTATCCCACACTGACTAAAGGACTTGCTCCAATTTTCAAAAAATATAGCAGAAAACCTATATTAATCACCAACAACAAACTCAAAACACTTGTGGGAAACCCAAAAGATGCCATTGATTTACTCCAAAAATCAGGCACATACAAGAAAAGTTGTCCCAAATGTAACCAATTGTACCTTGAACAAACATAGAAATATTCTCACACGGTTTAAAGAATACATGGCTCGCTACAGACTAGCTCATACTGAAAGATTGGCAGTAGCAGCACATATGCATCAACACTCGCACAACATTGATTTGAATAATTTAAAAACTCATTAGCACAGTACCGAACCACTTATTAGACTACCATGAAAGCATCCACATCCACTGCTCCAAAAATAAACTCCTTAACTATAACCAGGGCCCCATGTCATCATCCTTATTCTCCTTAGCCAAACACAGGAATTACCCCACTCAAAAAATTACCATTAATGACTAGGCTTCTCATACATATTTGACCATAACTGCACAATAGCTTCCCAACCCATTCCCCCTTTTCCCCCAAAATAACAAAATCCCCAACATGACCATTCCATACACCTTCCCCTTCCACCCGTCGTTTTGCAACAACTCCCACCCCCCTACTTTTAACCGTTATAATACACATAGTATATAAAAGACACCACACACAAGGTGGCATCATTCCGTCTCTGAAGAGAACTGCTTGGCAGTCAAAACACCATGTCGGCCTCTGGGTACATCCCTTACCTTTCCCTAAGTGCAAGTTATAGAACTAACGTCGGAAGAGATTTCACAGAAGACCTGTGAGTGAGATTTGAGAGGGTTAAGGCATTGAGCATAACCAAGCAAGAGAGTGTTTGGCGGGCCACTGGTGCAGAGAGAAATCACCTGTAAGCCCTGGTTGTGTAAGTGTTTGAGATTCTAGCAAGGATCAATGCTATTTAGTACATCCAAGCTAGAGAGTGCCAGATTAATTAGAATTTATTTTATTACCTGCGATTGGTGGGCCTCTGACAAATATAGAAATCTCTCGTAAGCGCTGTCTGGGTAAGCACTTGATAGGGGCGAGGGTCAATGCTATCTAGTACACCTTGGCCTGAGTATTTTTATCATATTTTGGTTTAATTGCTTGTTCTGTTCTAACCTCCCTACATCATTTGATTATTTTATTTATTTTGCCTCTCTAAATTTCCCTCACCATATCTTTTGCCCACTATTAACCGTACGACTGGGGTCGATACTTCCTATATTACTCATTCAGCCATAGTTACCGTTCATTTAAATTCTTTTGTAGGTGAAACAGAATAAAGTTGATGAATCTTCTTCACTTCACTGTTGATTCTATATTTGTCTACAATTCATTTTACAGTATGAACATAGAATAGTCAAACTTATAATCACATTCTTTGAAAAATACACAACTGATGGCATCTACCGATAGTCATATGTAATCTTTAAGGGACTGCAAGATTTCACACTAATATTTGGCTGAAAAATAGAAACCAAAGGTTTTTAACAATAAAATAGTTGGAACCAACTATGGCCAGGAACAAAATTTCAAATCAATTAGTAAACTTGGCATTATTGGCAGCTCACCATGGTAGAACCATTATTTTTCATACCTGAGGATCTCTAGAATGTATCCATGTAGAGGAAAGATGATCATATGCTACAGTCATTTCTGTTGAGAAAGCATCACGGGTGACTAAAGGATCTGGCGCTCTGTCCATGTTGTTCATGTACTCCTCTATAGCCTCAGCAAAACAACGGATCACTGCAGAGAACAGACATTTAATTGCATTAATCATACATTTAGGATCATTCTATCTA
The DNA here is from genome assembly GCF_022747635.1 of Hetaerina americana. Classification (NCBI taxonomy): domain Eukaryota; kingdom Metazoa; phylum Arthropoda; class Insecta; order Odonata; family Calopterygidae; genus Hetaerina; species Hetaerina americana. Next base: position 202,963 of record NW_027286868.1, read on the forward strand.
TCCAGATAGAACCCTGAGAAACACCCCTAGGGTGCATGGCAGGGAGTGATTACCAGCCAGGCTCACTTAATAAAATAAATTTTTTCAAATTTTTAGTTAAAATGAATATTTAAAATAATACAAAAAAGGAACATAATTATAACTATAGGTACATTCACTACGGCATCTAATTGAGATATACGAGGCATGATCATAAATTACGGGCTGTTTGGTGACAGGAAAAAATATACTCTCATGAAACACATTTTATTGGTACTAATAGTGAGCTACAAACCTACTTCACTTCTCTACATAATCACCGTTCACTTCTAAGCATTTTTTGTACCGCTGTACCAGCTTCTTTAACCCCTCTGTGTAGAAACTCGCCGCCTGAGAGTTGAACCAAGAGTTGCTCTTCAGTTTCGAAAAGTTGTCCTCCGAGCCACTATTTCAAGTGCAAGAAGAGGAAGTAGTCGCTAGGCCCAAGGTTAGGACTGTACGGTGGGGGTGGAAGGCCCAAAAACTCTCGTCGACTAGACATTCTTTGCTCTTTGTGGTGGTCGGTAAGCATTTTCGGTACCCACCTTGCTCACAATTTGTGGTATCCGAGGTTATCCGCGACAATATTGTAGACAGTAGTGATTCCAAGTTTAACAAATTGTTTAGCTAGGCCATTAATCGTCAATCGATGATCATATCATATCATATCATATCATATCATATGGCCGACCCCGGTGGCGGCGGGGTAACGTCCTCGTCTGCCATTCCAAGGGTCGCAGGTTCGATTCCCGCCTGGGTGAGTTTCCCTCCATCTAGGGCTTGGGTGTTTGTAAATGTGACCATTGTTATCGTTGTTAATAGTTCCATGTAAAGGACAAAATGTGCTGTTTTCGGACTAATAATGAATAAATAAAATAAATAAATATCACAGTTTTTGTTCCACTTGTGAATCAATTTCATTTGTCACAAAATATTTATATGGTAGTTGTGTCCATCCAAAAACCTAACTTAGCTGGTAGATTCTTCATCATAATAACATAATAATATATATATATATATATATATATATATATATATATATATATATATATATATATATAACATATATATATATATATATGTATGTATATATATGTATGTATATATATATAACATATATATATATATATGTATGTATATATATGTATGTATATATATATATATATATATATATATATATATATATATATATATATATATATATATATATATATATATATATATGTATGTATATATATGTATGTATATATATATGTATATATATATATATATATATATATATATATATATATATATATATATATGTATGTATATATATATATATATATATATATATATGTATATATATATATATACTAGCTGAATACCCGGCTTTGCACGGGTTAGGGAGAAACAGTAATATAAATATACTACATAAATAAAAACAACAAATTATAAAGTAAAATAATACATTACTTCATACAAATTTAAGAATCTTTTTTATTTAACACCTGTTTATAAACTACATTTTTTGTTTCATATCCAGGGGAAAGAATATATAAATTTTTAGGCGAACCTACTCTGGAGCAAGCAACATAAAGTTGCCCGTGGCTAAAACATGGCGATCTTAGATCAACACCACAAAACTTTAAAGACTGTCCCTGTGATTTATTAATGGTAATTGAAAAAGCTACCCGGACTGGAAACTGTAATCTTTTAAAGTTGAAGGGAATATCAGTTGGGATTAGAGGTATCCGTAGAATAAAAATTATTTCACCTTTTCCTTTTCCAGTTATAATGACTGCCTTGATTATATTTTTCATTAATTTTGTCACACACAATCGTGTCCCATTGCAGAGTTTTGGTGGATCTAAATTTCGCAATAAAATGATTGGAGATCCTACTTTAAGTATAAGGCGATGTTGTGGCAATCCAGCTGGATCAAGTGAATTTAGGAATTCCGTTGGATAATTGACGGCTTCGTCAGCATCCACTACGGTATCAACCGATTTATATTCAATCACGTCTCCTGGCAGCATGGCTAGTATCTCCTTGTTAATTTCATTAACATCATCGTTCTTAGGAGCAAGAATGGCTCTTTCTAGCAACCATTCTAAATTTTTATAATTTTGATTAACGTTGGGATAGACTGCTTGTATCATATCGCGGACAGTTTTCACCGATACACATAAATCTGATGACAATTTTATCATACCAGATGCTTCAATAACTAATCTATCTTCTCCAATCTCCAAAAGTTTATTTGCAAAATTTTGAGCATTCCCATCTCTTAAGAGGATTCGCATGTTTTGTTTAAGGCTAATTTCTTGGACATGATTCCATAGAACGAATGTTTTAAACAGGCATAAATTTCATCGGCTGGAGTCGATTTTGGAATGACAGGCAGAGTTTGATGGAAGTCTCCACACAGGAGTACCAGAGCTCCTCCCATTAAACTGCAGTTTCCTCTAAGATCTTGAAGTGTTGCGTTGAGGGCCTCAAGAGATTTTTTATGAGCCATCGTACACTCATCCCATACTATCAATTTACATTCTATAAGAACTTGTGCCTGGACGCTTCCTTCCGCGGAGTGAGCTGTTCTTCCTCCTTCCATTAATGTCACCGCAATACCTGAAGATGCAACGGCTAGAGCAATTTCTCCATGAACCCTGATTTCAGCGAGAACTAAATTAATTAAAAATGTTTTTCCCGTGCCACCAGCAGCATCAAGAAAAATGATACCTCCTTCTTGTTTATCTACTTGATCCGTTATTGTTTCGTACGCGAATTTCTGATCTTCATTAAGAAGTGGCTTTTTAACCGCGACGTATGCTTCTAAGTCTAAGACATTGTAGCTAGTTTCACGTATATAATCTGGATAAAATACACCCTGTTGATCTTGTACAGGTGCAAAAAGACCGAGTTCCACTAAAGTCTTGTTAACCATGGTGATACACTTTTCCTCCAAAATAATCAAAGTTTTATTAAAAATGTCGGAGTTAAACGTAATATCCAATGTAGGATTTTCACTTCGAACGTTAGCCAGTATATCCTCACTCATTGATTCTTTATATTTTTCCCATAATGTTTTTGGGTTAGATGGATTACAGGAGGTTATTATGATGGCAAACAAAATTCGGATTTGTCCTGGAAGAGAAATCAAACTGGCCTCTCGCAATGAGTCATCCCAGTGTTGATCTCCTTCTAGCAACCCTAAATGCTGGCAAGCTTCTCTGAATGTCTCACATATTTCTTCGTTTACCGTTCTTAATTCTGCAAATGAGCGAGGTCCTCTAATGGTATGTAGAAGCATTCTTAAAAAATAACATTCGGCGTTGTTAGGATGGACTGTGTAGACTCGGCCCAATGCGTCACATGAATAAATATCATTCTCAGGATCAAAGTTGCCCATTTTTCTTCTACAAAAGACTTTCCTTGATGTATTCCACGTATAATATCTCGGCAATTCTGAATAATATAGTGTTCTTGCAAAAGTATCCTGCTGGCATAGTTGGAAAAATGCTGTTTCTATGACAGCAAAAAAGTAAACAAATTACATACATACAAACAAACACTCTCCTTTATATATATATATATATATATATATATATATATATATATATATATATATATATATATATATTTATACTTATATATATATAACATATATATATATATAACATAAATATATAACATATATATGTAACATATATATATAACACATATATATAACGTATTTATATACATATATATATATATATATATATACACATATATATATATATATATATATATATATATATATATATATATATATATATATATATATATATATATATATATATACATCTGTATAGTGTATATACCTGTATATGCATGCAAAATAATTCAGATAATGTAGACCATTCTTTAAATTGACATTAACTGCCGCTGTACCGATTGGCAGCTTGTATCCACTTAAAACCTTGACCAGTAGATTACCAATAATAATATGAGGGTAACGGTAAAAGTTGACTCTTCCCAAAAAATCTTCCAACTATACCTTCTCTTTAGAGGGATTGAGTGTTTCAAATAATATCCCTTTGCAGTCGCATACCTCACAAAAACAGTTTGACAACAAATTTGAACCAGACGCGTTGGATTCAATCACAAGTATCATTCGATCCAACTCCCAGATAACTGAATCAAGACTTCCTTCCGAAGATTTCGTGTGATTAAAGAAGATTAGATTGGAATCGTCAACATTTTTTCCACTAATGTTGACAACCTGGATCGACTTTGATTAATTTATTGCCTATTAAATATGAATTTCCATATGCCAAGCACATCCCTGAAAAGTATTGCACGACGTTTTTACTCTGAAGATAATATTTATCTCACCCCTTGGTAAGAAATAGTGTTTGAAATAAATATTTTTCTTCAGATATAATCCGCATAACAAATAAGTCGATTTTTTCAACAACAACAGCAATTCTTGTTCAATAACGAGGAAATTCGGATTTCTGTACCATATCTGGACACTACAAGTGACAGAAATCGTTATTTTGACTTTCAGTTGCTTTACGTCGGTCGTAATAAATGTAGTTACGTCCGAAATGATTATAGGTTTTTTTATGTACTGTGAAATTCACTCCGTTGAAGGGTCCAAGGCTCAGATAATTTTTTTTTACAACACTAAATCAAACAGAAAACACAAGACACTACGGTAGCCATTGGAACGTTTTCTGGGAAATATCAAAACAGATCCATGATCTACGGATGAGAACATTTTCATTGTGTCATGTTAGTGGTGCTACATATCATATGGGATGAAATAAGAGACAAGCTCTATGAATTTCGGTTGTAAAATAGACGATTTATAGTGATTTTTTTGGTTTAATACCAATCGAAATACATAGTCCATTTACGTAGTCATATTAATGATGGTGTTTTGGGTGTGTATCAAATGTGCCTTTGTGGGTTCAACTCCTCAAAGAAGGACGACATTCCTGTGACAACGAACCTGAAGAACCCTCGGCCAACAGACCTAACGGTTTTTCTCGCGGGCCAAAGGGAGGCAATTCTACAGAAACGCTCTCAGCCGACATGGTATCATGGAGTCGATGTTTTGTGAAGAACGTGTCCATCTATGTGGAATAGGGATTTGATATTGGAATGTAACAAAAGTTTCAACTAGCTGATTAAAGTAGTTGATTAGGATATCTTTGATCTTGAACGCATCTCGTATTTGATGTGGAAATTGAGAATATTCCAAATAAATAAAAAAAAATCAATAAAAATCTTTGACCGGCAAAACAAAAGTTTATGACTAAAAATCTGCAAATATTCATGGTTCCATTGCAAGGGAATTTTTTCGTTGGCGTTTCAAAGACCTATCATTGAAATCGAAGATAGTTTCCGAGAGAGATAGAAACAAATCTTAAAGAAGCTAATGAGTTTGGTCGTTTGCAAAAGCTATACTCATGCAAAGTTGAGTTTCTAAGAAAAATAATAATTACAAGCCAATACTTGATATTAATCAATTTCAGTTACCTAATGGTGAGCTTCGTGGTGCATAATTAATAAGATTCGCAGTGAAAATTTTAATTCATTAACTTCTCACTTTGGTCTGACTTCCACCGACCACAGTAATCAACCCGAAGGCCGGTTTTGTAGGAGATGGTAGAGCTACCCAATACTAAGCCCAACGGCGTACGAAATTCACGCATACAGGTCAGCAGTGTTTGGGGGGACAGATCTTTCCCCTCTACCATCCATGGTTTTCCAGAAAGACATGATACATGAAAAATCGCAAAGCTTAGGTGAAGCTGAGGGCATCCAGAGGCTTCTCCGGGAAACGAAGCTGGACCCTTCAGTTAGTAGTAGAGTGCTCTAGTTGCTAGACTACCGTGCTCATCAGGTAACTTTAGTAAAAATGAAGAATATTCCAATTTAAAGTCACAAGTAAGCCGAACATACGTCGGTCGTCTGGCAATGGTAGAAAAATCTTCAAGTATGAAGGAAGATTTTATTTATTGATAATAGAAGCAATGTTGAATGTAGAGGTATGCATATCATCAAATAGATAAACAAAATATTCGGTTTCTCCAGTGATAATATCATTGTTATTTGAACAAAAGCAAACTAGAGTCGGGCAATTATTTACCGAATGGAATCAATGGTAGTCAAAGAATCACATCCTCATATTTCGGTAACGATTGACATAATGCATTATCATTTTCAAGACCTGCGGGAAGGTGATGATGTATATGATCATGGAATCCAGCGACTAGCACACACTCCTCACTATCCAGAGCGGTGGAAAACTATCCCAGTCCAAGTGACTACCAACCACTAGATGACAACCAAACCCAAGTTTAAGCCTTTTTCCAATTCTCCTCAACCCGATTATTTGTAATAGTGATACCACTCGTAGAAAAGGTGATTTTCAGCCGGTGGCAAGACAATTAATTTGCGGTAATCTACCGTACATCAACCTCAATAGTTCCTCACAATTGGTATCATATGTTTTGGTCATTGTAAGTGATGACATTCCACATTTATTTCTCGAAAACAAATTGGCTGAGGTATAACTCTCACTGGAAAAGATGCAGGAAATACTTCTTTAAATTCTTTTTACCAGACAAAACACCGCACCAAAAACTTCATTCCACTGATCTTCAATTTTGCATATTTCCTTGCTCCCTTCTTTCCATAACAAAACCCTATCCTATCCTGCCCCTTCCTCGTTTTCCTGACAGTCTCCCCTCTGTCACAGTCTTCAACATCCCATTGCATATCTAAATATTCTACAGCCATCTTTCCTGCCTCCTTTGAATTTCTACAAGCACTTCCCCTCTCCTCCCTCACGATACCTAGTACCTCCTCGTTTGCTTTCCTTTTGGTCCATGTTACCTTCTCTACCCTTCTACACACTCACATTTCAAAAGGCTCCAATCTACGCCGATCACCTAGCTACAGCGCCCACATTTCCCCAACGCTAAAAACCACGCTCAAAGTCAATGACTTCACTAATTATTTTCTGTAACTCCTTATCCGATGTCTACATCTACTTAATACCCCGCAAGCCGCCGCAAGGGCTTGTGGGGGGGGGGGGGGGGTGTTAGGACACCTACCGTAATTTAGAAAACACAAAAAAAACCGCATGCAAAAATCACAAATTCATACATCCACAAAAAACATGCCATACATTCATGGAAGAAAATTTGCACCCCACTCGCATGCAAACACTCTAACTACCAACTAACATACACATGCACCTGAAAGTATACCTAACATCTTTGCAATTTTTACTTTTGTTCCGACTCGTAAATTCAACGTTTTCAATTATTCTAAAGGGACTTTGGTGTCTTACTATTATGATTTCTGATTGCTCGGGAAAGAATGAATTTTTGTATCTATCTGTACTGGAATCTATCTCCCTCAGTTTATCTTTGTGGTCTGATCTACCTGAGTAGTGTGGGGCCATTATAATTCCTTCAGTGTCATACTTAAACTCGTTTGTTCTGAACCTTTCTAAAGGTCTAAGCCTCGCTTGTTCTCTCCGCACTTCAAGTGGTTCCCAGCCTAAATCCCCTAAGAGACCTGTCACACTTGTTTTCTTGTCATAACAGTTTTCAACGAATCTAGGGGATTTTCTGTGGACTTTATTATAGTCTTTTTGCCAAATTTTCTCCCAAGGATCCCAAATACTTGCAGCACATTCCAAATGAGGTCTAACTAGAGAAATATAACACCTCTCTTTAAACTTTTCATTACATTTCCCCACCACCCGTTTTATGAAGCCAAGTTTCTTTCAAGCCGATCCGCATTTTGTCCTGATATGTGCTCCCCATGAAAGGTGTGGTGTTAGAACAACCCCCAAATATTTAACTTGATTGGCCGTAGTCAATACTGAACCCTCTATTTCGTAATTTATATCCTGTTCATCGCTTCCCTTGTTCCAAAATTTCAAACTGTGCATTTATCTATATTAAGTGTTAATCCCCATTTATTGCACCATTCCGAGATATTGTCTAAGCCTCTAGAGAGTAGCTCGCGATCTAGTTGGCTCCTTATTTCCCTGAACACCACCGTGTCATCAGCGAATAACCTTAGATTGCTACTAACGTGTGCGCTGAAGTCATTAAAGTATATTAAGAACAGAAGAGGCCCTATTACACTTCCCTGAGGACGCCCGAAGTTACATCTCTATCCGTTGAGCACAACCCATCTATGACTACTATTTGTTTGAGATTTTACAAGAAGTCTCTAATCCAATTATTTATTTTCTCATTGATCCCATAGTATTTAAATTTACCTAACAGTTTATTGGGTGGGACTTTGTCGAAGGCTTTTTTGAAATCCAGGAATACTGCATCGACTTGTGTGTTGTTTTCTCCCGATCTAAGTATATCGTGATTGAAGAGACCAAGTTGTGTTTCGCAAGATCTGCTTTTCCTAAATCCGTGCTGGTTGTGGATTACTATTTTCCTACTATCAAGAAATCTCATGATGTTAGTGCCAATAATGTGTTCCAATATTTTCAAAGAGATCGATGTTAAGGAAATGGGTCGGTAGTTGGTTGGTTTATCCCTATCGCTGCTTTTATAAATGGGAGTTACATGGGCTAGCTTCCAGTCGCGAGGCACTGAGAATATTGATTTTAGAAAAACAATGTGTAAAAACGGGGCAATGTCTTCAGCTAATTCCTTTAATATTTCAGCAGGTATTTCTTCCGGACCAGGTGCCTTGTGTGCTTTGATACTACGGAGCAGATGTACTATTCCCTGCTTGGTCAGTGTAAGATCGCTCATGTGTTCCCCGGGTGGGTGTGGAGGATCATTTGGTGCGTTTGCGTTTTTATTGTAGACGCTCTGGAAAAAATGGTTTAAAATATTTGCCTTTCTCACGCTATCTGTAATGATTTCTCCATTTTCCGTCTTCAAAGAATGAACAGTTGGACGTTTACCCTGTATTTCCCTAACATAGGACCAGAATGACTTTGGATTTTCCTCAAGATATTCGCTTAGCATTTTAGATTTAAAAGAGTGTAGTGCTGTGGGAATAATACTTTTCGTCTTACTACGACATTCTTTTAGTTGCTGTTTGGATGTATTCATATAAAGTATATCGTCACTTTTTAAACTCTTTTTGAAATTTGACTGTAGCTTTCTTTGCCTTCTTAATGCCGATCTGACTTCCCCGTTGTACCATCTAGTTTCCTTACTGTCGCATTTGAGTTTGGACGGGGTGTACGTCTTCATTCCTTCGCGTAAAATATTTAAGAAATAATTCCAAGTGTTCAATGTATTTGTTGTCAGTGTTTTTGTCTTGTATTCTGGTATTTTTATCTTTAAATATTCTCTTAGTCCGTTAAAATTTGCCTTGCTGTATAGGTATATTTTACGCTTGCCTTTTTTTATTTTGATGAACTTAGTTTTTAAATCTACAAGAATAGCCTTATGGTCACTGTTTCCGTATATTATTTCAAATGTTAGTAATTATTTCGGGCGTAGAAGTCGCAAAGATATCTAGTATGCTTTGGCCCCGTGTTGGTGATTTAACGATTTGTTCTAAGGAGTGTTTTGTGAATATATGAAGGAGTTCTTGGCATGAATCTGTTTTTGGCAGATTTTCATGTGCGGTAAGTGGCCCAGTCAATTCATGGGAGATTTGCATCACAAGCGATTATTATAATACTGCTGCTATATTTGCTTCTGAGAGTGGACATCTGGCCGTCGAGCTTGTTTAGAACATCTGTGTTAGAATCAGGGGGGTCTATGTGTTGTTTTAACCCAAGTGTTTGTTTGTTTTATTTTTTTTTGGAATTTCAGAGGCATAACCTGATCTGAACTGACAAAAACCAACTGTGATGCCTCGGCAGTATAATGGACCCCGGAGCGATTAAGGGGTACCCGACACGATGAGGGGACAGGCCTCTGATCAACGAAGTCCACTACGATTTCCCGGCAAAATCCCAACAATCTCTGATTTAAACCCTCGATTCAGCTCCAAACGAGCCTTCCGCGGTCTTTATGCAGCATAATACTGCATATACTTAATTGAATTGGGACTTTTAACTCTGCCTTTACTCGTTTCACCTCCGAGTGCATCTCCTAAAAAGGAGTGCAGGATCTCTCAAGATCCACGTTCCGAGGCGTCGTTTGTCCCGACATGAGCCACAATGCGTAGCTTGGAGCAGCCTGTATTACTGACAGCCGCCTTCACTGCCTGCATCACCTGGGGTATCCTGCCGCCTGGTATACACCAGGACGACAAGAATCCAACACCTGCCTCCTGTTGGATTCAACGTTACAGCGGATTTATTATACACTGGACATCGGAACTGCAAATCATATATTTTCACACCATAATCTTGCTATATTAAAGCTTGTTTTTGCCGGAGTGCGATGGCCTCCAAACACCAACTGGTCTCTTAATTTAAAGGAACATTGTTCCCATCAGGGATTCCAGATTTCCACATTACATTACTTAGGGCACATTGGATTTCTGAAATTAAAAAAAAATCATGCTCTTTTCCCTATTTTTTTAAATTTGAGAAATTCCACACTTTTTCCTGTCATGGTTATGGCTGCTGAGTGCACTTGGATCATTTGGAGTCGTACTACTCACAGTGGCAGAAGAGTATTTTCGGCTTATCCCCAGAGAGGGAAGAGAAAGAAGGCAGGAGTGTTCCCAGGGTGCCTCGGATGAAAGGAACCATTCCAAAAGCGTTGGATGCAGCAAGGGCACCAAGGCAGTGCAGGAGGGATGGATGAGGGATGTTCCCTGGCTCCAACTTCCCCATCATGGCATCCATGACCTACCGAACAATAGGCAATGGCACAAATAATTTTTATGTAAAGTAATTCTACCAATTTTCTATATTTTTCTGCCGTCATACACCCGTCGGTCTCAGTTGATTTGAATATTTTGTTCCAATACTTGGAGGAACAATTCATTCTGAAATATATATATATTCTATATTACATTGCATGATGGGCTTCTGAAAGTAAATTTAACTTGAGCAAATAAATAAACGATGACAATGATTGTTTTCAAACCCTTCAAAAAAACAGATATAAATGGAAATAGGGAAAGAAAATTTCATAGACGGATTATGAAATGGAAAACTATTGATCAATACGGCCGAGAAAGCCAACAACACAATCTAAGATGGCAAGACATACGTAGTGTGCACAATAAATGCACGAACTGGTGCAATCTGGCGGCCATGGCGCAGACTATAGCACCAGCCGTATAGCCCTGCCCACTAGCGGCGCCAGTTACCTGAGACCCAATGAGCCGTGTCTGTGCTTGGCGGATCGACAAGCTGTGCGTATGGTGCATGTTATGTTAGTTTTTCTTGTCCTTGTTTTTACTGTTTGTCGAAAAGGGAAATTGACGAAATCACAGAGCCACGAATTAAGGTCAAGTTGTTTGGTGAAGTGTGGTAAAAATTATCAAGAAATTACTGAGATGTTAACAGCTGTTTATGGTGATAATACTCAGAAAAAACATCCGTTTCCAAGTGAATTAAGCGTTTTAAAGATGGCCAATACGACGCCACAGACGATGCAAGGCCAGGACGACCTTCAACCACCTGTGTTGATGACAACATTGATCGTGTGCGGTCCCTTGTCCATACTGATCATCAAAGAAACCATCCGAATGATAGTTGATGAAATTAATTTACGAAAATCAACAGGGCACACTATTTTAACCAAACATGCCAGATGGATCCTTTATAATGACAATGCATCTGCACATTCAGCATTGATTGTTCACCAGTTTCTGGCAAAAAGTTCAATCACCATTCTTATTTGCCAGATCTTGCCACCTGCGACTTTTTCATATTCCCAAAATGCAAAAATGTGATGAGACAACATCTCCGGGAAGATGTGGACATAATTAAGCAAGAAACAACGAGAAAACTAAAAATCCTAACTGCCAAGGACTTCCAAGGGTGCTTCATTATTATTATTATTATTAGGTAATCTACCGGTTAAGGTAGGTTTTGGATGGACATAATTACTAATTAAATAATTTGTGACCCCTAGCAAAACACAACATCCTACTCTACATCAGGTCCCTCTTCAGCTCTGAGTACTTCCTTCCTCCCTTCATCCCGTCCAACATCCCTATCCTGTTCCTTCCCTTTCCTCATTTGCCTAAAGTTCTCCCCTCAATTACAGTCTTCAACATCCTGCTGCCGGTCAATACCCCATTCAGCCACTTTTCCCTGCCTCCATACGATTGCTGCCGGTCAATACCCCCTTCAGCCACTTTTCCTGCCTCCATACGATTGCTCCCAACAAACCCCTCTCTTCGCCCACCATACCAAGTACTTCTTCCTTTGTTTTCTTCTCGGTCCATTTCACCTTCTCCATTCTTCTCCACACCCTCATTTCAAAAGCCTCCAGTCTACGTCTATCCTCCTGCTTCAATAACCACGTTTCCGCGCCGTACATAGCCAGCCTCCATATCAACGTTTTTACGAGTCTTTTCTTAAGGTCCTTACTCAATGTCCCCGTCATCAACTCCCTCCTCCTTGTGGAAGCCTCTTTGCGAAGCGCAATTCTTCTCCTTACGTCCCTACTACTTTCACCCTGTTGGTCCAAAACACTTTCGAGATACGTAAACTGTTCTACCTGCTCTAGTTTTTGCCCTCCTATTCTAATGTGAAGCTTAGCCTTTTTCTTTCTAGAAAATCGCATAACCTTTGTTTTATTAATATTGATTCTCATCCCATACCTGTCGCACTGAATTTCCAATTCACTCAGCAATGCTTGCAGCCCCTTGGCTGACTGACAAACTAAAGCTAGGTCATCAGCAAACCTAACTGATTTTACGAATTCCCCGCCCACTTTCATTCCTACCTTGAGTTCTTCCCATGCCTCTTTGATCATTTCCTCTGCGTACAGGTTGAACAGCAACGGTGATAAGGGGCAACCCTGCCTTACACCACTTCCTAACACTGCCCATCCTGACTCCCCGTTTCCCACCCGCACCTGAGCAGTCTGAGACATGTACAGGTTGCGGATTAGCCTCCTTTCCCTCCAATCTATTCCTATTTTCTGCAATATACTCATTAGTTTTTCCCAATTTACTCTATCAAACGCTTTTTCGAAATCTACGAAACTGGCAAATACCTCCTGGTTGAATTCTATATTCCTCTCAATTAATAATCTCATTACTGCAATTGCATCACGCGTACCTCTCCCCTTCCTAAACCCAAACTGATCATCCCCTACGTAAACATTTGCCCTACTCTCTATCCTTTTGTTTATGGTCCTGAGAACAACTTTAGCTGCGTGGGATATCAAACTTATTGTCCTATAGTCCTCACATGATGTAGCCTTTGCCTTTTTCAGAATAGGAACTAAAACTGATCTCACTAAGTCTTCTGGCCAGATTCCTTCCTCATAAATACTATGGATCAGCCCATATAGCCTCTTCCTCCCACATTCCCCTAAACATTTCAATAGTCCTGCAGGAATGTTATCCATCCCACGGCCTTATTTAGTTTCAACTCCCTTAATCCCCTTTCTATTTCATTGTCTAGTATGCCTGGACCTAAGCTGTCTTCCTCTACGTCACATTCTTTTTCAATGCTTAACTTTGTTAGTCTAAGCTCATTACTATACAGTTCTTCTATATATTCCTTCCATCTCCCTTGGATCTTTCCTGCGTCAACTATTACCTTACCCGCCTTATCTCTAACTGCTATCGTTGATCTCCCTTTCTTACTTCCTGATAAAGAAGGGTGCTGTACAGGTGCTGTACAGCGTCCCTTCCTCTGCAGACTTTCCATATCCTCGCACTGTCTTCCACCATGCTTCTTTTGCTTTATTTGTTGCCCGCCTCAATTTATTGTTCAATTCTTTGTACTTCATTTTGCCTAATTCTGTATTTACATTCTTCCATTTTCTCTACTCATCCATTTTTGCAATCATCACATCCATGATCCAGGTTTCCCAGTCCTTTTAGCGTTAACAGTTCCAATAGTGTCTTTTGCGGCATTTGATAACCCTTACTTGAAACTTTCCCATTTTTCTTCGATTGTACTTAGATCTTTACCATCCTCCAAGATTTCCTCTACCGCCTCTTTGTATTCTTTCCTTTTCAAACCATTTAATGCTTTTACATTCCATTTTCTAACTCGCCGCCCCTGCCTTATCTTTTTGAAACGGACGCTTCATTTCATAACAACTAAATTGTGGTCAGAGTCCGCATCCGCTCCCGGGAAGCTGTGCGAATTTATGATACAGTTCTAAACCTGTGTCTAACCAGGATATAATCTAGCTAATACCTTTCTGAGTCACCTGCCATTTTCCATGAATACCTGTGTCTTTTGTGGTGTCTAAACCAAGTGTTGGTGATAAATAACCCGTCTCCTGCAGAATTCAACTGCTTTCTCCCCGCGGTCATTCCTCGTGCCTTAACCGTAGTCCCCAACCTGATCACCATCTCTTCCTTCCCCTACCATCGCATTCCAATCCCCCCTAACTATCAAATGTTTCCCTGCAGGAACACACGCGATCATGTCCTCTAACTGAT